>NC_048893.1:156459869-156517362 GCF_011077185.1 Oxyura jamaicensis
AGGGAGGGAGGGAGGAAGGAAGGCAGGAAGACAGGTAGGCAGGAAAGAAGGAAGGAATACCAGTATGTGAGAGTGAAAGAACTGTCAGGGTGAAGGAACTGAAGGAATTACAGAACTTTTAATTTTCACTAGAAGTGTATGAACCTAAAATATGCAAAATTAAAATTGCATTTTAATTGTCTCAAGCTTATTAACATGATTATGCCTAATGAAGGGAAGTTAATAACAGATCTTTCAAAGTCATAGATCACAGTATGAAAATTTATAGAAATTAAGATTGGAGAATAGACTTTAGAGCAAAGAGTTGGATTAAGAATTCTGAAATAAGAGAAGGTGGGAAATTGGTGAGGCAGGTTGGAAATAAACAGGTTGTCAATATCACCTTCCCGCATATCAAAAAGACAGAAGCTCCAGAATAAAGTACAACATTCAGAATCCAGGTTCAGTAATCCAGTAATGAGAAATGTATGGAAAAACTGAATTACTGTTTATATTTCCTTTTCCTTTACATTCTCCAAAATAAGTGTTTTCTTAAATCTGTTCAATGTCCCCTGAAATTGATATAGAACATACATGTTTATTTCTGTACTTTAAAATAATACTGGCAGGACTTCAGGCATGTGTGTTTTTTTTTTCGGTTGTTTCTTCTCATCTTACAAAAGCAGTGTTTCTCAAGCCATATAAGTAGATTCCATTCTTCTCTTTCTCCTTTTTTTTTTTTTTTTTTTAAAAAAAAAAAAAAAAAAAGTTTGTATATTCCCATATGTACTATAAGCAAGAATTAATACCCAGACTTAAGAGAAATGTCAGTTTGTTATGATCCGTGTGAATGTATAGCTCAGTACAATATTCAGAATTTCCCAAGGGGAAAAACAAAGCAAAACTCAAAGTTTTGACATGAATACTGAAAAGAAGAGTAGCTTCAAAATCGTATACTTTATCATCTCATCCTCAAAATCAAATAAAATTTGGGGTTAGCTTTTCTGATCATTAACTTACTGTAGATACACTTGCAATTTAAACAGTAGAATACATAATTCTCTTTTAAAGATCTATCCACAGCTACTGTAGAGACTTGATTGAAAATATTTAATCACTTTATCTTATACTGCTTAAGTTTTACACCTTCATTATCTCAGAAAGTGTTTTATATCTTTCCAAATGGAAAATTATTTATTTTATTTTATTTTATTTTATTTTATGTATTTTTGTTTTATTTTATTTTATGCCTTATTTCATCTTTATTTTATACTTTATTTTATTTTACTTTGTTTTGTTTTATTTTAACATTCATAAATTTCTTGGAAAAGTTGTGTGATTATTACCACAGAAGTCTTGAATCAGTTAATGCTGGTGCTACAAGAAAATTGAAGGCAAATATTTCCTCTTTCAAGTTTTTAGACCAGCTCTATTCTTTAAAATGAAACCTTCTATGAATGAGCACTGTCATTTGTCACCATAAGCACATGTTCTTTGACATCCAAAGCTTATTTAAAAGGATTTTTATTGCCGGCCACGTAAAATAAATCACTTGAAAAGATGGAGGAGGAAGTGAATTGAAGTTACAACATATGAAGTGTAAGTGCTGCACATATGCATAACCATCTGTAGGCCAATATTCTTCACTGTTTGGAAGCTTTTTTCCCCAAATACTCTCGAAAACCACAGCTTTTGAGACAGCCCTGGCAGCAAAAACATCTCATCTAAAACAACCATACATCAGTAATGACACTGATTTAGTATGTTACAGGAAAACTTGAAAAAAGGAAAGGACATTTTTAACAGAAATTTTGTAGTGGGGAAACACTTTTGAAAATATTATTAATGTCTTCTATTTCTCCAGATATTCTTGGCTTCATTGCAGACTTTTCAATACTTAAAGAAGATAGAGAGCAAATTTTTACACAAGCAGATAATGATTTTAAACTAAAAGAGGGGAGATTTAGATTAGAGGTTAGGAGGAAATTCTTCATTCAGATGGTGGTGAGGCACTGGAACAGGTTGTCCAGAGAGGTTATGGATGCCCCATCCCTGGAGATGTTCAAGACTAGGTTGGACAAGGATGTGGGCAACCTGCTCTAGTGGGTGGCATCCCTGCCCATGGCAGGGGTGAGTGGAACTAGATGATTTTCAAGTTCCCTTCCAACCTGAGCCATTCTATGTTTCTATGATTCTATGCTAATACCAATTTAACATGGATGTAGATATTTTCCAGTAGAAAGCCTACTATACAGTTTTGGCAGCACAAGTCCAGAAGGAACAATATGGCTTAAATAACCTAATTAAAATTATAGTTTGTATTTGAAAATGAACCTCTTTTCTATCTATCAGGATGTTATTCTTTTTTTCAAGACTTTTAGCAGAGTAGTAACATTATTAGATAATGAAAAATGATACATCAAATGAAACTTATTTCATAGTTGGCAAATGGAAAATGAAATAAAGTACCACATATACATACATAAATAAAACTTATTCTCATCTTGTTTTCTTCAGTGAAACATTTTTTCCTGTTTTTCCTTAAATCAATGTTGCACCAGGAAAAATCAAGCATTTTGAGTGACTGCTGAAGAGAGATTGACCAAAGCCCTTTCATATCAGTGAACATATTTCATTGGGTTTTGTTGTCTTATAAAAAAGAGAAATATACCCACAGCACAATTGTCTTGGTTGCATAGTACGCCATATGCGGAAATCTAGTCAAACATACAAATAAATTATATCAGATACATACTGATGGATTTAGAATTATTCTGTGTGTAGTATTCACCTCCTGCTATTCTCACTTTCCCAGACTGCTGAAGTTACACAAACATCAGCCTTCAATAAGGAACTATGATGTAAAATATTGCAATTAAAAGTGATTTTATTGCAAATTCTTATATTATTTAGTTACCAGAAGCATAAGAGGAAGGCAAACAAGGTAAACTTTGACATAGTCCATCATTCCATTTGCCCTTTTTGCTCTTCTGTTTTTATCCTTATTTCATTTCCATCCTGTTATTTGAAAGTGACAGTCCACATCTCAGGCTTACCAATATTCCATACATAAAAGTGCATGTCTGTCACTAAAAGTTTCTCAAGACTAAAAATGATGATCTTTGCCCCTGTAACAAGATTTGCAAAAGTACATAGGAACTGTATCAAATTAATGTTTCCCAAAGAAACCCTTGCTATATAAGAAAAGAAGATACTCCATCGCTTCTGGTGCTTCAGGGCATTCCTTATTAGTTCAGTACAAATATATTTTCTCTGAACATCCAGAATTGTACATGACCTCACTTTGATCTTCAGTGATTCCAGCATTTATGCCTCACAGGAATTTTTGGGAAATAGGAGTTTCTAAATTTTGTGCACTAAATGCTGTTCATTTATTATGCTTCTTTTTTTCTGATGGTCTATTTTATTCAGACCAAAGAATGAGCTGTAAGGGTCTGTTTTGACAAAAACCAAGCAACATTAAGGCACAGCTGTTTGAAATCAACACAGTGGAGGAACAATTCTTCTAAGAACGTTTTTTGTCCTACCTAAATACTGACGTATACGTTAAAACAAAACATAACAAATAAAACAAAACAAATAAAATAAAATAAAATGGGACATGACAAGATTAGAAGTGAAGGAAAAAGGAACTAAATGGAAATATGTGTTCTGTTCTGTACTGTTGCACTCCCTCTAAAGAGCTGAGGAAAAAAAAAAAAAAAAAAATCTGGTTTGCATTGGAATAAGTTGTTTCTTCAATAAGAAAAAATAGGCACAACGCAGTTGTGTAGACACTGGTATAGCTCCACAGTTGGACCACTGCTAATGCTTTGACATAAAAATTACATTTCACAATGTTCTACACTGACTGTCAAACAACAATTCAGTGAGAGTAATGGGGCCTGTATCAGAACAACAGATAAAATGATAACTTACTGTTTCTTCTGGTGTTTTCTCCAATAACCAGTATTGTCCAAAGATCTCTTGTCACACACGAAGGTATGCATCTTGTCAATATAGACCCCTGAAGGTGAGATTCATATCATATACTTCTAAATATCTAAAAGTGTAATGATTAAGTGTCCTGGTTTCAGTTAGGACAGTTATTATTCCTCCTAGTAGCTGGTAGGGTGCTATGTTTTGGATTAGGATGAGAAGAGTGCTGATAACATGCTGATGTTTTAATTGCTGGAGAGCAATGCTTACACTATGCCAAGGACTTTTCAGCTCCTCGCTCTGTCCTGCCAGCGGGCAGGCTGGGGGTGCAGCAAAAGCTGGGAGGGGACAAACCCAGAACAGCTGACCCAAACTGTCCAAAGGGGTATTCCATACCATCTGACGTCATGCTAAACAATATATAGGGGTGGCTAACCGGGCTGGGGGGGCCGGCTGCTCGGGGTTGGGCTGGGCATCGGTCAGCGGGTGGTGAGCAATTGCATTGTGCATCACTTGTTTGTACATATTATTATTATTATCATTATTATTTTCTATCTTAATAAACTGCCTTTATCTCAACCCACAGGCTTCACTTTCCCGTTTCTCTCCCCCATCCCAGAGAGGGAGGGGGGAGGGTGAGCGAACGGCTGTGTGGTGTTTAGCTGCCAGCCGGGTTAAACCACAACATTAAGTCTGAACTAATCACTCTATACTCCTTTAATTCACTGTATACTTCCTGAAATAGTATGATCAAAATGATTTATTTCAGTTACCTGCTCTCTGAATAAAATTAATTGCCCCATTCTGGTATTCATTTCTCTCTAGAGACTGTAAAGAGAATGTGACTGGGGTTGGCTAACTTCTGAAAACTTGTCAAAAACCTAAACTATGGAAAATAGACCTTTCTGCAGCTTGCTTTGGCATTTCAGACTGCTAAAGGTCTGAAACACTGCCTTGTATTTCTCATGACAGGGCAGATAGTTGCATTAGAAAAGAGAGTGACATGCTATCCTTAAATCAGTAAATCAAACAATCAATCAGTCTTGCCACTAGGAACAAATTTGGAGATGAGGCAGCAGAAAAGAGGAAAGGTTTAGAGGAGACACAAAAGAATGAATGGGTTATTTAGATAATGCAATTAAGAAAAGTTGAGCAACATCTCCTAGAGAGAGTAGTTAGTAAGATGCATGTACCTACCAGTGTGAAAAAAATATATATATATTGATGTTTCATTCCAAGATGGAATCACCTGATCTCTTTTGTGACTTTAAGCTGATATATACACTAGCACATAATCAGGACCAGAATGCAGAGCAGATCTATGGAGAACAGCTAGTGCTGAGGCCTTGATGTCTGTACTATATATATTTTATAGAATCATGGAATCATAAAATAATTAAGGTTGGAAAAGACCTTCAAGATCATCTTGTCCAAGCATCACCCTACTACCAATGTCACCCAATAAACCCTAAGTGCCAGTTCCAACCTTTCCTTGAATCCACCTCCCTGGGCAACCCACTCCAATGACTGACTACTCTTTCCGAGAATAAATGAAGAAATGTCTCCCAGTTTCTCTCTCTTTTTTTTTTTTTTTTTTTTTTTTTCTTCAAACTAGTTTCACTCTAGTATCATCATGAGCTCAATATATTTATGGCATTTTGGTATACTTCTGAACCACACATTCTTCAGATTAGTGTCATCTGATTGGTATTCATCAGATTCTAACACTCTGGTACCACCACTCCATGATGCACACCAAAGCACAGTAGCAGTGATAAATGGGAGATTCATTTCGAAACCTCACTCTTGATCCAGACTGAGACAGTAGCGTAGATGAACGTGGTGAGGACACATTATGGAAATAAAGTTCCAGATTGCTATCTCTGTCCCATCATGCAGTCAGCATGACCCCTGAACAGGGCCATTTTGATTCTGTGAAACTGTTTCTCAAAAGGTTATCATAAATCTTCAATTGAATTTCAGTTGGAAATAAAGTTCAGGAATGCACACAGATAATATCAGCAGTCAGTACTGCAGAAAGAACCACAAAATGTTTCTAGCTTACATTTCAGATGCAAATGTAAAGAACCAGAATAATCTTTGCCAAAGGGTAGTGGAAATTGTTGACATTCATATTTGACTGTTACATAAAAAAAAAACAACCTCAACATTTATCTTTAAAATCAGTCTACTTCTTACAAGGGGTATGGCTAGAGAATTTTAAGGAGAGATTTAGAATAAGGCAGAAGCCAAACTAGTTCACAATTTCACAATTCCTTTTCCTGTTCTTTACTGCCTTCTTCAATAAATAAATAAATAAATAAATAAGAACTGGATTTACTTAGAATAAAGTGTATATAACTGTGGGAACAAAAAGATGGCAAAGTAACCTAATTCATAGATAACAGTATTCTACAGAACTTTTACATCTCAACTTCCCTAGTTATTCAGGAGTTGTACCTAAAAGTACAAGAAGTACATTCCTTTGACAAGTGACATGATCTTTTGGACTATAGAAATTGTACTGATACAGATGCAAAACATTTGAACATACAAACATAGTAAACTTACTCTCCTATGCTGTCTTTTCTCTTGAAAGAGGAAATTGTAACAGCAGTATTTTTTAAAATTAATTTGCTCCTGAAGTATTATAAAGATATGTCCATGGTGTTACCATTACTGTTGTTTTCCCTCACTAGAGTCGCCTATCATGGCAGATTAGTTTTAGGTAATACTAGAGACAAGGTGTCAGGAATTAGTGTGTGAACTCTTCCTGTCTATCACAAGAGACCGGAAAAGTAATCCTAGGGAGAAATAGCTATGCTGACTTTGCAAGTAACTTTGCCAGCATAAGTATCAAGATGGATTTTGGGTTAGTCTATCTGAACCATTTCTGTGGGGAAGTGAGCAAAAAAGAAAGAGCAGTAGCTCGAATATAAGTTTGTAAATATAACCTCTTAGTTATTCAGTTGTTATAGGGTTATAGGGTAGAGAAAAAAATAAAACACTGTTACTTGAGTGCTCCAAAATCTCAGTGAGAAAACAAAAGTCTGTCAAAAGAATCTGTTGGAAACTCAATGAACTCAATGCTGAGCAGGTGAGAAGGAAACTTTTGACTGAAATCAAATGCAGAAAGGAAGCATAGGGCAGAAGGTGGCTCCCTCCGTAGAATGCTTTATCATTGCCTGGGCATGTTGGGAAGGACTTAAGGAAGTCAGAACTCTGCTCAACTTGAAAATGGTCACTTAGCTAAAGTTATTTAAATACATTTGTGTCTACAACATATATAATTTCCTGTTTTACAGAAGACTTTCATTCACAGTTTAATTTATGGATCCCAGGATCACTAAAAAAAAAAGCCATTTCATACACATAGATTCTGATTAAATAAAAACAAAGGTGGGAGGGGAGCAATAACACTTTTATAAGCTTGCTATTTAATGACATAGCAATGATAGACCAAGGCTCATGACAGCTGAGTTCAAGTGGAATCTTTCAGTACAGCATGTGGCATGTTTTGTTAAATATATTTCTTTTACTCTTTACTCAAGTAGGTAATGATAGAACAAGGAGGAATGGTCTTAAACTAAAAGAGGATAAATTTAAATTAGACATTAAGAAGGAATTATTCACTGTAAAAGTAGTGAGGCACTGGAACTATGGCAGGGGGGTTGGAATTAGGTGATCTTTAAGGTTGCTTGCAAACCAAGCTGTTCTATGATTCTATGATTTCCTTCCACATAAGAAATTAATTGGGTTGATTTCTTTTTCCATTCCTTTTCACAGAGAATTGAAATCAAACAATCATGAGTTAACACATTTCTAATGCTAAAAGAACTACTTCAGTGATGATCCTCATTATGTAATTGCTAGGGTCTCAGTCATAAATGTGCAATTAAGAGAACAATTTGCTTCCTTGGAAACCCAGTACAAAGTTGGTATAATTTGCGTAAGGCTTGAATTACTCCTTTCCTCATCTACCATTTAAAGCATCATGAAATATTCCTCTCTGTGAAGAAACATAAGTGTAAGTTTCCTCTATTTAAATGGTTCTCTAGAATCACAGAGCAGAGTACTGTTTATATTTTCATAAATATATTTAATTTGAAGTGAGTTATATTGTATTAACTATTCTGCCATTTCTGAAAAGGCTTTACTAAATATTGCTAATAGAGAAGGATTTTGTTACATCTTACCACGAGCCTTCCATATCTTTGTCAGTTTATTTTATTAGATCTTGTGAGATTGAGGCAATCCACTGAGGAATCATTTCACAGCAATAAAACAAATTATTTTAAAATATTTTTCCTTTAATGTTTTCTTCTTCACTATTTCATTTTTTGTTGTGCTTGTTTGTTTCCTATTAGAACGCATTAAGTGTGAAAAATATTTCTAATAACAGTTTGTAGATTCATTTTGTTGCTAATTTTGAATTGAGATCATTTACTGACAGAAGCAAGCATAAACATCTTTAGGAGGAACAAAGTAGATTAAGAATTATCAAAGGACTATTTTCTTCATCTCTCTCTCACTCTACACCCCCCCCCCCGCGCACCCCCAGCCACCACCACATGAGCCTCTTTAACATATACCTTATTTCAACTGGATCTAAATGTTTATAAAGTTGTATGCATTCACAGTCTACTACTAGTTTGCACACAAGCAAATAAAATACTATTTTAAGTTTGACAAATATTTTCACCGTCCTTTGTGACCTTTTTATTTCAGTCCATTCCTAAGCTAAAACTACAGATCACAAGAAACCCCATCAACATGAAAATAGTCAACAAAATAAAAAATAAAGGAAGCCATCCTTTAATTGTGAAAAATGTAACTTGAGTCTAGGAGAAAAAGGTTGATTTTTTGGGAGGGGGTGGATGAGTCTTATTTTCTCACGTTACTGTAATGAGTTCTGACTTCTAAATATGGAATAAAAGCTATCAAAATAAGACATATTTGGCTGACATCTGGTAATTAAGAGCAGGATCACTTCCATGCTTCCCCAACAACCCCAAAAAATATTCTTGGTGTGGCAGAGCTATTTTATTATCAACTCTGTCAAATGCCCTTTGAGTTATTACAATTAAACACCAGACTTGTAAGTGAACATTGATTTTCCTCCAAGAAAATGGAAATATTTAATGTAATGTTAGAATTCACACTCTGATTCCAGTAATTTCTCTACATTAAAAAGGAAAGGAAACCTCTTACCTGAAAAAAAGAAGACAGCAGCTTCTTGAAGAAAATCTGAGAATTTCATGAAAGCATGAGTGAAAAATGTAAAACTGTTTTTATGACAGTTTCACATATATTCTCTATAATTATTCTCTATAATGCTGTATTTATTAATTCCTTTTGATTTGTCATTGTAAATTTATTTTGACATCTATTTTTCACAAAAGGAAATGTGCTTTTACATTACACAGAGGAAACTAGAGTAAGATCAAAGCAAAATAATTAGTTTACATTGTAGGCCTCCATATAGATGATCGATTCATTATTCTTTTCATTGGAAACACTTAACTGCAAAAAATGGCAGAATATTACATATAAGTTTTTTATAATTGTAAAATCATACTTAATTTTCTCTCGAGATCCCCACAAATATGAATTTTTGATATATTTTCTTAGATACGTGTCTGAGGAAAGAAGCTTATCTAGATTGATAGATTTAAAGTTTTTGTTTACTTTTTAGGTTGATTTGATGAAATATCTTGGATAAAGTGGAAAAACCCCACTGTTCCAAAAATCATTTATTAGAAATACTATAATGACTTCAATTACTTCCCCTAGGGATAATATTGGGCTCTGATTTCTGTTTCTCATGCTTTTGAAATATTGTATATGTGCATGTATATGCATATGCATATTATATATATACTGTACTATACACTAAAATATACATACACACATGCTTTTTACTTATATATATATATATATAAGTGAAATAATAATATTTTTAAGTGAACCACATGTTAAATGTCATTCTAGCTATGATTTTTGAATAAGTAAAATTATCTGAAGATCTGTTTTTACCATCACCTCTGACAAATGTCCCTTAAGTTATTACAATTAAACATCAAATTTATGAGTGAATGTTGAGCCCAACATTTTTTTCTCAAGAACAGTTCAGGGGGCATGCCCTCATATGAAAAGGAACTTCAAACAACAGTCCTGACAAGTCCTTGTCCTGAGGCCTTTGGTATTTCACTAGCAGTGGTAATATGATTTAGGCTTATAGAGTACCATATAATCCCATACAGGTTACGCAGGGAGAGGAATTAAGTCTGTTAACGTTTAAAATTCATATTTCATACTTCGGGCACTTAGAGTAGGATAGATAGTAATAGGTTTTGCTCACCACTCTGAGAATTATTTGCATGTTTTAGCTAATACGCTAATATATATTTAATGTTAAGATACAGTTATGTTCTTTAGTGAGTGAAACCTACAGCTCTTAACAAGTGCAAAAACTTTTTGGTAGAAAATAACCTTTGGTAGTAGAATCATGATACCAATTTTTGACCTAGTCAAGCCTCGCATTTTCTGCACAAGAAAAGAGGGTGTTAGACAACTGCAAAGTAACAATAGAAACTCCTCTGAATGCTTATAGCTGTTTGGTTATGATTTTATTCTGGGCAAGTGTATGTTGCTGCTTAGAGAAAAATGAATTTAGGCAACTGCATTATCTCCTAACTACTGTTTAATAAGAGAGCACAATCATGGTTTTTTCTTTCCTCCTTTCCTCCTTCTTCCCTTCCTCCCTTCCTTCTGAAAAGACAAAAACAACAACAAAAACAAAATCTCCATAATAAGTGTGAACTCAGCACTGGTATTCTAAGTATTTTATATGGAGCACATTATATTACTCTCCATTGTTCTCACCAAACATTTCCTGTGTAACTAACACTGAGTAATTGTGAAAGATTTTGGGGGGGGATCTACGCTTGCAGCAAGAGCAGGTGAGTGGCCCAGGAGTCTGGAATACAGGCTCCTAAATGTTAGCCACTGCAGTACTTAGAATTATGTCACCTACATATGGCTCTTTTCCTAAATTCCTCATAGTTCATGGAAAACAAAGACAGGAAAGTTTGTCTTAATACTTCCACTCAGGTGTTTACAGAGAGAAAACAGATCCTTAGTTCAGCTTTATGAACTCTTAGCTGGCTTTAATCTTTCAGTCTGCAAGACCTGCAGACTGCCAAAAAGTCTCTTTTTATTTCATTTGAGTTCTTTATCAGTAGGTTTACTACAGAAAACAAAACTATACTTCTGACTGTCCATTAAGCAGGATAGTCTGAGTGGTTGTGTAGTGGATGGAAACACTACGAATCCTGAGAATCACCAAGACTATTTTGCAATATTAATTTTAAGTCAATCTTAAAGAAGGTATCATGAACACTGTAAATGGACTGAAAAATTTAAATGTGGATTTACACATCATGATATGACATGTTGTGTTCTTCTCTCCATTTTACTACACATTGTGTAAACTTGTCTTGGCAAAAGTCTGGTTATTGGGAGTAAGGGAGGAAAGTATCAGCATTATCTCTAAAAACAAACAGATCATTTGGAAATTCTTGTCTTCTATCCAAATAGACTTTTAGATTAAAATATCTCTTCTACAAAAATAGCTTTATATTTATGATAATTAAAATATTCCCAGAAAGTTCTCTGCTATGTATCGTTATAGAAAAAATATGGGGTGGTAAGGAGATAAGAATCATCTGGATTTGGTTTATAAATGTGGGATAGTAAGTGATATTAACAATGAGAACATTTTTAAATTTAGCTAAATCTAAACTGTTTATCCTTCCACTAGACATGCGTGAATTACTGCACGATCTTTTCAATGCTTTGATTTTTTATAAATCAAAGTGCTGTGGCAAAATATTTTAGAATTACTTCAGTACTCTAAATTTAAACCAAGTTGTTTGCTTTTTTTTAAATACAATTTGTGTTATAAAATCATACCTTTATTAAATATTTCACCAGTTTGTGTGAGAAAATTAATGAAACTTCATCTTGATATACGGAAGTAACAAAGTAAATTTCTTAATGTCACAAGATGTTTCTTGGCAAAGGTGAGTTTCAAGATTTTTAAGCCCCATTTCAATGCTTTAGTGTTAAACCATGCTGCTTCATTGGAACAGAGAGGAAATGGAGAATTATCTAATAAATCTTTTCCTAAAAAATCACTATAACATTTCTAGGAACAGTAATGCATCCAATGTTGAATATCTTGTGGGTGTCAGATTTAATCCCAACTTTTCCAGTCTTCTTCATTTTCACACTGGTAAAACACTGGATGAAAGGAACATAATCAGAAAGTTTTTAAACTTTGTTTATCTATTTATCCTTATAGGTCACAGCTGGTGCTGATGATTATGGTGGAGGTATACGAATCATAGAATCATAGAACACAACTTGTCTGGGCTGCTCATTCCTGTTCTGTACAAGCTTCAGAAACAATAGTTTAATTGCACAACTGGGTCCTTTCCTATGCTTTTCCAGTGGAGGTTCAACTGGAATAAATACTATACTAAATAAATACTATACTAAATAAACTGGAATAAATACTAACGTATTTATTGTTTGTAACAAATTCAATCCTTTTGGAACCCCTTTCTTCCCATTTCCGAGTCCGGTTCTATATTCTCCTTACCAAGGAATCTTCCTGTCTTTATTTACATTACTGACTCCCTACTTCTTATGCCTCATTGTGTGTCTGCCCCACTTAGCACTCCAGAATATGCTACCAAGATAGTAGTTAGAGCTATCTCTAAGTACTCCAAAAAAAGGAACAACTTACTCTGTCTTACTTAGTTACAACTCAGTGGCCAAGACAAGACAAGAAGGTGATTTTCCTTTCTGCTTCCCCAACTTGAAATAATAATAATACTCATTACACATATAGCAAACAGAGTCCAAACAAATGGAAATGATACCACCTACCACACTAGGCAAGAATGCAGTGACAAAAGGTTTTGGTTAACTATAAAAGTAGACCCTGAAGCAGACTGCAAAAAGCACAGCCTACGCTGTAAAAAAAAAAAAAAAAAAAAAAAAAAAAAAAAAAAAAGATAGATGATAAGGTAGATTTCAGAGAACTTCTAAGGGAAATTGCAATATGACTCTTGCACACATAGACAAGAATTGTTAATAAATAGGACAAATTGAGCATATATAGTCTGAGTTTCTTGCTATAAGCTGAGATACATAGATGAGCATCTACTTTCTGATAAAACATTTTGAACAGTTCAAATATTAGACTGTACTGATATGTTTAAAGGCGTGTAGGAAGGAAGTACATCAACTGCAAATTTGTATTCTTACAAATATGGCAGGGAGATTACAATTAATCCATCTTCTGCAGATAACTATCATCTATCCTTGTCCCATGTCCCATCCTTACCGGTTTAACAAAGGTGTAGTATTGTCCTCTTCTGGAAAAAACAAAACAAACAAAGCAAAAAAAAAATAAAAATTAATATATATATATTTAAAACCTCCTAATGCAACCTCCAAATTCTCAAGCTGGGAATGTAGTGCTTTTGAAACAGATTTATCCTATTTAACCCAATCAAACTGTTTATGTACTGTGCCTTCCAAAAAGTCTCTACTTAGTATCTTACTCCCCTCCAGTATTGGGATTAATAAATTTTATTGCAATGAAAAAACCTCATGAAGAACATGATGATGCCAATAACACATATTGCCAAAAAATAAAATAAATAAAAAGATATATTGACTTTCTCTCTGAGATGCATTCAGAGTGTAAAAACTCAATTTTTGATCTTTACAGACATCAATTCTCACCATTAGTATATAGCAAATTTATAAAACTCTTAATCACAAACTTCTGAATAATGTTTAAACATGAATTTAGTTTCTAAGAGGTGTCTCTTCAGTATCCTGAGAAGTGCTTAAGTTTAATACTGAAATGAAAGAAGAACGTAGATTAAAATAACAACTGTGTGAATAATAATAAACTTCTCTAAGCATGCACTATCTATAAATTCTAAAGTTGTGTCAGAAGGGGAAAATACATAAATGTCTTAAGTCTACAAGCTTAGAGAATGAGCCAAATCAAATTTCTCACAGATCAAATGTAGCTTATTAGAAGTCTCACTGTAGTCAGGAGACCAGTACAATTTTGTATATATACATACTATTTGTTGCTCCAAATCTTTCACATATGTAAATTGCTGAATGTGACAGTTCCTTTTCCCATAACTGTTATTTGTTCTTTACAGAACATGTCCCCAAATTCAATGCAGATTTTTTTCACCAAACCAAATATTTCCCAAAACATGAAGCCTCCTTTAACAAGTCACCTCAGATTCAGAAAATGAATGAATACTATACAATGGATAATAGAGCTAATCTTACAATTAGCAAATTGAATTCTGGACAAATTGGATAGCTGGGCAATCACCAACCACATGAATTTTAACAAAAGCAAGTGCCAGGTCCTGCACTTCTGACGGGCAACCCTTGCTATATGTACAGGCTGGAGAGCAGCCCTGCAGAGAGGGATCTGGGGGTTGTGGTTGACAGCAAGTTGAATATGAGCCAGCAGTGTGCCCTGTCAGCCAGGAGGGCCAACCGTATCCTGGAATGCATCAAGCACAGCATTGCTAGTTGGTCGAGGGAGGTGATTGTCCTGCTCTACTTTGCACTGGTGCAGCCTCACCTCAAACTGTGTGTAGTTCTGGGCACCACAGTATAAAAAGGACATTAAACTGTTGGAGAGTGTCCAGAGGAGGGCAACGAACATGGTGAAGGGCCTAGAGGGGAAGACATCTGAGGAGCAGCTGAGGTCACTGGGCCTGTTCAGTCTGGAGAAGAGGAGGCTGAGCGGGGACCTTATTGCAGTCTACAACTCCCTCACGAGGGGGAGTGGAGAGGCAGGTGACCTATTCTCCATAAACACCAGTGATAGGACCCGCGGGAATGGTGTTAAGCTGAGGCAGGGGAAGTTTAGGCAGGACAGCAGGAAGAGGTTCTTCACTGAGAGGGTGGTCACACACTGGAACAGGCTCCCCAGGGAAGTAGTCACTGCATCTAGCCTGTCTGAATTTAAGAAGCGATTGGACTGTGCACTTGGTCACATGGTCTAACTTTTTGGCTAGACCTGTGCAGTGTCAGGAGTTGGACTTGATGATCCTTATGAGTATTCTATGATTCTATGAATTCTTGGTCAGTATAAAAACTTATATAAAGCTTTGTTTGATTAAAGGATAAACTAAGATTGTCTGGAGTATGTGGAAAGTTTCACTTCATCTAACTGGAATGGCCCGTGACTTATCAAAACTAAATAATTTCTGCCAAACTCCTCTTTCACATAAAATACGTTCTTTATGACTTTCAGTATTTTCTCACATGTTCACAATACAGAATACTACGAGAAACATTTTACTCTTGGGAACCTTATTAATCATATCTTTATAAATAAATCTTTCTTCCTTTCTCAGCTCCAGATCTTACTCTCCTGGGGTTTTCATATCCTTTTGTTCCAAGATTCCAGTTAACAGCTTCTTCAGTTCCTCTCTGATCCAGGAAGCTTTTTCCACTCTCACAGTAGCTCCTAAATTCTCTAATAACTTTTTTTTTTTTTCTTTCCACATCTTCCCTTCCATTTATTCCTGTTTATGTACATGTATGGCTGTATATATGCATGTATATCCAAAGTGGAACTGTCCTTGGCCCATGCTGTGTAAGAGCAGTTCCTAAGAGTCCTAGTAGGCCTATGCTTGGCAACCTCCTGACAATTAAGCTGAATAATGCCAGGACTATACCTGTGCTTGTAACTTGGCTTTCACCTTGCTCGCATGACTTTTCTGGAATGGGAATAACAGAGACTGGAACCCAATCTCTGGAATGGGTTGCCCATTGGTGGGGGTGTTTAAGGAAAGGTTGGAAAGCTTAGGGACATGCTTTAGAGGGTGACTTTAGAAAGGTTATGGTTGGACCAGATGATCTTGAAGGTCTTTTCCAACCTTAATGATTCTATGATTCTATGACTTTGCTAGTACTGATTTTCAAAGGGTTTCAGACTGAATTTCTACCTGATTGATACCTGCCTCCAATTTTGCAGCACAGGCTCTTCTCCCATTCAACAACCATTTCACTCAAGTTTTAATGACACAAAGTAAAGGGCAGCATTTGGATCTGCTAGTTCTTTTGAAGAAAGACATCTCTAATGCTCTAAGGTGCATTGCAGCTCACTGTTTCTGCAACACTAGAAGACTGAGCTTAGAGCGAAGGACTTCAAAATTTTGGCAACAGATACTATAGTAAATCAAGTAATGCTGTATAAATGTGGGGAGAGTTTATAGGAGTGCTATCAAGCTTACTTATAGAGCTCAAAAGGGATATACCAACTACTCTTAGATAATTTTATTCCAAAATAAGGGAGAAGAAACCAGGGAAGTGGCCTTAATTGAAGAATATATAGCTTAAAGGGAGAATAATATGTTGAATAATTGAAGAATATATAACATAAAGGGAGAATTGGCCTTAATTGAAGAATATATAGCATATCTCTTAAAACAGGATAAATAAATAAATAAATAAATTGCCTCAAGTTACAAAAAACAGTTAAACTGCTTTATACTCTATTGAGTCATCTTACCTACCAGACTAACAATTTAAAGAATTATTTTAAAGGCTGCTTAAAGTGTCAACCTGTACAACCAGGCAAGCATGAAATTGAAATATGTTTTCTTTTAAAGCTGAAATAGCAATGTACCATGTCATAACCTTTTTTTTCAGTATCATTCCACTACTATATGAGAAGACTGACAGGTCTGAAAGACCAGTACTTTATTCCCATGTAATGGGACATCTATATTAATTGTAAGTGGAAATACTGCTTGAAGAATGTCATCATATTGCTAGTCCTATCTGTAGTCACAGATTTATTTTTTTAAATTTTTATTTTCTATTGGTATTAGATTTTATTGTTTGATTCATTAAAGAAGTCAGTGAGGTCTCCTTGAAAACAGCGGCATAATTCTTTTGAAGCTTGGCAACAGGGCTCATATGCTAAATAGATGTTTATAATGTTGACATGAAATGAGCAATATGTCATTTCAATTCTCTCTTCAAAATTGTTTCCTAGTTATTATTTAAGACCACAACAGCAGCTGTAACAGAATTTTTCTGAACTGATTTTCTACAGTGAGGTAAAAACCTAGATAACAAAACATTACTACTGAAGTAAAAGCAGTGAACCAGTAAAGAACAAACTAAAGAGTTTTAACTGAGTATAGTGCAATTTATGAAGTGAAAAGAAATATTGATAGAGGAAAGCAAATGGGGAAAATATTCCAATATTCCAAAGTAAAGCTAACTGTATGTTGCTACTGATTAATGGTACCAGTCAAAAAAGTTTGCAAGATTATAATCAAATAAATGGCCGTTTTCAAGCTAGTTTATCTTCCAATATAATTTAGGTCATCTGGAGCTGGAAGTCCTTCCTTTTCTTACTAATGCAAAGATAAAGAGATCACAAGGACATATTTAACACAATTTCGTGAATAAATGTGTAAATCTTTTTATTTATTTATTTATTTTCCCTGCTGTAGAGTGTTGTCTTTTATTTTTTCCCACATTTCACCTCATCTCTCCATTTTTCACAGTTCTTTTAATAGTTATAATCACATAAGTCTGTGGTAGAGTTAACATAGGCAAATGTACATGCCAAAAGGGATATTTACTAAAAAGTGCATATTTTTTCTACAAAATCTCCTGGGGAAATAGCTTAAGTAAGATATGTCTATTTATAACAGCATCATAAGGAGATGAGGTCTCCCAAAAGCCATTTTTAAAGATTAATATTACATGCCAGGTGTGAGCTTTCATTTTCATTTCTTTTACAAAGTTGTTATTTAAAATGTCAGATTAAATGCAGGTGGTAATTTTTTCCTTGTTAGCTTTCAGTATTGAAATAATAACTGTATAAAATCAAAAAGGTTTTTCATGTAAAATGGCCTACTACATTTTGATATACTATTTAAAAAGTCTGTTGGATTAGGGACTGGTTCTCTAAACAGCTGCTTAGTCTATAAGAAATCTTTATCATATAAAATTGTGATTTAAATATGGGAAGTATTACCATTCACTATCACAACATAGGGTAGACATCCAGAAAATTGCATGAGTTATTTTAGTCATGAAAATCATATTCTAACACAGGAAAATATGTTGATCTGCATTACAGCATTTTCAGTTAATGGATAGTGTAAAGTTCTGTACAACTCTTTCACCAAGTCTCTGATTTCTTCTTGTAGGCAGAGACCCAAGAAGGAATATTTCTCCTCTTGGATCTGTTTCTCATTTATTAGGAGAAACAACATAATGAGTAATACGAGTTCATGTGATAATTTTCATAATTTTATGAGTAATGTCTTTTTTTTTTTTTTCCTTCATTCTCACTTTGTTAAAATCTAGTGAGGTAGTTTCAGAGCTCCAGAAAGAGATTTTTTTGGTGTTTCAGAGAAGAGGAAAAAAATAATAGCTGGTATTCCTAATATCTTAAATGTAACAGTTATTTGCTTCACCTGTTCACATGCACACAGTAATTAACAGAGAGATTGTACAAACTAATCAAAGCTCTGAATTATAGCTTAATTTTTACTACTTATACTAAGAACTTAAATTATTAATAATGCAAGTGGTTATCAAGGAAGTTATTTAATGATTTTGTTTTCTTTAGGAAGTCTCATTTTCTGTCAGCTACACTTTGCTGCACAAAATCATATAATCATTTATGTTAGAAAAGAACTTCAAGAGCATCAAGCACAACCATCAACCTGACCTACTGTGTCCCTTCACTAACCCATGTCCCTTAGTGACACATCCACAGGTCTCTTAAGCACCTCCAGGGATGCAGACTCCACCACTTCCCTGGGCAGCCCATTCCAATGCTTGACTACCCTCTCTGTTAAGAATACTTTTTTTTTCTAATATCCAGTCTAAAATTCCCCTAGTGCAACTTGAGACCATTTTCTCATGTCCTGTCGCTTGTCACCTAAGAAAAGAGGCCAACACCCTCCTCCCTGTAAGCTCCTTTCGTGTAGTTGTAGGGGGCTATGGGGTCTCCTTTAGCCTCCTTTCTCCAGACTAAACAGCCTCAGTTCCCTCAGCTGCTTTCTAGTCCTATTTTCTAGTTCCTTCAAGAGCTTCACTGTTCTTCCCCGCACATGCTCTAGCAACTCAATATCCTCCTTGTAGTGAGGGACCAAAAACTCAACACAATATTCAAGGTGTGGTCTAACCATGCCACGATTATTTCCCTCGTTTTGGTGGCCACACTATTTCTGGTGCAGGCCAGGATGCCATTGGCCTTCTTGGCCGCACTGCTGGCTCATGTTCAGTCACATATGACTAAAATTACTACATTGAGATTAAAATCATATTACTAAACAACCTCTAGAATATACATTCAGCCTCTTGTTTTGTACTTTCAGTGACTTACGCTATTCAAACTAGTTAAACAACTTTCAAGCTTCATTGAAAGTCCATTTTTAGGAAATGTTTTATGAAAAAAAGGAAAGGTATTTTACAGAAAAAAAAAAAAAAGGAGGAAAATCCAAAAACATTAAATGTGTGTGCATGCCTCAATGTCATCATATATAAGTTTCACGTATTTTATTCATGAGACCTCTGGTTCCTTCTCCATTAGTTCTGCTAGTCCTGCTTCACTCTGTTTAACAGCCAAGAAATCTTGTTCAGATTCAGGGTAATTGGTAAGTCAGAAGAAAATCCAAGAAACAAACTCTGGAAAAAGTACTGTTATCACTTTGAAAGCTCTGCTCATGTCAGGTTAAATATGTGAGACTTTGAGGTTTTGATGTGGATTGGTATTTGGAAAACTTAGGGAAAGTTCCCCACTGAAGATGAGCTCGAGATTGAAATGTTCATCAGGTTATCATGTTCAACACCAAAAACTTTTAGAGAGAAAAATGTCAAATGTTTTGAGCTACAACAGTGTTAAACTGATGAATGATGGCATTTCAAGCAAAATCAAGTTCTGCATAGCAGTTCATGTAATTTCCTTTTATTAAACACTGTTAGGGAGTTCAAAAGAATAGGGATACCCCAGTCCCACAGAAAAGGAGAAGTGGTGCATCTCTTTATGCTCTTCCTCATATTTTCTTGTGTATCACCTCATGTTGGACTATAATGATATAAACCAAAATAACACAATAATTTAAGAGAGGGAAAAAAAAAAAAAAAAAAAAAAAAAAAAAAATTTAATTTTTTTTCGGGGGGGGGGGGGGGGGGGGGGGGGGGGAAGACAGAGAATCTGCTCTGAAAACACAAGTGGAAGATTTTACTCTATTTCAATTTGAAGTAAATCAAAAAAAGAAATGTATTCACTACTAATTAACTGGGATACATATAATAAATATATGATGAAAGAAGCCTATGAGCTACTATTTTGGGAAGTTTTCACTTAATTCTATAAAAGATGCACCACCAATGCACCACCATACATATAGCTTTGAAAACGCTAACCTTTACCCTTCCTTTATATTATTCATGTCCTTCTGCTGCTCATGTGTACTGCTTTTTTACTTTGAGACACTTGCTTATTCCAAACTCTTGTTAACTCTTCACTTCTTTACTTTACATATGGCATATCACATTTCTTAGGCTTTCTTATGTATGGACTTATGTGCCAGATGTTCTAGGGCACCTTTCCATTGTCTCTATTGATGGATTCTGTTCATTCATTTCATGACAGCTGATGAGTGGGAGTGTATATGATAGGGAAGAATGATTAAACATATCCTCTTACAGATTCAGAAGAACATTTGAGTATTTGATGCACTAATTAAGAAACAGAAGCAATAAATAGACTTAGAATTCCTCATTAGTAAGTTATACCATTGAACCAAACTTCACAATAAATTCTTTTCTTATGCTCATTCTACATGCACCCTTTATGGTTCACCTTGAGCTACAAGTTGAAATAAGATGCCTACTGGTATTGCTCAGTTTCTCATGGTTTAATACAACTTCAGAACATTCTAAGATATACAAGAGTCATGGGAATAGTGAATGCTTGGACAATCATAATTTTTTATTTTATAAATTGGGGAAAGTCAGAGGTACAGTAATAAAGAATACCTTGAGAAATCACAAATTGCATTACTGTAACTCTACAATGAGAAAAAAAAAAAAAAAAAAGAGGAACACTGCCACTCTATACTAGTTCAAGACTTGTTCAGAAGAGAGTTTGAGTTCTTAAATGTTAGCACCCAATTATTTATCAAAATGCCTGAAACTAGGTGAATTTTGAAATGTTTTTTGTTTGTTTGTTTGTTTGTTTTTCACAATCTGCATTAAAGTACATTCTATACAGCCCTCTCTTAATAACAGTAAACTATAGGTGTTGGATCTACAGGTATGCAGTGTATGCAGGTGGCATAGTGTTGGCAAGCAGAGCTACCGGGAAAGCCCTGTGAAGAGTCCAGGGCTACCCTGTACCAGACAGCTCCAACAGCCCCACTGCAGGGTGCTGCTGGGCCCAGCAGCCACAGGTGGGCTCCTCTGGGAAAATTGATTTAAGAAAAGACAGAACACCATATAGCAATGTGTGAGAGGGAAGATGTATTGGCAGGTGGCATGGGTTTACATGGCAAGGTTTTGGTAGCAGGGAGGCTGCAGGGATGGCTCTGTGAGAAGAGACCAGAAGCTGCCCCAAGTTAGAAAACAGCCAGTTCCAGCTGACTCCAAAAGAGACCTGCCACTGGCCAAGACTGAACCAATGAGCAATGCCTGTGCTTCTGTGAGAGCAGATTTAAGAAAGGGAAAAAAAAAAAAAAAAAAAAAAAAAAACTGCTATGCAACCACCTCTGAGAGAAAGGAGCAAGAACCAGCCCCACAGCCCCTAAGGTCAGTGCAGAAGGATGGCAGGAGGTGCCACAGACATGGGCCAAGTTTCCCCGTGGCCAGTGGAGAGGACCCTGGTGGAGCAGGTTGTCCTCCTGCAGTCCATGGGTCCCACATGGAGCAGATCTCCACACTGCAGCCATGGAGGAGCCCCCGGTGGAGCAGGTGGATGTGGCCTGGAGGAGGCTGCAGCCCATGGAGAGCCCCATGGGAGCAGGCCCTGGGCTGGAGCTGCAGCCTGTGGCGAGGAGCCCACATAGGAGCAGGGGGTCTGGGGGGAGCTGCTGCCCGTGGGGGACTCATGTTGGAACAGTTGTTCCTGACAGAGTAGACCCCATTGTACGGACCCATATTGGAGCAGTTCTTGAAGAGCTGCTGCCTGTGGGAAGCCCATGCTGGATCAGTTCAGGAAGGACAGCATCCCATGGGAGGGACCCCACATTGGAAGAGGGGCAGAGGGTAACCGTGAAGGAGTGGTGGAGATGAAGTATTAGGGACTGAGAGCAGCTCCCATTCCCCATTCCCCTGTGCCTCTCGTGAGGAGGACATGCGAGAGAGTGGATAGGGGGAAGGTGTTTTTAAGTTTGCTTTTAGTTTCTCACTGTTCTATTCTGCTAGTGATAGGCAGGAAATTATATTAATCTCCCTATGCTGAGTCTGTCTTGCCCATGATGATAATGGGTGAGTGATCTCCCTGTCCTTATCTCAGTCCTTGAGACCTTTCCGTCATATTTTTCCCCCTTTCTCTTTGAAGAGAGGGAATGAGAGAACACTTGTGGTAGAGTTCAGCTGCCCAGCTGGGTAAAACCACCACAGAGGAATGGGGAAATAATATGTGAAAATAATCACCAAGATCAGCGAAGAAGGGAGAGGAGGTGCTCCATGCACCAGAGCAGAGTTTGCCCTGCATCCCATAGAGAAGACCATGGTAAAACAGGTTGGTGTCCCAGCAGCCCATGGAGAGTAGCATCCTGGAATAGACGAATGCTGCACATAGAGATCCTGCACTGAATCAAGCTCCTGGCAGATACTGTGGCCTATGGAGAGGAGCCCACAGTGGAGCAAGTTTTCAGGCAGTAACTGCAGCCAATGGTGGACCTACACTTGAGCAGTCTGATCTGGAAGGACTATTCCCTGTGAAAAGGACCCATGATGGAATAGTTCTTGAAGACCTGTAGCCAGTGGGAAGAACCCACATTGGAACAGGGGAAAAGTGTGAGGAGGAAGGAGCAGCAGAGAACTGTTATGGACTGACCATAATCCCCCATTTCTTGTACCCCTGTGCCACTTGGGATATTGGGGGGGGGGGGGGGGGGGGGTGAGAAATGAAGTGAATTTGAGCCTGGGATGAAGGGTTGGGTTCTCCCGTTTTAGTTTCTCATCCTCCTACTCTATTTTTCATTGGCAGAATTAATTTTCCCCATATGGAGTCTGTTTTTTGTGTTTTTGTTTTGTTTTGTTTTGTTTTGTTTTTGTTTTTTTTTCCACATGATGGAAATTTTTAAGCAATCTCCCTGTCCTTACCTTCACTCATGAACTTTTCCATTTTAATTTCTCTGACTGTCCTATTGAGGTGGGGGACTGAGAGAGCAGCTGGGTAGGGTCCTGAGGGTCAGCCAAGGTCAACTGCCCACAAGGTATTTCACTTTTTGTAAGAATGCTCCTGACTCCTCCATAAACATTTTAATCTTGCAAAAGGAGAGACTGTTTCTTTTTTTATATATATACTGAAGATCACAAGCCTCATTTCAGGCTTGCTTTTCAAAATTAATTTTGGCAGAAAATATTCGGACTATCCTTGTACAAAATAGAACCAATTGCACATCCTATTTATGAGTAATTCTATATTTTTCATTTCACAGTATGAGTAGTTACTGCTAAAGGAAAAAGAGTTCAGGTAAACAGCTTCTGTAAGTACTGCACTGTCAATGCATTACTAGCACTGTGGTATGAATGTGATAGTTTCCACAAAAAAATAGGGCATATAATGGGTTGGTACTATATGCTGAAATTAGGTGAACAATACTTTGCAATGTTATGTGACTGATAGTCATCATATGTTTTAAAATTTAAATTATTTGCTTTTCACACATCTAGAAAGTTATTTTTCATAGGACTATGAGCACTATGACAAATGAAACGACTTTTTTTTTTTCTTTCTTTCTTTTTTTTTCTCACAGGAAGAAAAGAGATCCAGGTGGTGTAAAGATTTTTGAGGAGGAGAAGGAAGGAAGGTGGAATGCAAAACATATGGGAATGATTAAGCCTAAATAAGCAATATTCTGTTTCAGTGCACTCCTGAAATAGTATGAAAGGGGCTCACAATCAATCATACCTCTACCTCTGCTGAATAGTGCCTGTTGTGCTACAGATGAACATAACACTGATAATGAAACAATGACAGTGAGTAACCATTTGGGTTTTATTTAGTCAAGTTTATGAAGAAAATGTACATACATTGCATGTATTCTGTGTTATTCACTGAGTTGTTTGGGGATTAAACTGAGTTAATCCCACAGCATAAACAAATAAAATCCTTATTTAAAGGGGATGCAGATTGTGGAAGTGGCATTCATTGTTTCATAATTTAACTCCAAGGAACTGACAAAATTGAGATTAATTTTTAGTGTAGTTGTGTAACCACACATACAACATTTCCCCCAACAGACTGAAATTTGAATAGCAATTTCAGTCTGCTTCTACCAGATAAGGAAAAACGGGAAAATCCAGGCTCTTTCACTGTGTAAAAAAATACCTTTGTTATGCTCCTATGCCTCCTCCTCAGCCCCAAATACATATTGCATTTTCCTGTAAACTGCTATATATTATGAACATAAATTCTCAATTATGTAGACTTAGGTCTAAAATTATGTTTATGATTTTTTTTTCAGTTTGAGATGGGTATAGTTCGTAGTACTACAGAAAACAGCACATTTAAAATTTAAATGGTAATACATACTTAAGCAAACACAATTACCACTAGATATGTACAATTTATTAAAAAATGCATCCCTTAGCAAGTTATATACAAGGTTTATACCAAGACTGATTTCTTACATAGCATATGAACCGAGCGGAATGGAATGGAACGGAATGGTCGGAAAGGACTTAAAAAATCCAAGTGCCTGATCTCTTCAGGGGTAACCAGAAGTTAAGCACATTACTAAGGGCATTATCCAAATGCCTCTTGAACATTGACAGGCATGGGTCATCAACCACCTCACTAGGAAGCCTGTTTTAGTGTTTGACTACCCTCATGGTAAAGATTTTTTTCCTAATAGCTAGTCTGAACCAGCCCTGGCACAGCTTTGTGCCAATGACTGTGTCCAATGACTGGTTACCAGGGAGAAGAAACCAGCACCTCCCTGTTCAGATCCCCTCTTCAGGAACTTGTAGAGAGCAAAAAGGTTGTCTGTCTCTTAGCCTCCTTTTCTCGAAACTAGACAAACCAAGTACCCTTAGCCTTTCCCCATAAGTCATGCCTTACAGACCTTTTACCGTCTTTGTTGTTCTCTGGATGCATTAAAGTACCTTAACATCTTTTTTGTATTTTGTGGACCCCAGAACTGCACACAATATTCAAGGTGAGGCTGCACCAATGCAAATATAGTGGGAGAATCACTTCTTTTGACTGTACTTAATGCATTTCAAATGCATTGTGTGCTCTTGTCTGCCAGGGAACTCTGCTGACACGTTAAGCTTACTGTTGACCAGCACCCCTAGATTCCTTTCTGCAGAGTTGCTCTCTAGCCACTCATCTCTTAGTCTGTACTTGTGTACTGCATTACTCCATCCTGGGTGCAGAACCCAGCCTTTAACTGTGTTGAGCTTCATGACACTGCAGATCGCCCAATGCTTCATTCTACCTAGATCCCCCTTCAAGGCCTCCTGTCCCTACAGAGAGTCAACAGCACCTCCCAGTTTAGTATCATCAGTGAACCTGCTAAGGATTAATTCGACTCCTGCATCCAGATCATTGACTAAAAATGAAAAGAACTGGCCTTAGGACTGAGCTCCGAAGAACACTGCTAGTGACTGGCCACCAGCCAGATGTAAGATAGGAATGATAATAAATAAATAAATAAGCAGCTCTTAAATATACATGTTTGTTACTGAAAAACATTTGCAGTTACTGGCTCATATAATATCTAATTACTTCTTGTAAGTAGCAATAAAAGGAAAATGTATTCTGTTATACACAATACTAATGAATAAAACTTTGTATTATCTGCTTAGAAGAGTTTCATTACTGCTTGATCAACTCAGCTCAAGTGAATTTAAAATATCTGTGATAATCAGGTATTTCTCACATGCTGCAATTTATAGAGGCTTTTAGAAATCTGAGGGTGACTGTGTCGGTATTAGTGTAAGAAATCCTCCAAACAGAAGTCAGATTACTTCAGGCACCAGAGCTATTGTACACTGTACATTTTATACATATCGTACATTTGTACATTTCTGTGAAATAAACACTGAAGAGGAAGCATATCAAGGAGTCAAAGTCACACACTCCTCTTGAAACCCTAGAGTGCCCCAACTACCAGAGAGCACTACATCTGAAGTGAAACTATGCCATTTAACCATAATAATAATAATTATTATTACAATAATTAAATTTTTCCTTTAATGAAGGAGAACACCTGACTTGGGGTCAGTGCTTCTAGGACAGTTTATACGTTAAATTGAGAGACTGCTTAATATAAAATTGATAAGTAGTCTTACGAATATAAAAAGCAGATCTTTTCCCTTCTAGATCAGTAGTCCTAATAATTAGACTGCAGAAGGAAGCTTTCAATGGCTGATATTTGAAAGAAAATAGTGTCTATTTTCCGAACTGCACAGAAAGTAACACTATGCTGTTCTTTATCTGAAAAGTGCACTTGTAACTCGATGATCAATTAGTATTTATCAGAAAATACTAATCCTCCAGTGATTTTGAAATAAAAGATTGACTTTGAATTACTTTTTCTTCAATGAATGATCAATAGTCTCTGGAGAATGCTCAGAGGTATTAGTCCCAGTTTGATGTACATGGTTTCCTTGAGCTCTGATCATTATAATTGGCTCTGGGAGATTTGGGAATTCAAGATAGTCCTTGATTGTCACCATATATTATTGCCTCCTATTAGTCTTGATATTATGAATCCTGCCTCAAGGTATCTTGAGATACCCCTGCTCTGGATGGGAATCATTTTGCATTAGTCAGTACATTACTCCACATTACTTACTGCAGCATGCTTTACTTTCAAATCAGTGTGCTTGAATGCTATATTAAAATCCCTTATGTCCCTAACCTGGAACATCTTCAGTTTATAATCTCATAGAAAGACTGCAAAGAATCACCAAACAAAGTCAAGGTCTCTGAAGTTAACAATCTAGTTCATCCTCTAACTAGATTAGTCCTCTGAATCTCCTGAAACATTAAATGTTTTTAGTACTTGCTGTTACAGGTTTCATTACTGTGGGAAATAATATATAACATTATTGATGTAATTTAGAGCTAATTAATCAAATTATTTAACAGTGGTACAAATTCAATTTTTCATCAATTTGTTACATCAAACTTGCAGACTCATATACTTTTCACTGTGCAAATTCCCCTACTGCACATATACCATTAACACCATTATCCCAAAGTAACAGAAATAAAAGTCAATAGCTATCAAAAAAGAAAAAAGGTTCACTTTAATTAAAGTCAGTTAATAACTTATTCCAGAATTTTCCCTTTTTAGCCAATAAGTCACAATATTGTGTTCTAAAATATATTATCATAGTCATAGCTTTTTGTTTCTCAGGTTTGCCTTTATAATTCTAAAGTAAATAAAATCAGATGAATTTGCTAGATACACTTAATCACATAAGTCACCTTGCTTTCTTAACAAAAATAGATGAAGCCTAGAGATATTACATGCATAATAAGCCAATATGCCAAATTAAATCACGAAACTATAAAAAAATGAAAAGCATAACAACCAAGAGATGCATTAAAAAAAAAAAAAAAAAAAAAAAAGATTTGAATTTGCCAGGGTTTTATTTGCCTGTTTGTTTTACAGCACTCTGTTCTCTACTGATTATCTCAGAATATACATGTCAAAGAAATTTAACATGACTAATCAAGTAACATTCAGCATTTTCATTTAACTACGCTTGTCTTCATTCTATTGTAGCCAACTGGATATTCATTAAGACCACCCAACATACAGATCAGATAGTAAAAGATTTAGTATATAAAATAGAAAGTATAATGTGATCATATGTTTTGGTCTCACTGTCAAATCACACTGTGTCATTGGTCTCACTGTCAAATCACACTATGTCACACTGCTTTACAATATTTTTAATCAAGATTTAGCTTATTGATAAAAAGCATAGTTAAAACAGGTTAAAACACATGAAAAAAGGCAAAGTATCTGATTCATATATGCTCTATCTTACATGTGTTTATGCCATAGAAATTCTGTCATCAGGCTCTGTCCTGTAATTAATACTCATTTAATATAATATATATATATATAGTAGGTGTATATAGTATAATTATACTATACTATAATTATATGGTATAATATAAAATATGTATAACAATATGATATATATTTAATATATATAGTCAGTAAAGTATATAAGTACACCTGTAAATGTTCTTGAGAGCAGTATTAATATCATGGAAACTTTAGGTTCAAACAAAAATTCACAATAACTCTTATAGTAGTGGTAATAATTAAATAGAAGCATGAAGCACAGTTCTGAAGTGATTTTTTGCTTAAGTCATTCATCACCCTAAGACATGATGCTGGACTCTCACTGACATTATTAAACATACACACACACGCACACAAGGTTTAATGCCAGGAATACAAGGAATACATAAATTATTCTGTGGATAGTTGAGCAAGCAGCTCTGTCTTATGCAGATTTTGGTAATAAGCAAATATTCTTCTAAGGTATTTTTCATGTTGTTATTTATATTCACTGTCAGTATTGCACATAGTATTTCCCTTGAGTCCATGCTTTATCCTAGTGAACTATATTAATACTGCAAAATGTATTCCAGTTTTATTTCATGCAGTTACTGTTTTCAATTTAGATAAGTGAAAATGTACTATTCACTTAAACACCATCCAACCAGAGTCTATAACGAAAATTGCTGGGAAGCCAACTGAAAAATATGTTGCTCACTGAAGGCTTAAATGTTTGGATTTCTTTTTCCAAGTGGGACCCAATAAAATAAAAGAGTTAATCTAGGACATTATATATTCCCGTAACTGTTCATACTATTTTGATAGGCAGCAGGAAGATAACAGCTGAAGAAGCACTTACAAGTTTAACAGGTACAACTTCTCAATGAAAAGCTCTCATTACCTCAAATTAAATTAAAGAAAATCTTAGGAGCAACAGCATATCTGTTCAAACAATTTAATAAATGGGCTCAGAAAATATGAAGACACTTATAGCTGTTATTATTTCATTGTAAGACAGAATTATGAAAGAAACCAGTACAGAATTTAAATGATGACACAGCTTCTGTTTTCTTTTTTTGTTTGTTTGTTTTTCCAATGGATTTCAAATTCATCCTACACATTATTAGAACCTGTGCAATAATGTATACCAAGAAAACTTTCAAAGCAATGTAGATTTGTTTTTTGCCAAGTCCATGCCACAATGGACAAAATTATAAAGAAAAAATTGAACTTTAGTAGTCTTTTTAACTATATGGACTGGAAATGACAGAGAAACTTGTTAAGTACAGATAAGGAGTAATATCACTGAAGTTCTTCTAGGCAAATAGCACTTTATACGTGCTGTCAATTTAAAGTAATTCTTAGGGTATAATGCTGTTTTATTCTCATGAACATGAAGTGGCTAGTTGGTTGTGGATCTAATTTATGGCCATAGTGCATTGCCACTATGAATGAGGCAATAAGACATGAAACCTGGAACATTAGATGTCTCAACTGTGCAACTTTCTTCCTCTCCTATTTATACTCGGAATGTGTTGACCCATTAAGTTTGTTTTCAGCTGTCATTAGGACAGACTCTTGGCATGCAGGTCTACAAGAAAGAAACATCCTCTTAGTACATCTTTAAATGCATCCACTTAAAAATATTATGATTACCCTTTAATTTATATCTTAAGTGTAAATAAATTATTGATAATATTTGTCTTTAAGCTGCCTAACCCAGCTGAAAATCTTGGAAGCCTTAGAAAGAGACTCTCAAGAGTGTGACTGATGGCATTATTCTCCAGACTAAAGGAAGATAAATAAACAGAATAGTCCACTTTTTCTTCTCTCTTAATAAAAACTGTCACAAAATTATTATTTATATTACTTTGAATTAGGATTTTAATAGTTCTACCAATATCTTTTCCTACTTCAGAAATTATCCATGAGGAATAATTAATTTAAAAATAAACACATCTATGCTGTGCTTTTGTGTCTGATTAAATGACATCCTCTCACACAAGCATTTTCAGTTTGCTTTGAATTTTAAAAAGCACTATGGCAAATATTGCACAAACTTTTATTATTTAACTGCTAGGCTTTATTTTATTTTTTTTTCTTATATACTGCAATATCTGCTGAAGGAACTGCTATCAAATCATATCTGATGCTGTGAATCTGTTAACTATGAATATAAATACTATTAATACAAATAGTATTGAGATAAATAGGCTATTAATGCAAATTATTAAATAACTAAAAGATTATTTAATTGAAGTAACTTAAAATCTAGCATAACGTAATGTACTATATTTCAATATAATGATGTGTAATTATATATTGTAATTTGTTACATTATATTTTTATTTTATAGATTGTAATTATAGCCTTATTAGATTATAATGCTTTTGGAAGCATATAATTATATTATTGTATATCATGTAATATTAAAAATCTGAATTATTAAATAATGCATGCTATTAATGTAAGTAGGATGATAATATAAATAGCTTAATTTATTACTACAGTTACAGCAGTAGATTAGCAGCCCCACTGTCAGGTCCGTAAAACCGAATAGCAACTGCAATATTGCTTGTCAGTTCAGACAATAAATAGGATACTGATAAAGCTGAGTAAGTACTTATGCATGCTTTTTGTTTTTATTATTATTATTATTATTTATTTATTTATTATTTATTTTTTCCTACCCTGCTCTTTCAGCAACTTCCTGAACAGACTACTGATTTCAGTTATCTCTGAATAATTAGGGGAGAGAAGCAATGAGCAACAGGAATGATTAATGTAGTTAGAATTTTCAGAAAAAAAAAAAAAAAAAAAGAAAAATAAAAGGAGAACAGTAAGGAGCTCACAATGAGATTTCCTCAGTGAAGAGAAAGGCATACGCATCACCAATTACTATAACATTAGCATCAGGGATGATTTGTATTCCTCCTATATATGGCTAAGAACAACTGAGGCTAATGTATACACTGCTGTAAAAAGCATTAGAAAGACTTTATTATTTTTTTTTTCATAAAGACTGTATTTCTTTACTTTTGTTATTTTAATCTTTGGTAAAAATATTTGTCAAATATGATAAACATAGTGATTTTGTTACCAAGATTTTATTCCTTTAAAATTGGGTTGGTTTCATATTTTTTTCATTCATGTTAACCTTTCAGTGACTACTATAAAAATAGAGAGAATTGTGGCCCCCCACCCTAAACCCTCTTGTTCCCAGAGACTAAGAAAGTTTAGGGCAAAGAATATGGATTGGTGAAACATGGCTTTTACAATCAGCACGTCTTCAGATGTGCAAACTTCCATTAACTGTAATTTTGACTTTAGAGTAACAGAGGTTCTACACAATGGTGAGGTTTGCTGATACATTTAAGGGAGTTGGAGAGTACACCTTTCCCTTTTTTTTTCAGTTATTTATACATGGGCCATATCAAAGCATTCCAGAATTATCAATTACAACAAATTTGTGCTGTAATAATAAATGTTTTAATAAAAGAGCAAATCCAGTTTTAGGAGTCCTACTTCCATATGAAAAATACCACAGCCACATGAAAGAGCACTGATTTCATATACAGAACACCTTAGCTGCTCAAACTGGGTTTATTTTTATTTTTTTAACCAGCTGAACTTTGTGTCAGCTAGGCTTTATAAAGAGTAATGTATCACCTGTCCTCCAGATAAAGGATAAATCCAGTATACTACAAAGTCAGTAGGAGGAGACATATATTTTTGCCCCAGTTACCTTAACATTAGCACATTTCTGTATATGTGGAGTCAGGGTTGAATTTGTGCAGTTGAATAATCCTGCCATGGAATCATAGAATCATAGAATCACAGAATGGTTTGGGTTGGAAGGGACCTTAAAGACCATCTAGTTCCCACCCCCCTGCCATTGGCAGGGACAGCTCCCACTAGGTGTCAAAAGCCCCATGTTGCTCAAAGTCCCATCCAGCCTGGCCTTGAACACTTCCAGGAATGCGGCATCCATAACTTCTCTGGACACATGTAACATAGATCTTGTAGGATCACTGTCTGAGCTACATTCTTGAGTTCCCTCATGGAGCAGTCAGGTTGTAATGCTCTTTCTCACTGCTTCTGTTTCTTTTTGGATGGAAAGTGGAAGACTAGGTGACCAGGAAGCATTGTTTTCCATCTGTCTTTCATTTTAAAAGGACAGAAGAATTTCTTCTGGAAGTCCCTTCTCATTGTACAGTTACAGGGGTTGTACGAGACCTTGTGACAGCTGAAGAATGTATCTTCATATTTCTGTCAAAGAATGTCTCTTCCTATTTCTATCTGATGTCTTCATTGTTTAAAGTACAGGCCAAAAATGTGTTTCACAAGATGAGCAACGTTGGTGTTTCTTCACCTGTACTTTCATTTTCATTTTCTCGAAGGCATTTATTCATCTGGGGTACTAATTTCTCCGGATCCTTATAGTCTCTCGCTACCTGCAAGGTAAATGCTATTCTAACATGATTTTAATGTGTGCTAGCAGAATACCAAGTCACAGTAGACAGAGTGCTCCGTAATCATTGCCACTTAGAGCAGACATGAATCTGCCATCTGCCAAAGACATCAGTGCCAAGGCTTCTGTCATATTGACACTATTCCACTGACTGAAAAAGAGATACCTGAAATTAACACTTGTGTTGTAGCAAAATGAGAATTAGAATTATTATACCCAGAGCAGAACTAAAGTTATGCATTAAAAAAAAAAAAAAAAAAAAAAAAAAAAGAATAATTATAGGTAATGCAGGAAAAAAGCCACAGTTATAATAGTATTGTACAAGTAACTCACATGACATTGTCTAAAATATAACACTAGTTTCTTGTAGTTCAAGTTTCAAGAAAATATGAATTTAAACTAGAATAGACACATTCAAGTGGTACTTGAATAATGAGATGAGAGGCTGCTAATAGATATATGTGTATTACGTAAAACTTCAGTCTATACATCTACGAATGATGGAAGATATTTACCCAAAATAAAATTAATCTTGACATGCGTAAAGGGATATAAACTGCCCATGACCACATTTGGAATGGAAAAAAACATTTTCCATCTCTCACATAGTGACATTCTACAGTAGCTTTCCTCTTAGTGAAGAACACACAAAAGAAACCAACCATAATTCCATTCTAGCCAATATTTGGTATGTTATTAAAAGAATTATACATTATGATTGTCCTCAAGACCATTAAACTGTCTCAGTGATCCAAAAGATCATTATTAGTGATCATTAGATAGATCATTATTTTTATACAGATTTAAGATTTAACTAACACTCGTGAAACACAGAAGAAATATTTTCATGAAGATTGCAGCAAGAGAAGAAAAAGGAGAAAGATCTTTTCTATTGATAACAGAAGTGCGTATCTGTATAAAAATAATCAGTCAAAGTAATTATAAAAATATCCTCCCTAAAGCACCTGGCTGAAAATTTAATTCAAACAACCTTCAGTGTATCACAAAAACATCTGTGAACATAAACCAAGAAAAAAATAAAAATAAAAATCCAGCTAGACATACTGAAAACTGTATATATAAATATGTATACACATATGTAAATGTACATATGCACATATACACATATATTCATATGTATATATACATATATACAAACATACATATGTACATATGTAAATGTACATGTGCACATATAAATGCATATCATAGAAGGTTGGAAAGGGCCTTCAAGATCATCTGGTCCAACCACCAGTAAATGTCAGCCACTAAACCATGTCCCTAAGCACCAGGTCCAACCTTTTCTTAAACACCCTCAGGGATGGTGACTCCACCACCTCCGTGAGCAAACCATTCTAATGCCTTACTGCTCTCTCTGAGAAATGTCTTCTAATTTCCAACTTGAACATCCCCTGGCACAGCTTGAGGCCATTCCCTCTTGTCCTATCACTAGTTAGCTGTTAGAAGAGGCTGACCCACAGCTCCCCACAACTTCCTTTCAGGGAAGGGCAAGAAGGTCTCCCCAGAAGGGAAGGTCAAGAAGGTCTCCCCAGAAGAAACCTAACATTCAAGCCAACATTTGCTATAACATATAAATATGTATATTTATATGTATATTGTTACAAGCAATACAGTATAGTTGGTATATATCAGAGAGGTAATTATCCACAATAAACTGTAGAAATTTGGCTGAAACATGCTGACCTCTCTTTCGTATTAATACTAAAGTAGGTTAACACAAACAGAAATTAATTTGCTCAAAGAGAACTATTGTGTAAATAAATGAGACAATAATGTTACATTGCAGGTTTGTAGGTTAAAATTTCATACTAAAAAAAAAAAAAAAAAAAAAAAAAAAGCTATACAAACTTTCGCTTCTGTAGTAGTTACAGATTATCACTGCTGATAAAACCTTGTAAAATGTATTTTTAATGTTTTTAAATTTTTAATGTTTTTTGCATCTTTCTGCAGCATATTGATTGATTTCACCATTATATTGTATGGGGAGCACTGTGGAAGACATTGTATTAAAGGAATTGGTGATCTCAGGCTAGCCATGTCACCCATATAAGGCCTAGTAACCATTCATTGGCATGAATGACCTCTTTATATATACCCTTGTATGTAACTAAGCCAGAGAACATGTTGAGATAACCTGAACATATGCTGATAAAGATCCTGGAAACATGCAGATGGGTATGCTCTGTAGAAAGAAACTTTTAACACTACTACCTGTCAAAACAAGAAATGAAGCTTAGTTTGTTTGGGCACCACAGTATGCAAGGGAAACTACATGTCTCCACACTCCACAGACACGAATTTTGTGCAGGGTGTTGTGGCTGTCTACTGGGCATCTGTAACAAAGCTGCATGACAGCAGGATTCCCAGCATTTGAAGGGATTTAGGATTTACTTACTAGCTATATTTTTTTCCTTTTTCCTATGTTCTACTATGCAATTGTGTTTTTTTTTCCTTTTTTTTTTTTTTAGTGAGATTTGAAAAGAACCCGATGCATTTTTACTGAAATGTCTCCTACTTTCATATATGCTATTTTCCTTGAAATACTTGTGCTTTTATTTCTTGTATGTGATATTAAATCAGACAGAGTTCTTTTTTTTTTTTCTACAAAAACTAAGTTGCTAACGCTCTATACATGATATTCACTATTGTAATTGGAAACCTCACAGGAAATGAAGCATGAACTGCAGAACAAAAATATATTGTGAAGGAAATAATGCAAAGCTCCATGCCATCTAGGTAGACCAAATTCATACGATCTTTTTCTTTCAGATGCTTTTCTTCTTTTTCAAAATCTCTACTTACTCTGTGACTGTGGTTCTTCTATACCCTAATATTTGTCCATTCTTCCAATTATCTTCCTCAGTTCTTCTCTTTCATTGTCTCAGAAGGTTTCTTTCTTACTTCTACTCTGTTCAAAGAGATAAAATCAGCATAAATTATACATGCACCAACTGATGCACATGAATGCAGGTTTGATGGCTCTATTTTACCATAAGGAGTCTGAGATTCTCCGCTTTGCTATTTAAATACCATTTTTCTCTTTTTCAGTTTCAATGAAAAATGCTATTCTGATTGCCAAGTTTTGCATACCTATACCACCTTTTTTCCCCCCATGTATTACAAATATATAAATAGTTATTCTGAATACAAGACAATGAAAATCCAGGTCTTTATTTTTTTTTTCTTTCTTTTTTCTTTCTGCAAAAGTTTCATAAACACAATGAATAATTCAGTCTTCTGTATTTCCTACGTCAGCGTGAAGAAGACCTGTCTTGTAACCTCACTGAAAAATAATCAAACTAAGCCAAAACTAAAGACGCATACCAGGATTTTCAGAGTTCATTCCCATCCCTTAAAGTTTTCTCATTACCCGAATTTCTTATTGTCAGGTAAAATTCATTTATTTATTAACCCAGAAAATTATTTATTTGTCCCACTGCATGTGTAATAAGTATTAATCAGGACAGTTTCAGTGGGAAGACATTACTTCATTTCATTTTGAAAGTTTAATTAAACTTTTTCAAATTTAAAAATATTTTTTCATGTTTTCCAGCTATGACATAAAGCATTTTTTTCAGAAAAGCCTTAAATGTATTTTTTTTGTTTGTTTGTTTTTCTGTTACTAAACAGAACTCTCTTTCTCCCTTTAAAGAAACTCTAGAGCTTCTACATTGTAACCTTTGACATGAGTCTGGAAAAAGATGTTTCTTAATAAACCACACAAGCAATTGTCTATTTCCATAATTCTAGGAAAGCAAAAAAACTAGTAAACTTTAAGGTTTCAATATTAATCTCAATGTGGTAAAAAATGTGATATTGAATCAGTCATCACATAATGTATCACGTCTTCATGTATGCTCAAAAATCTAGATTCCATAAAGGCCGGTGGCTTGACAGTAGTCACAGGCTTTACACAGCATCTATCACTTAAGTATCAAGTTTCACCTCCCACCCGCCCTAACAGACTAGATTTATAGAAGCTGAAATAAGGAGTTTGATTTGTGAGCTGAGAGAGTACAGTGTAGACACATAATTGAAACATAATTCAGCCTGGAGAAGATAAAGCTTAGGGGGGATCTTATCACTGTTTACAAATACCTGAAGGCAGGGTGCAGAGAAGACAGAGCCGGGCTGTTTTCAGTGGTGCCCAGTGTCAGGCAATGGGCACAAGGAAGTTCCCTCTAAACATCAGGAAGAACTTCTTTACTGTGTATTCCACAACCTGTGTTCTAACTTACTAGATGAGAATCGTGAAAAGTGGTGTAATCTTTATTAAGATCATTAAGTTCTCCATGCATAAGCGATTGTTTTCGCTGCTTTGGCCCCTACTTTTCCCTCAATCACACCCGATGCCTGCCCCAGTTCTACGTGATATTCTCTGTTTTTCTTGATGTGTTTTAATTTTTAGAAGTTAGTATAAGAAATCTCAGGCATTTTTTCTTTTTCCTGATAGCATACCAGACTATTTCATAGCATAAGATCTCCAAGCAAAATTCATGATGTTCAGTCAGTTTGCTTCTTTGAAGCCTGCTTTTATTACATTTGGTTACTTGCCCATTTTAAAGATCAAGAATTATCAACATAGTATATTAAATGACCTTGAAAATGTCTTATACTCAGTTCCCTTCTTTCTCAAAATGATTTGAATTTGTCAGTAAAAACAGAACCTCACCATAACATGCTCTACTGTTTGCCAGAACTGGAGGGAAGGTACAAGGCCTGTCAATTATGATTTCCTCTGCATTTTGTTGATGAAACAACTCTCCAAACACTTTCTGAATAAATCTACTGAGATTATCTTTTTTGAATTCTGTTTATTCTTTAATTTGTATTTTCCCTCTGTGTATGTTTTCAATATCATCTAGTTGGGCTGGGTCTTCTTTTATACAATAATTTTCTGATTGAAGTATATTCCAAGTTCAGGTACCCTTGTCACTTTTTTCCCCCATTTGCACACTTACAAAAATGTGTGAGCTTTCTTATGTACTTTTTTTTTTTTTTTTTTTTTTTTGATATAACTAAAAGCAGCCCCTCTTCCCCACCTCCAAATATAAGATCTTATATAATTGAGTGGTATTGTTTTGTCCTTATGCCCACTTCACCCATAAATTTCCCGTTTCATGACTTTCTAGTCAAAAAAGAGTACAAGAGTTGAACAGTTCACAATGATAAAGCCCAGTAATTTGGTACTGTCAATGCTTGTAAAAAGCTCATGGATTTTTACTAAGTATGCAAGCCTTCATGAATGAGGCTTGTCAGGCCTGCTCTGTCTGAACTTTGCTTGACCTACCTGCAGCTTTGTTTTGCTTGGTTTACATGTGACAGCAATTTCCCTAATTAATCATGTGTCTAGGGCTAATTTGCTCTACCTTTAAGGCAGTACAACCATAGCTGTAATAATTGGTTACTCTGCACAGAATTAGTTATTTACAACTCTAACACAATGAAGTAGCGTAGAGTAAGACAGGCCTGGTATGACAGTAGAGACCCTAAGAAGTGGAGACACAGTGATGTAGAGGAGCTCAGGCATGGGGTTGTAAGACATGGGGCACAGGTGTGGCAACAGAGACAACACAGCTCTAAACAACTCACTCATCATTGGTTAAACAAGTGCAGACCTGGAGCATGATAAAATTGTTTTTTAGGGAGGTAACAAAGAGAACAGAAAATAATACCTAACATTTGTAAAGGGCACTGAATATGGTGAATTTGTATGGAGCTGCAGACCGATGAATAGAAAGCAATGGTGTAAAAAAGTGTGTTAGCAAATATGTCAGAATCACTTCAACTAGATCCTACAGCAAGGAAGGAGGATCCATCAACGTGAATATCTTATTCCACCCAGCAAAAGACTCCACAAGCTGACAACTCACCATCGACCCCATCATGCCTCACATCAGAAAGAAACCACCTACCTTTGGGCCCACATGAGCATCTGGAGACTGAATGTAGCACAAAACCAAGGGGTGAATCTGAGAAGGGTGTGCACAACAACTGTAATTGCTTTTTTCTTTTTTTTTCAGCAATTATATCAAGATTAATAATGACTAGATTCTTAATATTTAATTTATACTAACGGAATTCTTGGCATAAATTATTTATAGGGTGCTATTACTGTTTGGCCTTAAGCAATATTTTGAGCATAACAAGTTCAAGTATACTGTAATATCATTGCATTACTCGATCAAGTCATTTTAGCAGTAAAATGTATATCTGTAACTAATCTTAAAGGATTTGAGGATACTTACATGGTTTGATTCCAAAATCTACACAGATACTACTTGAAATCAGATAGCAAAACAAGAAACAAAACAAAACAAACAAACAAACAAAAAAAGAAATGCAGGTAGTTCAGTAGAGAACCAGCAAAACAAAGCAAGGTTAATGGAATTAGATGATACATTACACATCCACGAAGAGGATGATATTGACAGGGAAATATGTACAGCTTCGATTTTTAAAAGCATTTTCAGTATTCAATGCAATTAATATCAGTGTAAATATGAATATAATATCAGATGTTATAAGACATTGAAGCCACAAATATTTTTGAAGACAAATTTTAAAGAAAGTATATTTTGATGGGAAAAGGTTTGGATTAAATTAACTATGTTACAGCCTCATTTTTTGATTCTACAATGTGCTACTTACTAAATGACAGTGAAATAGTATTTTATGATTTTCATCAAATAAAAATTTATACAATTTGTAATAAAGGTATTTCATTTATAGTAGTATAAAAATATTGAAGAACAGTTCACACTGTTCCTTTCATATGTATTTTTTGGTGTGCCAGAAAATTCTAGATATTGTGAACCAAGTTATGTACTCTGTTCAATGTGAAGAGTCACTATAAATAATCCAAAAGGTAGAATTTATTTCCATTGTATATGAATATTATAGCATTATATACTATATAGCATATATAACATTACCTGTAAAGTTGATAAGCCCCTTGACTAAAAATAATAGCTGTAAAGTTTTCTCTATATTAAATTATTTGCAATATGTGATTTATACATTTTTTTTCTCAGTCTCAGTATTCAGTAGGTTGTAAGTATCCTTAAACTCACTCAACAGAACTTTAAAACATAACAATTATTTCTTAATGTAAATATATCTACATAAAATAATTTATAAAAAAACAACTCCTGATTGTTTCTCTGTGGTACCTAGTGGATTTAATACATACCAGCTTTTTTTTTTTTTTTTTTACTTTTAACTGTGTAAGTCTACATCAGAAAGATTATAATTGTCATATTTTAAGGACAAAAAAAAAAAAAAAAAAAACAATAACAGTATCGGATGCTAACATGTAAATTAATGGGGATGAAAACTGTAACAGGAATGCAAAAACTGTTATGTACAGTCCAAATAGTAATTTATTTTTATTTTTTTTAATTTTGCACATATAGCTTAATCGCCATGTCCATGATGAATAGCAAAAGAAATAATGGGCTTAAGTGCAGCAAGGGAGATTCCAGTTTGCCATTAAGAAAACTTTTGTTTGCAAAACTTAGTTTGCTCAGCCTCCAGCCTCCAAAACTGAAGGCCTTTCAAGCCTAAAAATATACCTGACAAACACAAAATAGGTAGGCCTGATCACGCTGTGAAGAAGTGGACACTCTTCAGATCTCTCCCAGATGAACTGCTTAATTCTGTGTCATTTACCTTTGATCTGCTCTGTGCCAGTCTGGGAATGCCAGTTTCATGGGACAGCTGCAGCTCACTGTAAGAAATGTTGTTTCTTTGTCCATTTGCTGTTTAACTTCAGGCTGTTTTGGACTAAAAGCAAATTTTAAAAAGCTTCCCATGAAGTTCAAGCCTAACTATTGAGACAGATTTAGTGAAATTCTTACATCTGACACCTTCAAAGGCAGTGGCATCCCACAATAGCATTGCTTTGGGGCATCAGAAACACTTCAGAAAACTGCCAAAGCCCACAGCTGCCTGGACGCTATTTTCTCAGCAGTGACCCAATTGAGAGCTTGTTTCTATTTAGGAAATTGAGGGACAGTATGACAGGAAATCAAGAAGTTTATAATTAACAGAGGGTCATTTTAGCCACAAAAAAAGACAAAGCAAAGCAAAACAACAGCAAATTTTCAGTATTAAAGAAGCAGACAGTGCAGTTACAGTCTTTCAAATAAAACAGCAAAATACAAGTACTTCAAGTATAAAATTATCCTGTGTTTTGTTCTGTGGGTTAATCATGATCTTAGGTCTAGAAGCTCACCCCACAGAAACTCACCCTAGTATTTTCAGTCAGGAGAAATCAAATCTTCAAGATCCTTCAAGTACTACAGATTTTTTTTTTATTTTTTTTTTAATATATATATATATTTTTTTTTAGATGCAAAGAGACACCAAAGTATTTCACATTTAAGTTTTCTTTTTACGTATTTTTTCCCTTCTGGTTTGTTTGTAGAATTCTTGGTACTAACATGTTTGCTGTGACATTTGAATGGTTCTGCCACACAACATTTTGACAGGGTATGCTAAAATAGAGATTACAAAATGAAACCCTTGAGAAATCCACACAAAAAGACTTAGTTAAGGTGAAGGCTTTACTTTGGTTCACTTCACTTGGACAAAATAAATTGAAAGACTGCTATATTGGTAAAATATATGTCTCAGACTTCACAAAAGTGATGAAAGTGTACAGACAGTAAATATTGATGTATTAAAGTTCATATAGTTTTCAGGCATGCTTCTTTCTCTCTAACCAATTTATGTTTTCAAAGAGGTAGGATTTGTAAATTGATTATATGTGTGTATATACATAGATATATGTAAACACAGAGATGTATATCAAATTATTTTATTTTTTAAGAAAATAACACAGTGTCTTTTTAAGGTTGATGATGAGTCATGTCTAATGATGGCAATCATTATGTGAATATTAGTGATAGATAGTGAATATCAGTGAATATTAGGGATAGAATGCTATTAAAAACCTTATCAAAGAATGCAGTGGTGAAAGTGGTTTTTATATTCTTTATTTTTTGGATTTTTGGCTTCTAGTGGTGGGAATAGGGCAAATATTACTCTGATCGTGCGTAAAATGGACAAAGAATGAATTATAAGGAATAGAATGAGAAGCCTGGTGGGTTTTCCACCATTATACCATTTCAGTCAGCACAAACAGGGTGTTCAGAAACCAGTAAGGAAATTACTTCACTATTAGCGGTTCTTGTATTAGGAGAAGGGAGAAGAGGGGGTAAAGGAGGTTCAAGATCCACATAAATTACATTGTCTGTGGTATAGAACTATCATCCCCTTTGTCTGAATAAAGACAGTCAGTATTCATGACTCATGACACTGACAAGAATGCATATAAAATGCTTGCCAAAGTAAACAAGGATGAATCTAGATTTAATAGGTTATTATTTGAATACCTTCGTAAGTATATTTGAATGCCTTCGTAAGTATAGAAAGGCTTAAACTTCAAGCCTAACTAATTAATTATTCAGTAGTTAACCATATTCAAGTTGCACAGAAATTAAAAGAAAAAAAGGTGTATTTTCTGATATCTCAAGCTTGTTCCTGATACATGGAAAAGAGCGACAATGAAAGGAGAGGGTTGAGCAAGGCATAGTGTAAGGTCTTCTGCATAACTCATGAAAGGGAAAAGGGAGTGTAGCAAAACCCAAGGTATTGCAGTAGTGAAAATGGTCCTGTAAAGTTGCCAGTCACTTCCTGCCAAACAGCAGAAATATTATAAGGTAGAGGGTATAGCTAAGCATATCATTAGCATGCTAACAAGGGCAGTGAGATTTTTGACATACTTATGACATACTTATGCTTCTTAATATATCTCAATATTCCATTTTCTACAAAACTATGAGTTCAAGTTGAGGGCTTTTTTTGTTTGTTTTTGACATTTACGCTTAAAAGTGTGATTACATCAGAAAGCTACAATATCTGTTTCTCATATGAAAATGCAAAGATGTTTAACTGTGCAAGTAAAATAAAAAGACTATGAATGGCCACTCCTTGTCTTCTGAAAAGAGAAAACTACAAAAGAACATAATGATTAGTAGTAGTGTAAGCGGTATCTTTCAGGAAATATATATATATATAAGTTTTTAAATATACTCTGTAAGAATAAAATACAAAAAAAAATAAAAAAAATAATATATAGAAAAATAATATATATATATATATATATTTTCTGTGTTTTAGTCTTTTGACTTGTATCTCACCACCAAGCAGAAGTCCTATGATTGGTAGTTGTAGCAGTATTTCTTTTGAAAAGAAAATTATAGCTATAAAAACTTCAACTGACTATCACCAGTGTGTGGAAAGAGTCTTTTTGCTCTGTGGAGAAAATTAAAAAGTATTTGCATAAAGATATGTCAGATAGTGTCTGTTCAAAAATGGGTATAGATGTCTAGCTGGTAATGTAGTGTACTTGTTATTATGACAGGGGTTCTTTTTTAGTTAGTATTACATGTGAAGAATTGTTTCAAATCACATGATAATTAGTGGGTGGGATTAAAGGTGAATATAATTGTCAAATTCCCAAATGGTCTGACAGGCTTGGTTATACTTGATAAACTATGTTAAACTAGTAGAACTTGATAATCTATGATAAACTAGTAAAACGTGTTTTATTATTCTGTTTAACACAGATGTCACCTATCATGCACCCATGTTTGGCAATTCACTACAAGTTTATTTGTATCACCGATTCTTCAGAAATTAGAGGGTACATTTTTGGCAGCAGTACTGTTTATATGAATGTTCTCTGAAGGATAATTAATCCTGGAAATGGCAATGATAGCATTATTCACTCTGGGCCTGGTTCCACCACTTTTCTTTTTACAGAGCTGATGCCTGAGAGAAGCCCCAATAAATCAGTGAAGTCATTCATAAAAACATAGTATTCACCTTCAATGAGAATGGAAAAATCAAGTCCATTCCTGTCAAAGTCCCTTACAGCTTTTGGGATTTCACACTTATATTTTGATTACTTGTTTAATAGTGGCATTCTGCTGAGTATTAGTGGCATTTATAGTGGCATTTCTGTTGAGTATTTTATCAAAATATTCATAGTATAGTCAAGTGTAAATCTCCATTGATGTGACACAATAGAAATACTGAAGCTACTTCTTGACTTTCTTATCAGAGAGCAATTTCAGCAGTACAAAGAAAGACATTTTGAAGCATGTTCTTTTCAGTTCCTTTGAAATGCTTGCATCTTATTCTGAGTCTCTCCAAGAAAATCACATGCAAGGAAAAGCAACGAAAAGGCAACAACTGTCTGTTGTGTTCCTATTAGCATATCATCATCCATAAGTAGAAGTGCAAAGGGCACAAACAATTCTGGATGGAAGTAGAGAAGATGAACGGCTACAAGCTTATAAAAAATTACAATAGTCTTTGTATTTTTTTCTTTTAATGTTAAGTATATATTTTTTTTTTCTTCATCTAAAGGATCGGCTAAATGAATGAGAAAATAAAGTTTCTGTCTTGATGGTATTCTTAAATCCTGCAAATCTAACACATTATATCATATCTACTGAAATCTGTTAGCTGAAAGCTTTTTTTTTTTTTTTTTTTTTTTTTTTTTAATAGCGATCATATCACAGAATTATAGAATGGCTTGGGATGGAGGGGACCTTAAAGATCATCTAGTTCCAACCCCTTGCCATCAGCAGGAATTCCACCCACTAGATCAGGTTGGCCAAGGCTCCATACAGCCTGGCCTTGAACAGCTCCAGGTGTGGGGCATCCACAACTTCTCTGGACAACCTGTTCCAGTGCCTCACCACCCTCTGAGTAAAGAATTTCCTCCTAATCTCAAATCTAAATCTCCCCTCTTTCAGCTTAAAACCATTCCCCCTTGTCCTGTCTGATTGTCACAGTCAATCCTGTCTGATTGACACACCTGATTGAGCACAGAGTTGCTCTCCATATTTTTTTTATAAGTACCCATAAAGTACCACAATGAGGTTTCGCCTTGAGCCTTTTCTTCTTCAGGATGAAAATCCCCAGCTCTCTTAGCCTTTCTTCACAGAAGAGGTGCTCCAGCCCTCTGATCAGCTTTGTGACTTTCCTCTAGACCTGTTCTAGCAGGTCCACTTCTTTCTTGTGCTGGGGGCCGCAGAGCTCATTGCAGTATTCAGAGTACTCCAATTACACATTTTGAAAAAGAGATTCTGTGCACTGAACAGGGAATACTAGAATTAGAAAAGTTATTTGCAATGTGAAATAAAAGTCAGAAGAAAATTATGTAATCTATATATTTTGAATGACATTTTGTATTTGTGTCTGTATATACACATATATATCTTCACATATCCATTTATACATCTAAATAATAAAATCCCCACTCCCTGGTTTTTAAACTAGTCTGCAAATTTAGCTCTTTTTATGTAAAGTTCTAATAGGAATCTTTATTATTTCACTGTTATTATCCATATCTGCTAAACCTTTTCAGGATCTGGTGATAATGGTTAGTATAGTGTTGGTTTTCTCCACTAAATCTTCCTCTGAACTACTATGCAGAATCACCTGAGTGGTAAAACTTCAGCAACTCATGAAGCATCAGTGATTTCAATTTAATGTTAGTAGGGCAGATTGACTGGGAACTTGTTTATTTCCAGTCTTTTCAGTTTACCATTGTGGTGTTTTAACAACCACACTGCGCTCTTGCTCCCTCTCCTCAACAGAACAGGAGAAAAAAAAAGCTCATGGGGTATGATAACAGCAGGGAGATTACTCACCAGCAGGGAGATTAATCATACACCAAAGAAGTGTGAATTAAAAGCAAACTAAAAACACCTTCCCCTCATCTGCTCTCTTCTACTTCCTTCCCCGAAGCAGCAGAGGGGAATGTGGAATGAGGGTTGCAGTCAGTACATAACGCTCGTCTCCGCTGCTCCTTCATGGTCACTCTCACCCTGCTCCCTCCCATGGGATGCTGTCCTTCCCAAACTGATTCTGTGTGGGCTTCCCACAGGCAGCAGCTCTTCAAGAACTGCTCCCACATGGCTCCGTACCACAGGGTCCATCCCCTAGGAGCAAACTGCTCCTGCACGGGTCTCCCACGGGCAGCAGATCTCCCTGGACCGCCTGCTCCTGTGAGGGCTCCTCTCCATGGCCTGCAGCTCCGGCCCGGGGCCTACTCCTGCAGGGGCTCTCCATGGGCCACAGCCTCCTCCAGGCCACATCCACCTGCTCCACCGGGGGCTCCTCCACGGGCTGCAGCGTGGAGATCTGCTCCATGTGGGACCCATGGGCTGCAGGGGGACAGCCTGCTCCACTAGGGGCCTCTCCACAGGCCGCAGGGGAACTGCTGCTGCCTGCCTGGAGCACCTCCTGCCCTCCTTCTGCAGTGACCTTGGGGTCTGTGGGGCTGCTTCTCCCTGTGTTTTCTTACTCCTCTCTCCCAGCAGCTGTTACGCAGCAGTTTTTCTCCTTTTCTTAAATACGCTCTCACAGAGGCACAACCAGTGTTGCTCATTGGTTCAGTCTTGGCCAGTGGCAGGCCCCTTTTGGAATCAGCTGGAATCGGCTGTTCTCTAACATGGGGCAACTTCTGGACGCCTCACAGAGGCCACCCCTGCCGCCCCCATCCACTACCAAAACCCTGCCATGTAAACCCAGTACAAACTGAGTTTTTCCTACATGTTCCTACTGCCCATGTGTGTTGTTTCTAATAAAAGTCCTCTTTGTAGCAAAAGAATTTCAGTACTCAAAAATCAGGAGGGAAGGTATTATCACCTATTGATCCACTTTCAAATTTTTTCCCAATTTCTCAGGTAAGTTCAGCTACTTTTAACAAGATGCTTAATGCTTAATGTGTGTGCTAGTGATACAAAGTAAACTGTTAAATTGGGAGCTGAAAATTTAAGCTAAAAATCTCTGTGAACTTATATCAGTGCAGTACTTCAATAACAGAAGAAAGCAGAAAGATCCTTTTCCAGGAATTCTGCTTTTGTGATTTCTGGGTAAAAGACTTCTCTGGTTTAACCCTGGCAGGCACCTAAGTACTACACAGCCACTTGCTTGCTTGCTCTCCCCAGGTGGGATGGGGGAGAGAACTGGAAAGATAAAAGTCTGAGAACTCATAGGTTGATCTACAGGCAGTTTACTAGGTATAGCAAAAGCTGTGCATGGAAGCAAGGCAAAACAACAAATTCATTCACTGCTTCCCATTGACATGCAGATGTTCAGCCATTTCCAGGAAAGCAGGGCTCATCATGACACGAATGTCAAACAGCATCACACCAAATATCCCCCCCACAATTTGCCCATCTTGTACTGCTAAGCATGCGGTCATATGGTCTGGAATACCCCTTTGGGTCAGCTGTCTTGATTGTGTTCCCTCCCAACTTTTTGTGCACCCCCTGTCTCCTCACTGACAGGGTATCACAAGTAGGAAAGTGCATGACTCTGTGCAGGCACTGCTCAGAAACAACTAAAATAACAGTGTACTATCACCACTATTTTAATCTAAAATCCCAAACACAGCATCATATGACATTCTACAAAGGAAATTATCACAGCCAAAACCACAACAATAACTTATCCATATGAGAAATTCTATTTCTATTCTCCCCCACAACCTTGCATTGATATATAAGAATGGATAGCTACCATAGTTACTTCTAGACCTTAGGACATAGGGTTCATGTGAACAGTAAGTGCTCAGAATTGAAACTGACTGTGAATATCACACTCTTCTTAAGAGTAACATATTCTTATCAAATGGCTTATCTGCTTCTGATACAGCCACAAACAGGCGAAAGTCTTATAGATGTTGACAAGAGAAGACAAGTATAACTTACTTGAAAAGCTTGGAAGAAGTTAGAGTCATGCTTTTAATACTGGACAGTCCGTCATTATTTAATCCAAATAAAACTAATTGGCTATAGAGATAATAACTTATGTTAGCAGCTTAATTCTGCTATTTCAGCAATGACTTCTCATCATTTGTGATCTCCTATTTCTGACATCCAACACAGGGTTTCCACGTAAGGCACATGACAAATGACTTCCTAGACAGGCAGCTAACTTTCAAGTGGGATATCACAGAGTGAATTTAATGTCATTAGACACCTCTGAAGAAGCAACTGAATTATCCTAAGATTTCTGTATCAGAATAATAATACATAATACATAATAATAATACATAATAATAATAATCAGAATAATAATACATTTTGCAATAGCATTTCTTCTTAGGGGCTGTAAAGGGAGTCTGTGGTGATTAGCTCAAGTTTGTCTTGTCTACATCTGGTTGATAAATTGCTATGAAAGGGTAAGACTATAATTAACTTGTAATGAAAGCATAAAATGAAGAAGGATTAAAAAGAAGGAAACATACAGATCTGAGTGTGGAAGAAATGTGACAGTGAAACATTTAGGTGTCTTTAGGTTTGTTGGGTGGCGCTCTATATAATTTAAGATCTGTTTCATAAAGTCAGTGGAGTCCAGAAAGTCATCTAAATACTTTATTTCACTTTGAAGTATACACCTAAGATGTTACTCAGTTTTCTAAATATCTTCACCTAGAGCTGTTTAACTATCATTTCAGGTATCTGTATAGTTCTGACATATAATACAGATCTTACAGGAGAAGGATACTGACATATTTATGGAGCTAGGGTTGATGGCCAGAAGGAATATCCCCTATGTCAAAATTATGACACCGAATTCTTATGTTGACCTTATTTAATTCTTCCCACAGACTACACTTGCAGGTATAGAATTCTGCTAGGAGCATTACCCTGGGATAGTCACAATTCACTACTTAATTCTCGTCAAATAGAACTCATTTATGTCTATATGACACTACAAGGATCTGATGAGATACTGTGTAGTATATTCATATGAGGTGAAGAGCATGTTAAATTAATGTCTAAATGCTACTATAACTTTTATGTTGGCATTTTTACATTGACAAATAACTCTTAAAGGCATTGGCTGGTAATGCTCAAAAATATACAACTTAATTCCTCAGTTAGCAAAGCTTAACATAGGTGCTCCACATAGCTTCATTTTGTTCTTGATATCAGCTATTGACAACAATTGCCATTAGCATGGTTATTCAAAGATTCATTAAAGCTTTAATAACATTAAAGCAAAATAACATGTTAATAATAATACCTAAAGTCATCTTGAACTGGATTATGCAAAACCTGAAAAAGGTCTTTCAGTAGTTCTTGAAGGTCAGGTCCCTTGCACCTGTCCCTACCCCCTACCCCACTCCCCCCACCCCAGCAGACAGCTATTATTGCCATCCTGAACTGAATAAAGTGAAAAAAATTCTGCTCCTTGACCAGTCTTACTGCTCATTCTCCCTTCCTCCTCACTCTGAAATTAATTTAAGCAGTGTTTGAAGTTAATTAAGAATCAATATCCCTATCTGTTCAGTAACTCTATTCTGTCAAGTAAGGACTACAAGCATATAGCTATCAATTCTCACTGCTTCCCAGACACTGAGTTTTCACACTTAATAGCTTAAATACACTAAATTATAAGCAACTGATATAAATAATTTACAGTTTCCACACAGACAGTGAAACAAAGTTTTATAATAACCTTATATTAGACTGTAATGGGAAGTAAATAATATGAATACTCTTGATTTAAATGTAGTGTCTATTGGTCCAATTACTTTGATTCTAAACAAACTAAAATATGCAAAATGGCGTATTAACTTTTATCTACAGATTTACTAGAGACAGAAGGGTGATGACAGATGAATTTCTCCTTTATTTTATGCCTAAATTGTAAGGTGCATAGACAGATACAGTGTGATTCTAGCAGTCAATAGTTTTGGGGCATACAGGAGGTACAGCTCTTTATAATTATTTTGCTTTATTTATTTGATTTTATTCATTTATTTATTGTGTGTACTTGTGGTAAAGCTGAGAGTTCTTTTCTGGCTTATAATTAAAATACTCAAACCAATCTGAAAGATAAAATCTTATAAACATTCACTGAACCCAATTTCAGTTAATTTCAGTAGTTTTCTGATTCCCAGAGAGTCTCCTGACAGCTATTAGTGAAGTAGATGAAAAACATTACTTATTTTCAGTTGGTGATTATCTCAGATGACATATCTGATCCTCTCAGGCACAGCCAGGAACCAAAGAAAACACAAGAAAATAAGTATATTTTCTCATCAGGCTAAGCCATGTCTGTGCTGGGTTTTGAACTTCTTAAATCATTGTATTAAGGACTTTGGCATAAAATACATATCTGAAGAAAAACCGCCTACTGCAAGTGTTGGAGGGGAAAAACATGTTGATATGCTACTTGAAAGTGTATAGAGAATTATCTTGAAATACCATGCCAATCTCATATTCACTATTACCATTTTAATTTCTCTAACTTTGTGAAATACACTAGTCAGACTCAATAATGTGGTTAAAAACCAAAAGAGGGTCAGCTTTTCCACATGCATCACCATTCACTTCATCTGAGGAATTGTGTAGTCTGCCTACTGTAGGACCTTAGGAGATCTGCCAAAAAATAGGAACACAAAGAGAAATAGTACAATATATAATTTTTTTTATTTTTTTTTTTTACTTCAGGAGCCATAGCTGGTATTATGAAGTAAAGTGATCTTCTTTAATACCAGACGTTATCTACTTAAAAAAAGCATAAACTTCGATATAAAATTGCTAAATATTTTAAATAGGGGAAAATATCTAAACTATTGTTTACTAGAAAAAAAAAAAAAAAAAATGTTTTTAAGGTTGGTTCCAGACTGTTGTGACATAGCTAATTTGTGGGACACTGCTTTTAAGTTAAGATTGGTTGTATCCCTAGCACAGATTCTTTTCAAAGTACTTTTCAGTTTCCCATGGGAAAAAAAAAAAATTACCTCCAGATATCAAATAACTATTGACAGAGAATAAATTCACCAAGATATGTCTGGTTTGTTAAATTGAGAAGATTCTGTCTTTGATACCGTACATTTACAAAATTCTTCAGTGAAGCTGGGATTAATTTCACTCCATTAAATTCACTTACATGTCTAAATTTGAACTGGTTGCCCAAACTAGCCTTAATAGCTAAGGTAGGTCTCGTTATAAAGTCACTGAGTCTGAACAAATAGTTTTCTCCTTCAGGAGATGATGACCTGAATGCTAAACTGCACTAGCTGTACTAAAAGACTGCTCATTATTAAGTAATCTTACAGTGAGTGTTCAGGGATACCTTACCACATTATGATTAGTGTAGGCACTACATAGATACAATTTCTGATGTACCTCTTCTCTACTAGATGCCATGTTTTGATGGTACACAGCATTTGGAAAATCATTATCCAGACTGTACGCAAATTTATCCCGAGCCTCTCCTGCTATGTTGTTTATGTAGTTATCAACTGTGTGTCACTAAAGTATGCGTTTTTACTTTCAAAGCAAACTAGCCATGATGTCAAAAGCATGCAGATGCACTACTAAGAAGCACTGTTATAAACAGCATATGGAAAATAGCCAGTTTCTAAGAATTGTCAGAATTCCGAAATGTTTTTCATAATGAAATATTTCATTGCAGTGGAAAGAATACTGCTAACCCAGACATTATTGTAATCTACATGGACAGAAGCACACGTGCATGCTTGTCCTGTTCAAGTTTCTCAGTGCATGAATATGAGAGGTCTTTCTTTGGGTGGGCATGTTTGCATACTGAGCTATTACAGCCAGCATTTCAACACCTCTATATAACTATGTACTTTTAGACAGATCCTTTGTATTGCTGAAGTCTGAAACTATAAAATTGACTAGCTTGGACCATGAGCTTACATATCACTCCAGCTAATGACATAACTCAAAGTAGTGAACTCAAAGGACACAGACAGTCAGATTAAACCCTGTAATTTAATCTGTAATTACTACGCTGGAAAAGGTTTGACTGAAATTGCTCTTCTGGGAACAGCTAATTTATTTATTTATTTATTTATTTCCTGATAAGTGCCTACGGTAAACATTCTAAGCATTGTCCAAACTCTTGTTGTGGTCATTTGACTGAAAATAGAATTAAATGTTCTACAGAATCTACCAATCCCCATCAGATACATACTTAGAATATTTCAAAGGTTAAGGGAAAAGATAACGGAGAACCACTTCATTTTATCCTTTTATTCAACTGAGCAAGACAAATGCTTAGACCGGCTCTCAGCTACCTTATTTGGTACAGAAGGCTCAGTCTTGCAATAAATTATTCTAAATCTGTTACTGAATACATGCAAAAACATAATTATTGTTTTGGTTCACATATCCCAATCCTCCACCCACCCTCCCTCAGTAACAGAGCAACTAAACGGAGGCAAGGGCCAGCATGTGACAAGGCCCCATGGATCCCCTCAGAAGCCATGCCCCTCGCCTGTTCATGTGCTCTGCCATGACTGGCTGGCCGGGTCAGCTGCTCTGCCCCATTAGCCCTGAACAAGAAGTCCCGTCCCTCTGCTCGGGGGCTGCCATTTTGTTTCAGCCATTTTATGGCAGGAAAGTCATTTCAGTAAACGTGACAAGCCATGTGTTTCCATACTCCTCGGGGACTGTCTGATGGCTATTTTTTGATGCCCGTAAGTACACAGGCAATCCTGTGATTGGCTGGCAGGACCAGTGTAACCAGAATGACTTTGGAAAAGGAAGCACCCTCTCACTGTGTACCGGGAGGCTGCCACTTTAGAAATAATTTTTAGATATAAGCCCATCCTTATTGGCTATACACAGAATCTATGAACTGCTACATGCATCTAATCTTTTATAGAAAAGGATGCCTAAAGGCCACTGGCTCACAGTCACCGGTTTTGGTTTATTTTAATTTATCTTTCAAATTATTATCAAAAGCATGTGGAAGTATGGAAATGAATTCATCTGGTAGCTATTACTATTGAAGCCAAGTGAAGTTTCTTCACAGATCATTTTCCTCATGCTTTATATTTTTCTGTCAATAAGAGCAAAAGATAAAATTACGTGTTTTTTCCCAGTCGAACTGACGAGATTGCTCTCAGAATCTCTTCCATATCAATCACGTAAGTCTATTAGTGAATAGCATGTCTTCAGGGAGTGGAGCACTCTAATAGCGTGCAATAATCTTAAATAGATTATCACTGAATCTTCAGTTTCTAAAACACATTTTCTTACTGACAAATGGTTCTAAAAATGAAATTACAGCAATTTTCTAGTCTACTGTCCTTTTCCTCTTGCAAACATTTCATAAATCTTATCAGACATAACCTGGGAATATCATACTACTGTGATGAGAAAGTCTGGGAAATTCCTGAAGAATGTTGAAGATAATTTTCCTGAAGATAATTGCCTTTTCTCCAAGTCTTCAGAATCTGGCTATTTCTACTATACCATCAGCACGTATATGTTGTGTATTATTTCAAAAATATTTGAGCATACCTATGAAAAAAATGAAAAATAAAAATTGTGTTATGGCCTCATGTAACCACTGAGATTTCGGGCGGGCTGTCTGTTTTATTGTGCTTTTTACCTTGTCTTTTTTTCTTTTTTTTTTTTTTTCTCCCCAATATTTTTGGATATCTTTTATTTGTTTAGAAGCACAAACCATATCTAATCTTAGACAGTTTATTTCTTGTGTGAAACCTAGAATTTGAGTTTCTGGTCACATTTCTATTTTATGGAAACTGATTAACATGCAAAAGGAGGAGGAAAGGAGAAATTATATTTAGTACTCTGAGAATACAAATGATAAACATGTACCATCATTGAAAACTAAATGTGATCATCATAAGTTGTTGCATTTCTGATCTTGCAAACATCATCAAATTTAAAGTGCAATTGTTTTAACAGTTTTTTTTTTTTTTTTTACAAAAATAAGTCAAAGTCTCTGAAAGTAATTTCAATATTGTGATATTTGATGCTTTCACTTAATCAGACAGCTTACAGAGCTATTTGTTGTTCATGAGGTACATTTATTTATTTATTTATTTATTTATTTATTTATTTTAATAATTTCCTATAAATTTGTGAAGGGAATAACATTCACATGTAAAAATATCAACTCTTGATTATTTTCCAGTGTTTTCCCTGTTAATTTTGAAATATATCAAAAGATTAATTCATATATAGTAAAATCACCTTTTATTTTCAAATACATAATTCAACATTTGCAAGCAGTTAATGTATATAAGTTGTAAGACATACAACTTGGGGTGTAGATATACACGTACAGTCGTTCAAACACATGTTCACAATGCGTTTGAGTGTAAAAATATACACATATTTATATATTTATACGCTGTATAGAAACAACTGTGCACGCACACACATATATATTCACTCATACACCAGAGGGATGCAAAAAAACTTTTTGTATTTCAGTTATAGTCTTTAGTAACATTAAGCTAAATATCTTTGTTAATAAGGGATTTTACTCCATTTTTTCTTTAACATTTTGAAATACAAGCCTGAGCTATGCTCTAAAATCATCATCATGCTTGGAAAGAACAACAAGTTAAACTGAGCATTAGTACACATTTCGTGCCTTCAAGACCAACTCACTGAAAGAGACATCAACCTCTGTTACTATAAAATTGGACATTCTCAACTTTTATGAAACTTTTTTTTAAATTATTATTATTTTTCAGTGAGCTCTTTATACTTTTACAGAAGTATGTTCTTCTAAAATGACTGACCACAACCTTTGCTGACAACATAATTATTATATTCATGACTACAGAAACTTACATCAGTTCAGAATTTGTCTCTAAATAACATTGGGACTGACAATGGTGAAACTCACTTAAATTTAATCAATAACAATATTTATATTTTTCATACCATATATTTTCTTAGAACTTCCACAACTCTCAGAGCTCTACAACTCCCAGATTTTGGACTTTATTGGCACTTAACTTTGAATAAACTCAGAGTTTACAGTGGAATTTATAGTTGGCTGTTGACATCACATGCCAATAAGAAAGACTGCTAAGAAGGAAGAGGAGGCAGTATTTTTCTCAATGCAAGTGTTAGCAAACAAGTATTGCACGAGACTGAAAGAATGTTGAAGTAAGGGGACAATGATTATAGATTAGACAAAAAATAAAAAATAAAAAAACGGGAAGCTTTGGGGGGGGCATAAATTCCTTTTGGGAACTGCTAAAAGCGAAGTTGCTGATCTGATCTAGAGCCAATAAGCAACCTGTCTTGCAAACCAGGATGCTTATATTTTACACAAAGCTGTAAAAGAGGACTTTAAAAGAAACAAGGTGATTATGGCAGATGTGGTTGCACAATGGCAGGCAGACTTGGCAAATGTTCAAAAATTCTCCAAATACAATGATAGAGTTACTTCATGCCCAAGAGTTTTTACAATAATGATACATAGGTGGACACAAAACACAGCTCTCTAATACTTTGTAGGAGAGTACTGTCTTAATCAAAAAAATTTGCAGTGGTCATATAGTTTCAACCAATAGTGAGGGGATATAAAGAGTCAAGAATGCTGACAGCTTCAAGATGAAGCCAATCATAATCACCACATGCAAACAGGGTAAATAATAATGAATTTGCTTTACACTGCCCGCCACCACCACCACCACCCCCAAAACAAACAAACAAACAAACAAAAAAAAAACGTAAGCGCTTCATGTAGTAATAGATGATAGAATGACTGGTGTTGGAAGAGAACTTAAAGGTCACATAGTTCCAAACATCTTGCTAGAGGCAGGGGTGCCACCCATTAAGACCAGGTTGCCCAGGGCCTCATCCAATCTGCTCTTGAACACCTCAACTGATGGAGCATCCACAATCCCTCTGGGCAACCTGTTTTGTGCCTCATCACCATTTGAGTGAAAAATTTCCTCCTTCCTAACATCTAATCAGAATCTCCCCTCTTTCAGTTTAAAAGAATGCCCTTTTGTCCTGTCATTGTCTGATTGAGCAAAGTGTTGCTCTCCATCTTTTTTTTACAAGTCCTCTTTAAGTGCTGAAAGGCTGTAATGAGGTCACCCCAGAGACTTCTCTTCTGTAGGCTGAATAGCTCGAGCTCTCTCAGCCTTTCTTCATAGGAGAGGTGCTCCAGCCCTCTGATCATGCTTGTGTCCCCACTCTGGACCCACTCTAACAGGTCCACATCCTTCTTGTGCTGGGGGACCCAGACCTGAATGCAGCACTCCAAGACGGGCCTCACAAGGGTAGAGCAGGGGGGGCACAATCACCTCCCTTGACCTGCTGAGCACTCCTCTGTTGATGCAGCCCAGAATGCGGTTGGCCTTCAGGGCTGCAAGCGCACACTGCTGGCTCATGTTGAGCTTTTCATTCAACAATAACCACAAGTCCTCTGCAGTGTTGCTCTCAATGAGTTATTTTCCAAGTCTGTACTGATATTTGAGATTGCCCCAGCCCAGCTGCAGCACCTTGCACTGTTGAACCTCATTAGGTTCACATGGGCCCACTTCTCAAGATTTTTTGAGGTCCCTTTGGATGTCATCCCTTCCTTCTGTTGTATCAGCTGCACCACTCAGCTTGGTGTCATCTGCGGACTTGCTGAGGGTGCACTGAATCCCCCTGTCCATGTCATTGATAAAGGTATTAAACAGCACTGGTCCTAAGACAGACCCCTGAGGGACACCATTCATCATTGGCCTCCACCTGGACATGGAGACATTGACCACCACTTTCTGGTTGTGGCCATCCAAACAATTCCTTATCCACTGAATGGTCCACCCATCAAATCCATCTGTCTCCATTTCAGAAACCAGGATGACATGTCAGAAGCCTTGCAGACATCCACGTAGATGACTTTGGACAGTTTTCCCTTGTTAACTGATTGGTCAGGCATGATTTGCCCATGGTAAAGCCATGCTGGCTGTCTCCAATCACCTCCTTGTCTTGCATGTGTCTTAATATTGCTTCCAGGAGGATCTTGCCATGATCTTGCCAAGCACAGAGGTTAGGCTCACTGGTTTGTAGTTCCCCTGTTCCTCCTTTCTACCTTTTTAAAAATGGGAGTGATGTTTCCCTTTTTCTAGTCACCAGGGAATTTGCTTGACTGACAGGACTTTTCAAATAGAATGGAGAGAGGCTTGACAACTATATTAGCCACTTCCTTCATGACCCTGAGATGCATTTCATGGCCCCATAGACTTGTACCTGTTCAGTTTGATCAGGTGGTCTCAAAATCTGCTCTTTGGCTACAGTGGGAGGGACTTTGCTCCCCTAGCCCCTGCCTAGTTCAGGGATTTGAGAGACATGGGAAGCCTCACTGAGAGTGAAGACTGAGGCAAAGAAGTTGTTGAGTACTTCAGCCTTCTCCATATCTGTCATTATCAGTTCACCCTTCTCATCCATCAGAGGGGGTACGATCTCTCTTTGTCCTTTCTTTTCTGAGCTATGTAACTACAGAATCCCTTCCTATTATTCTTTCCATCCCTTGTCAAGCTCACTTCCATCTGTGCCTTGGCTGTCTTTATCCCATCCCTGAACATCCGGACAGCATCCCTGCACTCTTCCCAGGCCACATGTCCCTGCTTCCACTGCCTGTGCATTTCCTTCTTGCACCTCTGTTTTCCCAGCAGATCCTTGCTCAGCCATGCTGGTTGTCTGCCCTCCCTGCCTGTTTTTTTACACCAGGGGGATGGATAGTTCTTGTCCTCTAAGAAAAGCATCCTTACAGAATTGCCAGCTCTGTTAAGCTGCTTTGCCACTAAGGACAGGGGAATCAGAGGGTGTGATGGTTTCGCTCGGGTGGGTGACCGAGCTCCACCACAACCGCT
>NC_048893.1:156527362-156543461 GCF_011077185.1 Oxyura jamaicensis
AGCGGTTGTGGTGGAGCTCGGTCACCCACCCGAGCGAAACCATCACATAGCCCAAGCCCCAAGAAGGCAAAGGCAGGGAATGGAAGCATGAAGAACAGCCCACTGTAGGATAAGATCAGGTTCAAGATCACCTAAGGAATGTAAAGGTGCAGAAGTTCATGTGGCCTGATGACATACATCTGCGGGTCATGAGTGAACTAAATGGTGGATGTAGTTGCTAAGTTATTGTCAATCATAGTTGAGAAGTCATGACAGTCTGGTGAATTTCTCATTAACTGGAACATGGGAAACATAACTTTCATTTAAAAGAGAAAAAAAAAAAAAAAAAAAAAAAAAAGGAAGACCAAAAGGAAGACCAAGAGAACTATAGGCCAGTCAGTCTCACCTCTGTACCTGGCAAGATCATGGAACAGATCCTCCTAGAAAACATGCTAAGGCACTTGGAAAATAAGGAGGTTATTACTGACAGCCAACATGGCTTCACTAAAGACAGATCGCACCTGACAAATCAGGTGGCCTTCTATAGTGGGGTTACAGCATTGTTGGGTAGGGGAAGAGCAACTGACATCATCACATCATCTGCCTGGACTTTTGCAAAGCATTTGACACTGTCCTGCATGATATCCTTGTCTCTAAATTGAAGATACATGGATGTGACAGAGAACGACTCAGAGGGTAAGGAATTGTCTGTATGGTTGCACTCAAAGAGTTGTGGTCAATGACTCAGTGTGTCCAAGTGGAGATCAGTAAAAAGTAGTGTTTCTCAGGGGGGTCAGTATTGGAACTGGCGCTGTGTAACATCTTTGTCAATGACATGGAGAGTGGCGGTTGAGTGCACCCTCAGCAAATTTGCCGATGACTCCAGGCTGTGTATTGTGGTTGACGTGCTGGAGGGAAGGGATGCCATCCAGAGGGATCTAGACAGGCTTGACAGGTGGGCCTGTATGAATCTCATGAAGTTCAAAAAGGCCAAATGCAAGGTCCTGCATCTGGGCCAAGGCAATTCCAAGCACAAATAGAGTCTGGGTGGAGAATAGATTGAGAGCAGCCCTCAGGAGAAGGACCTGGGTGTGTTGGTTGGTGAGAAGCTCAACATGAACCAACAATGTGCACTGGTAGCCCAGAAGATCAACCATATCCTGGTTGAACCATCAAAACCATCATCCTTCTGGGAGACAGGAGGATGTAGCCAACCTCCTCTCAGTTGTTTGTGGGGATGGGACAAGGGGCAATGGCCACAAGATAGAGCACGGGAAGTTACGCACCAACATGTGAAAGAACTTCTTCATGGTGAGGGTGACAGAGCACTGGAACAGGCTGCCTAGAGAGGTTGTGGAATCTCCTTCTCTGGAGATATTCAAGGCCCGTCTGGATGCCTACCTGGCCAGCCTGCTCTGAGGAACCTGCTTTGGCAGGAGGGTTGGACCCGATGATCTTTCAAGGTCCCTTCCAACCCCTACAATTCTGTGATTCTGTGATTCTGTGAAAAGCAGCATGACCAGCAAGTTGAGGGAGGTGATCACGTGGAGTAATGTGTTCAGCTCTGGGGACCCCAGCACAAGGACATGGACCTATTAGAACCCAGAGTAGGGTCATGAGGATGATTAAAAGGCCTGGAACACCTCTCCTATGAAGAAAGGTTGAAGGAGTTAGGGCTGTTCAGAAGGCTCTGAAGGGAGACCTCAATGCAGCCATCCAGTACCTAAAGGATACAAGAAAGCAGGAGAGGGACTCTTTGTCAGGCAGTGTAGTGATAAGACAGAAAGGTTTTAAGCTAAGAAAGGATAGATTTAGATTAGACATTAGGAAGAAGTTCTTTATTCTGAGGATTGTGAAGTACTAGAATGGGTTGCCCAGAGAAGTTGTGGGTGCCCCACCACGGAAGTGTTCAAGGCCAAGTTGGATGGGGCTTTGAGCAATATGGTCTAGTGGTCTAGTATCCCTGTCCATGACAGGGGGATTGGAATTAGATGATCTTTAAGGTCCTTTCCAATCCAAATCATTCTATGATTATGTGAAATGTTGCACTGGAGGAGGTTTAGGTTGGATACTAGGAAAAATTTATTCGCTGAAAGGGTTGCAAGGCATTGGAACAGACTCTCCAGGGAAGTAGTTAAGTCACTACTTCTGGAGGTATTCAAACGACATGTAGAAGTGGTGCTTAGGTTTAGTGGTAGACTTGGCAGTGTGTTGTGGTTTAACCCAGCCGGCAGCTAAACACCACACAGCCGTTCGCTCACCCTCCCCCCTCCCTCTCTGGGATGGGGGAGAGAAACAAGAAAAACTGAAGACTGTGGGTTGAGATAGAGACAGTTTATTAGGCCAGAAAATAAAATAGTGATAATAGTAATAATAATAGTAATAATAATAATAATAATAATAAGGAGCTTCCCCCTGCTCCAGCGCAGACTGGATCAGTCCATGGCAAATGGTACGGCTGTGTTTCCACCCTTGGGGCAGCCTATTCCAGGTGTATTGGACACCCCTCCAAGTGAAAGCAAACTGTGGCCTGCACTCTGCTGCTAGAGGGATGGAGAAAAATGCATTAGCTATATCATTTGTGGCATACCGCTTGGCTGCTTTTGATTCCAGTTCGTAATGGAGTTCTAGCACACCTGGCACTGCAGCACTCAGTGGTGGTGTGACTTCGTTCAGGCCACGATAATCCACTGTTAGTCTCCACTCACCATTAGACTTTCACACTGGACATATGGGACTATTAAAAGGTGAATGAGTCTTGCTGATCACTCCTTGGCTCTCCAGTTGATGAATTAGCTTGTGGATGGGAATCAGGAAGTCTCGTTTGGGGCGATACTGCCACCAGTGCACAGTTGTGATAGCGATTGGCACTTGTTGTTCTTTGACACTCAGCAGCCCCACAACAGAAGGGTCCTCTGAGCGACCGGGCAAGGTAGACAATTGTTTAATGTCATCTGTAAGGCAGCTATGCCAAAAGCCCAGCGCAACCCTTTTGGATCCTTGAAAAATCCTCTCTTGAGATAGTCTATGCCAAGGATGCATGGAGCATCTGGGCCAGTCACAGCACAGTGCTTTTGCCACTCATTCCCAGTTAGACTCACTTCAGCCTTCAATACAGTTAACTGCTGGGATCCCCCCGTCACTCCATAAATACTTATGGGTTCTGGCCCTTTAGAGCTTGATGGCATTAGAGTACATTGTGCTCCAGTGTCTACTAAAGCCTTATACTTCTGTGTGTCTGACATGCCAGGCCATAGAATCCACACAGTGCAATAAACTCAATTGTCCCTTTTCTCCCCCTGGCTGGAGGCAGGGTCCCTCTAATCCTGGTCAAAATCTTCATTTCTGTGTCTGGAGGACTGCCTGCTGGAAGTTGTAGCAGCAAGTTTCTCAGACAACCCCTTTTTTTCTGATTGTTTTTCCTTGCAACTCACTGTACTGGGTCTGGCTGGGATGTTAACTTTCCCTGCAGCAGCCCATACAGTGCTGTGCTCTGCACTTGTAGCTAGAACAGCAGTGGTATCACACCGGTGTTGTGTCTGCTGCTGAGAAGTGCTGGCACAGCATCAGGACTCTCTCTAACCCTCCTAGGGGGTGGGCAAAAAAGTGAGAAAGAAACATCACCAGGGAAGCTGACCTAAATCAACCAACGGGATATTCCATACCATATGATGTCACACTCAGCAATAAAAGGTGGAAAAAGGAAGAAGAGGGGAGGGGTGGGACCTCATGAAAACGTCTGTCCTCCTCCCAAACACCGGCTACGTGCGTTGAGGCCCTGCTTCAAGGACGTGGTCAAGCATTGCTCATTTGTGGGAAGTAGAGAGTAATTTCTTTCCTCTGCACTTCCACATAGCCTTCACTTGTTTTGTTTAGTTATTCCCTTTCCCCCTCCCTCTTCCTTTTCCCCTTTTTTCCCTTTAGTTGAATTGTTTAATTAATAATAATCTTTCCTTAATAATATTTTTTCTCTTTAATTATATTATCCTTATCTCAACCCATGAGTTGTTCTTTCCTTTTTTTCTTCCCTTCCTCATCTGAGGAGGGGGAGTGAGAGAGCGGTTGTAGTGTTCGGCTGCCTAGCACGGTAAAACCACCACACTCACGTACCCATGCCTCTAGGGTTGAGGTAGATTTTCCATTCAATTTTCTCATGTCCTCTCCATGGTCATGTAGGTAAGACCACAGGGTGGTATGGAGTGTGTACCCACCGTATCGTCTTCCTTGCACAGAAGGGCACTTACCCCTAATAGCTGAGACACTGGTTTGTACAGGTGGGGAGGAAGATAAATTCTCTTTAACTTGGTGGATCTTTTCAGAAAGTTTCTCCACTGCCAAGACACAGGTCTGTAAGGAAGAGGAGAGACTTTCTTCGTACTGCCAGAGTTGTTTAGCCACATCACCCACTGTGGGTTCCTCATCCTCTTTCTAGGCCATTATTGCCAATGAGCTGGCATATGATGTTGGTGCACTTCGTACAAACTTCCACCACATGGGTCATGTACACTTGACATCATCTGGATCTGTGAATATTTGTTCATTGTCTAGGTCTTCATAAATCACCTCCTGTACTGCTAATTCCCCCAGGTACTGGATTCCCTTCTCCATAGTTGTCCACGTGCCTGGAAGACATACAACTTCTTCCTTGTAAGGATACCTTTCCCTCACAGCTGATAGGAGATGCCTCCAGAGGCTGTAAAGTCATACTCCATCTCCAATTGCTTTGTCAATGCCTGCATCTCTAGCAAGGGATCCCAGCTGCCTGGCTTCCCCGCCCTCTAATTCCACGCTATTGGCTCCAGTGTCCCAGTGCTGGAGCAGCCAGGTGACAAGCTGCTCGCCTATACAGCGACTGAAATCTTTTTGCACATCTCATAGCTCACACTCATTTAGGTTTCGGCTAGATAATGCTGTTTTTACGACATCTTCATCTTCATCCTCCTGCTCCTCTAATAGCCCGGCCTCATCTTCTCTACACCTAGACCTAGCAGAAGACTCTCTGCATTCTAAACGACCTCAGTCTCTGTACCATTTTTTCACCTTGGTTATGGGTGCAAGCAACACTGATACAGTTTGTTTCCCTGGCTCAGCCTTGGGGCCCGTTTTAGGGCTTGGAGTGGCTGCTGGGTCTTTTTCAGAGGTTGAAGTGGCCGCTGGGTCTGTCACTGGGATTATATTGGCATTGAGTGCAGCTTGGTAAGCACAGGCCAAGCCCTAGCACGTTGCACTGATTTCTGTATGTCTGGTACTGCCAGGGTGCTGACACACCTTTTTCAAGCACTCCACCAGTTTTTTAGGATTTTTCAATTGTTCAGGGGTAAATTTCCAAAGCACTGGAGGTGCCCACTGCTCTAGATGCCTGCCTATGTCCTCCCACTCTCCCTGCCACTCATAACTATCCTGCCTCAGGACAGATCTCTGGATGGCACTCTTAAGTATTTGTTTAACCTTAGACAAAACCTGAAGCACATTCAGGAGGCATAACAATGAGAACATGCTGGTCTGAACATCCCAAGGATATTTGAAGTTTTGGAAAGCTACCATAACTCTCCTGGAGGAGAATAAAGGGAGAGTGAACAAATGGGAAAAAAACATCTTCCCCTGACCCCTCCATAGATCGGCTCCCTGAAGAAAAAGAATTAAAAGTGTAATTATTAATAGTTTCTGAGGTAGGGTTCCCAAAGTATGGAGTTGATGACAATGCTGAGTACAAATACCAGATTAGTCTCATGGCCGGTAATTTTATCATATTGTAAGCCAGTGTTACACAGTACAGCAAAATAATAACCTTGTACCAACCCCCAGCAGTGATAAGCAACATGACAGGGAACACATACAGTAAGTAATGTGCTATAACTCAATTCGGAAAACAGGCACAGCAGACTTGAGATCACAAAAATCGGCATTGTGATTAGTAAATATTAAACTTTGTAATGCTTATCAGAATTTTGTTTTAATACACTCTAGTCAGATCTGTCGTTATCTCAACCCTTCGTGCCCCACGTTGGGCACCAAAAGGACTATTGTGGTTTAACCCAGCCAGCACCTAAACACTACAGAGCTGTTCGCTCACCCTCCTCCCTCCCTCTCTGGGGTGGGGTAGAGAAGCAAGATAAACAGAAGCCTGTGGGTTGAGATAGAGACAGTTTATTAGGACAGAAAATAAAATAATAATAATAGTAATAGTAATAGTAGTAGTAATAGTAATAATAATAATAATATGTACAAAACAAGTGATGCACAATGCAATTGCTCACCACCTGCTGACCAATGCCCAGCCTATCCCCGAGCAGCCAGCCCTCCCACCCCGGCTAGTCAACCCTATATATTGTTTAGCATGACGTCAGATGGTATGGAATACCCTTTTGGCCAGTTTGGGTCAGCTGTCCTGGGTCTGTCCTCTCCCAGCTCTTGCTGCACCCCCAGCCTGCCCGCTGGCAGGACAGAGCGAGGAACTGAAAAGTCCTTGGCTTGGTGTAAGCACTGCTCTGCAACAAGTAAAACATCAGTGTGTTATCAACATTATTCTCATCCTACATCCAAAACATAGCACCCTACCAGAAACTGGGAGGAAAATTAACTCTATCCTAACTCAAACCAGGACACTGTTTTAGGTTAATGGTTGGACTTTATGATTTTGGAGGTCTTTTCCAATGTAACTGAGTCTATGATTCTGTTCTCTGATTCTGCTTTTAGAGAAAAATGCATTCTAGGCTCAGAAACTGGAGATTTTGGTAGTTCAATGTATGGAGACAATCTGTGTGGTTTTAACAAAGCTGCTATCATTTGCAGCTACATATATGTGTATGCCTTTAAACTTGATTTCACTTTCTGTTAAAACAGAGCCATCTAAAACTTGATTTTCAACTTTCTTAGAGAGAAAGAGGAAGATAATAATACAACTAGAACCGGTATTAAGAGTATTTATTTTTCTTGGTATTTGCCTTCAGTTTTATGTAATTCACCATTATTTCATAATTTTTTGTCAGGATCTTCATAACAATCCCAAAGCATCCACTAATCAGTGCCACTTTAGTCAGACAGGAGCGAATATTTCATATAGAAACCAAATATCTGTCTATTATTGTGAAGTTCATCAGACTGTATGGAGTTTTAACCATCCAGTAGGTGTGTTTGTAGATCAGCCCAAGAAAGAAGAAGCTCTTCTAAAAGAACAGCTTCTTTTTCATTCTGGCCTGGATATACCCATCCCTACCAGGAGCAGCCTAAGAATGTTTTCCTACTGTATTTCCAAGAAGTCAGGTCATCTTCTACATTCAGCACTAGTCTGCCAGTCCCCATTCAATCCTCTCAGATTCATTTGACATCTGGGCCTTGTTTATGTCTTCTTTTTCTGAAAGGTTAGATTCTGTTCTCATGCAAAAAAATGCTGATCCACTGTAAGAGCCATCCACTTTGTTGTGCCCCAAATGAAGACAGCAAAAACACTTTCCTAGGTAATGCATTCAGTGTGCACTGTGGGGTTGCTCAGGGGAACCTCTGCTATTCTCAGAGGTGTAAGGAAATTAAAGAAATTGTTTTGTTGTTGTTGTTGTTCTTTTGTTTTCTTTTGTTTTTCTTTATCTTTTGGAGGTAGGAATGGGAAGTCAGGGTCCCATAAGTGGAAAGTGGAGAAATTAAGGCTCTGGTGAAGACCCTTGTGGACTAAAAGATTCTTATTCAAATAATTTTTCACACCACTTTTGGCTTGGCTACCATGTGGCATTCACCTAATGCTCCATCCAGACTTGATATTCGCGTTAATATCTCTCACACAGAACACTGGCATGGGGACACAAAAGTTCAATCTGTTTCTTTTTGTTGGTGGTGGTGATGGTGTTTTTTTTTTGTTTGTTTTTTTTTTTTTTTTTCCCTAACACAGTTCTCAGCACAGCTGGTTATGAAAAGATGCATCTGTGTGTGATATAGCAGACAGTGCATATCTTTGTCAAAGTTTGAGAAGGTATCTCAAGATTCCCCCTACAGCTGTCAAAGTACATATAACTGTATAAGTATGTATATTCATAGTGCTTGCAAAACCTCCATAGTGATCTCAACTGAGGAGTCCAGTGACTTCAGAGGGAGCACTTTAAATTCAGGGAACAGTCAGAGTCCTTTTTGAATCTATATGGAATTTTACAATCAGTCTTCTGAGACAGATGTTTCCATCAAATTGTTTTATTACCTTTTTAACAGCAGGCTTGTTGAGAAAAGAGGTGCTTTAGTACCTGTAGATAACAGATGACATCTGAAATTTCATTGGGATTTTAGTAATTGCAAACATAAGATAGATCATTATTAGAGACTGAGATAACAGCCCCAAATTCTTTCCTGGATTTAAGTGAACTTTATCACTCCTTTAAAAAATGACAGGTAACCTCTTTTATTTTAAAAATTGTTTTGCTTGGTTTTATTTATTTTTAGTTTTGGTTGGTTGATTGGTTTTGTCAGAAATGTTGGTACCCTTGTATAATAATATGTTTTATAATGCTGGAGTTGAGATACTCATTCAGAGACAAAGAAACAGAGGACACAGGATAGAATTTTGGGCTCCTGCTTCCAAAGTAAATGGCTTAATTGTTGGGCTAGAAAATGGTGTTCATGTTAATAGTCCTGTAGCCCTTCAATTCAGCAGCTCAACCAAAGTAACCAAGAGAGAATAGAGAAGTCCTCCAGTCAGGTGATTAGGACATGCACACATCTGATACAGTACAGAATGAAGGAAAAACTGAACCTATGTACCACTTACAGATACCTTATTGTGTAATATGAATCTGCAGATTGGGCGGCAGACTTTTACATCATAGAAAATCCTGTAAATAATAAATACTGTTTAAATGGAATTAGATAATGGCATTTACCAAAATGGTAAATGTTTCTCTTATTTAATGATACTTTAGAAACAGCTGCAGCAGACTTGGTTTTGTGGTAAGATTTGCTATTTGGATTTTATGTTACAGAATCTGTAATACTCTTTCGCATAAAGTTAACATAAAACATTTTCTAAAATAAGAAACAAAAAGAGAAGGGTTTTGGGACCTGATCATGAATTTGCTTGCACAAAGAAAATTGACATCATGGACTCCTTTAAATTAGTCATGTGACTTAAATTAGATTAAGATTTTACATTTATATATATATATATATATATATAAATGTAAAATCTCTCTCTATATATAAATCTATATATATATATAACTTTGCTATTATTACTTCTTGCAGGACTAGATCAGCATTTCCTAAATGTTTTTGCTAATACAAGTCCCTTTAAATTGCTATTGCTTTTGAAGGCAAATCCTCCAAATGGAACTTCTTCCTCCTGTTTCTTTCAAATCAAAAGGGCTGTTATGTGCTCTGAGAAATTGCTGTAATTATTGTCTACAAGTGTACCATTAGCCAGGGAACAGCTAACTGCCTTTAATTGCCAACAACAGCTGGGTAATTAATGCTACACAGATAGTATAAATACTTCGTAAATTTCTTTGAATCTTTCTGTGACTCTCTTGGGTATCATAACTCACAGTTTGAAAACATAGGACTAGAGTAGAAGTTGTGAAATTTACTATTAAAAGCAGAAAATTCAATCCCTTGTTGACTGAAACTTAAGCATCCTTTACCACAGTCACTCCCAAGGCTTATTACTATGATTATTTATATATGTCCTGTTTGTACATAAGTAGGAACAAGTATTTTATGTCAAAAAAATGCTTAGTATATAAGACTTCAGTGATTAGTCCATAAATCTGGTTGCCTGTATGTATCTGCAGACAAATAACCAGAGGAGAGAAAGGCAGTTCAGGCTGCAGCAGGCAACAGAATAGTATGAAGAATTTAGGGGAAGACTTGGAGAAAACAGAAAATGCTTTCTTTTGCTACCCTATCTCTGAAGTAAAAGAAACAAAGTCAATACCACAGTGTCCAAGAAGGCAGGGCTTAGTTTGCAGACTAGACTTATATCTATATTCTCCTAATATATCTGTTTCCTTCAGGGATATTTGCACCATCCATATCCTATAGTAAGAGTAAAGTTACCCAAGCTTTTTCTAAATAAGGTAAGGTAGTGCCTGTTTTCCAGTAACAACAGTAGATCAGGCTGTGTTAATATATTAACTTGCCAAAGCTGGTCCATTTATTTCCTAAGACTGCTTCATGCAAAGCTAACTCATTTATAGATAAAGTAAACTAGTCCAAAACCCAGGCATAGTGAGCCCATAAGATTCATTGTGCTTGTGGCCAAAATGCTGAATCAGCAATAAGAATCATAGAACGGTTTGGGTTGGAAGGGACCTCAAAAATCATGTAGCTCCAACCCCCCTGCCATATGCAGGGGCATCACCCACTAGATCATGTTGCTCAGGACCTCATCTAACCTGGTCTTGAACATGTCCAGGGATGATGGGGCATCCACAACCCATCTGGGCAACCTGTTCCAGTGCCTCACCACTCTCTGAGTGAAGATTTTCCTCCTAACCTCTAATCTAAATCTCCCCTCTTTTAGTTTAAAACCATGCCCCCTTGTCCTATCATTATCTGACTGAGCAAAGAGTTGCTCTCCATCTTTTTTATAAGCACTCTTTAAGTACTGAAAGGCCGCAATGAGGTCACCCCAGAGCCTTCTCTTCTGCAGCCTGAACAGCCCCAGCTTTCTCAACCTTTCTTCGTAGGAGAGGTGCTACAGCCCTCTGATCATCTTTGTCACCCTCCTCTGGACTCACTCTAACACTTACACATCCTTCTTGTTCTGGGGGTCCCAAACTTGGATGCAGCACTCCAGGTGGGTCCTCACAAGGGCAGAATATAGGGGGACAATCACCTCCCTTAACATGTTGGTCACACCTCTTTTGATGAAGCCTAGGATGCAGTTATCCTGTAGGGCTGTAAGTGTGCACTTCTGGCTCGTGTTAAGCCTTCGGTCCACCAGAATGGCTTCTCTACAGGGCTGCTCTCAATGAGGTCTTCTCCCATTCTGGGCTCATGTCTGGAATTGCCCCGGCCCAGGTGCAGCACCTTGCACATTTATTGTTTGAACCTCATTGGGTTTATGTGGGCCTACTTCTCAAGCTTGTCCAGATCCTTTTGGATGGCATCCCTTCCTTCTGTTGTATCAACTGCACCACTCAGCTTGGTGTCATCTGCAAATTTGCTGAGGGTGCACTCAATTCCACTGTCTATGTCACTGATAAAGATATTAAACAATACCAGTCCCAGAACAGACCCCTGCGGTACACCACTTGTCACTGGACTCCACTTGGACGTAGACTTGGACCACCACTCCCCGGGTGTTTCCTTCAAGCCCACTCCTTATCCTCTGAATGGTCCACCAATCAAATCCATATCTCTCCAATTTGGAAACCAGAATATCATGTGGGACCATGTCAAAGGCCTTGAAGAAGTCCAGGTAGATGACATCTATCAGTCTTCCTTCGTCAAGTGATGCTGTCACTCTGTCATAGAAAGCCAACAGACTGGTCAGGGATGATTGACACTTTATGGAACCATCCTGACTGTCTCCGATCACCTCCTTGTCTTGCATGTGCTTTGACATTGCTTCCAGGAGGATCTTTTCCATGATCTTGCTGGGCACAGAGGTGAGGCTTACTGCTCTGTAGTTCCCTGGATCCTCCTTTCCACCCTTTTTAAAAATGGGAGTGATTATTCCCTTTTTCCAGTCACCAGAGAATTCGCCTAACTACCAGGTCTTTTCAAACAGAGTGGAGAGAGGCTTGGAATCTACATCAGCCAATTCCTTCCGGACTCTTGGATGCATGTGATAAGGCCCCATAGACTTGTACCTGTTTAATTTCATCAGGTGGTCTCAAATCTGGTCTTCGCTTACAGTGGGTGGGACTTCTCTCCCCCAGCCACCATCTACGGGTTAAGGGAAACAAAATACTTGGGAAGCCTGACTGTCAGTGAAGAATGATACAAAGTTGTTGAGTACTTCAGCTTTCTCCATATCTGTAATTACCAGTTCACCCTTCTCATCCATCAGAGGGGGTACGCTCTCCTTGCCCTTTCTTTTCTGAGCAATGTACCTATAGAATCCCCTCCTGTTATTCTTTCCATCCCTTGCCAAGCTCAGTTCCATCTATGCCTTGGCTTTCCTTATCCCATCTCTGAACATCTGGACAGCATCCCTGCACTCTTCCCAGGCCACATGTCCCTTCTTCCACTGCCTGTGCATTTCCTTCTTGCACCTCTGTTTGCCCAGCAGGTCTTTGCTCAGCCATGCCAGTTGCTGCCCTCCCTGCCCGCTTTTTTACATGGGAAGATGGAGAGTTCTTGCACTCTAAGGAAAACATCTTTAAAGAGTTGTCAGCTTTGCTCAGCTTCTTTGTCCCTAAGGACTGTGTTCCAGGGGATCTCATCTACTAGGTCTTTAAATACCTTGAATTTAGCTCTTCAGAAGTTCAGGGTCCAAACTTTGCTCTTTTCCATGCCCATATTCCTCAAGATCACAAACTCAACCAGGGCATGGTCACTGCAGCCCAGACTGCCTCTTTAATGAGCTTTTCCACATTGGTGAGCACCAAGTCAAGTAATGCTTCTACTTTGGTTGGTTTGTGTAATACCTGGACCAAGAATCCTCAATGTATTCTAGGAATCTTCTGGATTCACAGAATCACAGAACTGTAGGGGTTGGAAGGGACCTCGAAAGATCATCGGGTCCAACCCCCCTGCCAAAGCAGGTTCCTCAGAGCAGGCTGCCCAGGTAGGCATCCAGATGGGCCTTGAATATCTCCAGAGAACGAGACTCCACAAACTCCCTAGGCAGCCTGTTCCAGTGCTCCATCACTCTCACCGTGAAGAAGTTCTTTCGCATGTCAGTGTGGAACTTCCTGTGTTCTATTTTCCTGTGTTCTATTTTTGTTCTATATTCATTACGGCCTGCTGTGTAGTTTTTCCAGCAGACATATTGGAAAAAAAATAAATGTAATTCTTTCCTGTATATGTCATATGTGTCTGTGTAAACATAAAAAGAATCACCTAATCTTTCATTGAACCTCTGTTCTGCATTAGCTATGGATAACACAGTGTACAAAATATTTGAAAACTGTTCAGTTTTCATGGGGTTTTCTATCTACATCTATAGCTAAATAATCATACCTTGGACTTCGGGAGGGCTAACTTTCAGGTATTCAGGATACTAGTAGGAAGGGTCCCTTGGGAGTCATTCCTGAAAGGCAGAAGGGTCCAGGAAGGCTGGATGCTCCTCAAGAAGGAAGTCTTAAAGGCGCAGGAGCAGCCTGTACCCATGTACTGTAAGATGAGCCAATGGCGAAGAAAACCAGCGTGGATGAACAGGGAACTTTTGCTGAGTGTCTGAGATAAACAAAGAGTTTATGTCCGGTGGAAGAAGTGGCAGGCAACTCAGGAAGAGTACAAGGAATATGCCACCAAATGCACAGAAAAAATCAGGAAGGCCAAAGCCCAGCACAAGCTCAACCTGGCCAGTATGGTTAAGGATGAAAAAAATATGTTTTTATAAATATATTAATGGCAAAAACAGGGCCAGGGAATCTCTATTCTTTACCGGACACAGTGGGGAACATGACTACTGAGGATAAGGAAAAGGCTGAGAAGTCTGAGGTTCTTAACACCTTCTTCACATCTGTCTTTACTAGCCAGACCAGTTATCTTTAGGTACTCATCCTCCTGACCTGGAAGTCTGTGACGAGGAGCAGAAGAACCCCCCCCACAGTTCAGGTGGAAAGAGTTAGAGACCTGCAGCTCCACCTGGACTGTCACAAGTCCATGGGGCCAGATGGGATCCACCCAAGAGTGCTGAGGGAGTTGGCGGATGTGATTGCTGGGCTGCTTTCCATCATCTATCAGTGGTTATGGTCATCCAGAGAGGTCCCAGATGACTGGTGACTTGCTAATGTGACACCCATCTATAAGAAGGGTTGTGAGGAGGACCTCAGCCCATCGGTCCAGCCTATCCAGATCCTCCTGCAGAGCCTTCCTACCCTCGAGCAGATCGACACACGCACCTAACTTGGTGTCATCTGCAAACTTGCTGAGGGTGCATTTGATCCCCTCATCCTGATCATCAATAAAGATATTAAAGAGAACTACACCCAGTACTGAGCCCTGGGAGACTCCACTAGTGACCGGCCTCCAGCTGGATTTAACTCCATTCACCACGACAATTTGGGTCTGGCTACCCAGCCAGTTTCTAACCCAACAAAGCGTACACCAGTCCAAGCCATGAGCAGCCAGTTTTTTGAGGAGAATGCTGTGGGAAACAGTTTCAAAAGCCTTACTGAAAACAAGGTAGACCCCATCCACAGCCTTTCCCTTGTCCACCCAGTGTGTCACTTTGTCATAGAAGGAGATGAGTTTCGTCAAGCAGAACCTGCCTTTCATAAACCCATGCTGACTGGGCCTAATTGCCTGGTGGCCCTGCAAGTGCCACGTGATGACACTCAAGATAATCTGCTCTGAGGCCAAACTAACAGGCCTGTAGCTTCCTGGGTCAACCCTCAGGCCCTTCTTGTAGATGGGCGTCTCATCTGCTAGCTGCCAGTTGACTGGGACCTCCCTTGATAGCCAGGACTGCTAATAAATGATGGAAAGCAGCTTGGCCAGCTCTTCCGCCAGTTCTTTCAGTACCCTTGGGTGGATCCCATCCGACCCCATCGACTTGTGTACATCCAAATGCTGTAGCAGGTCACCAACCATTTCCTCATGGATTGTGAGGGCCACATTCTGTTCCCCATCCCCTTCCACCAGCTCAGGGTACTGGGTATCCAGATAACAACTAATCTTGCCAGTAAAGACTGAGGCAAAGAAGGTGTTAAGCACCTCAGCATTTTCCTTATCTCTCGTCACTAAGTTTCTGTAGTGGGTTTATGTGACAAGGTTTTGGTAGCAGGGGGCCATAGGGGTGGCTTCTGTGAGAAGGATCTAGAAGCTGCCCCATGTTTGGTAAGGGCCCCACTGCTGACCAGAACTGAGCCAATAAGTGATGTTGTTTGCGCCTCTGTGAGAGCAGATTTAAGACAGGAAAAAAAAAAACGCTGCGTCACACAGCAGCTGGGAGAGTGAGAGGAGTGAGGAACAGCCTTGCAGGCGCCAAGGTCAGTGAAGAAGGAGGGGGAGAGGTGCTCCAGGCGCCGGAGCAGAAGTTCCCTGCGGCCTGTGGTGAGGACCATGGTGAAGCAGGATGTCCCCCTGCAGCCCATGGAGTACCACAGTGGAGCAGGGTTCCACGCTGCAGCCCGTGCAGGAGACCACGGTGGAGCAGGTGGCCCTGCACCGACGGAGACTGCGGCCTGTGGAAGACCCCTGCCGGAGCAGATTCCGGGCCGGACCTGCAGCCCGTGGAGAGGAGCCCACGCAGGAGCAGGTGACCTGGCAGGAGCTGCTGCCCATGGGGGACCCAGGTTGGAGCAGTTTGCTCCCGAGGGATGGACCCCGTGGTACGGACCCATATCTGGAGCAGTTCTTGAAGAGCTGCTGCCTGTGGGAAGCCCACGCTGGATCAGTTCAGCAAGGACTGCATCCCGTGGGTGGGACCCCACAGCACAGGGGATGAGAGTGACCAAGAAGGAGCGGCAGAGAAGAATTTCTATACACTGACCATAGCCCCCATTCCCCCGTTCCTCTGCGCCGCTCGGGGGGAGGAGGTGGAAGAGGGTGGATGGGGGGGGGAAGGTGCTTTTGGTTTCTTTCCTTTGTTTCTCACTTCTCTAGCTCGTTCGTAATAGGCAATAAATCTTACTATCTCCCTATGCTGAGTCTGTTTTGCCCATCACAATAATTACTGCGCAATCTCCTCGTCCTTATCTCAACCCTTGAGCCCCTTTCATCGTATTTTCTCCCTGTTCCTCTTTGAGGAGGGGGAGTGAGAGAGCGGTTGTGGTGGAGCTTGGTCACCCACCCGAGCGAAACCATCACAGTTTCCCCACACATCCAGTAAAGAATGGATATTCTTATTAGTCCTCTTTTTCGTCTTAACGTATTTATAAAAACATTTTCTGTTTTCTTTAACAGCAGTAGCTGTTTTTGTCCCTACTCATCCTTACAACATCCTTATAATCCTTCTGAGTGGCCTGCCCTCTTTTCCAAAGATCATAAACCCCCCTTTTTTTTTTTTTTTTTTTTTTTTTTTTTT
>NC_048893.1:156543561-156578430 GCF_011077185.1 Oxyura jamaicensis
TTTTTTTTTTTTTTTTTTTTTTTTTTTCCTAAGCTCTAGCCACAACTTTCTGTTCAGCCAGACCAGTCTTCTTCCATGCTAACTGGTCTTTGGGCACATGGGGACAGACCACTCCTGAGCCATTAAGATTTCCTTCTTGAGGAGTGTCCAGTCTTCTTGGCAACTGCAACTCCTGCCTGACCAACCTCATCTCCTTCTATGACCAGGTGACCCACCTGGTGGATGAGGGAAAGCCTGTTAACATAGTATACCTAGACTTCAGCAAGGCCTTTGACATGGTCTCCCACATTATTCTCCCAGATAAGCTGGCAGCCCATGGCTTGGACAGGTACACTACTTGCTGGGTTAAAAATTGACTGGATGGCTGGGCCCAGAGGGTGGTAGCGAACAGAGTGAAATCCAGCTGGCAACCAGTCAAAAATCGTGTTCCCCAGGAGTCAGTGCTGGGGCCCATCCTCTTTAATATCTTTATTGATGATTTGGATAAGGGAATTGAGTGCACCCTCAGTAAATTTGCAGATGACACCAAGTTGGGGGGAAGTGTTGATCTGCAGGAGGGTCGGAAGGTCCTGCAGAGGTACCTGGACAGGATGGGTTGATGGGCAGAAGCCAATGTGATGAGGTTCAACATAGCTAAAAGCCAGGTCGTGCACTTTGGCCACAACAATCCCATGCAGCGCTACAGACTTGGGGCAGAGTGGCTGGAAAGCTGTGCAGAGGAACAGGATCTGGGAGTGCTGACTGATGCTCACCTGAACATGAGCCAGCAGTGTGCCCAGGTAGCCAAGAATTTTTAAACAATAATATTTAAAAGACAAAGTAGAAGGAGCTTTACTTGGTGAAGTCAGGAAGGGGATCAGTAAGACCACTGTCTTGGACTTCCGGAGGGCTGACTTTGAGCTGTTCAGGACATTGGTTGGCAGAGTCCCTTGGGAGATGGTTCTGAAAGACAGAGGAGCCCAGGAAGGCTGGGTGCTCTTCAAGAAAAAATCTTAATGGCTCAGGAGCGGTCTTTCCCCTTGTGCCCAAAGACAAGCCGGCACGGAAGAAGACCGGCCTGGCTGAACAGAGCTGTGGCTCAAGCTTAGGAGAAAAAAGAGGGTTTATAATCTTTGGAAAAGAGGGAGGGCTACTCAGGGGGACTACAAGGATGTTGCGAAGAGGTGCAGGGACAAAATCAGAAAAGCCAAAGCTCATCTGGAGCTCAATCTGGCTACTGCTCTTAAAGACAACAACAAATGTTTTTATAAATACATCAATACCAAAAGGAGGACTAAGGAGAATCTTCACCCTTTACTGGATGTGGGGGGAAACTTAGTAACCAGAGATGAGGAAAAAGCTGAGGTGCTTAACGACTTCTTTGCCTCAGCCTTTAACAGCAAAAACAGTTGTTCTCTGGACACCCAGAACCCTGAGCTGGTGGAAGCGGATGGGGAGCAGAATGAGGCCCCCACAGTCCACGAGGAAATGGTTGGCGACCTGCTACAGCATTTGGATGTATGTAAGTCGATGGGGCCGGATGGGATCCACCCGAGGGTACTGAGAGAACTGGCGGAAGAGCTGGCCAAGCCGCTTTCCATCATTTATCGGCAGTCCTGGCTATCGGGGGAGGTCCCACTTGACTGGCGGCTAGCACACATGACGCCCATCTACAAGAAGGGCCGAAGGGTAGACCCGGGGAACTATAGGCCTGTTAGTTTAACATCAGTGCCAGGGAAGCTCATGGAGCAGATTATCTTGTGTGTCATCATGCGGCAGTTGCAGGGCCACCAGGCAATCAGGCCCAGTCAGCATGGATTTATGAAAGGCAGGTTCTGCTTGACGAACCTGATCTCCTTCTATGACAAAGTGACGCGCTGGGTGGATGAGGGAAAGGCTGTGGACGTGGTCTACCTTGACTTCAGTAAGGCATTTGACACCATTCCCCACAGCATTCTCCTCAGGAAACTGGCTGCTCATGGCTTGGACTGGTGTACACTTTGGATGGCCAGGCCCAGAGAGTTGTGGTGAATGGAGTCAAATCCAGTTGGAGGCCGGTCACTAGTGGAGTCCCCCAGGTCTCGGTACTGGGGCCAGTCCTCTTTAACATCGTCATCGATGATCGAGTGCACCCTCAGCAAGTTTGCAGACGACACCAAGTTAGGTGCGTGTGTCGATCTGCTAGAGGGTAGGAAGGCTCTGCAGGAGGATCTGGATAGGCTGGACCGATGGGCTGAGGCCAACTATATGAGGTTCAACAAGGCCACGTGACGGGTCCTGCACCTGGGGCACAACAACCCCAAACAGAGCTACAGGCTGGGAGATGTGTGGTTGGAAAGTTGCCTGTCACAGAAGGACCTGGGAGTATTGGTTGACAGTCGGCTGAATATGAGCCAGCAGTGTGCTCAGGCGACCAAGAAGGCCAGCAGCATCCTGGCTTGCATAAGAAACAGCGTGGCCAGCAGGTCCAGGGAAGTGATTGTCCCCCTGTACTCGGCTCTGGTGAGGCCGCACCTAGAGTACTGTGTTCAGTTTTGGGCCCCTCGCTACAAGAAGGACATGGAGGTGCTCGAGCGAGTCCAGAGAAGGGCTATGAAGCTGGTGAGGGGCCTGGAGAACAAGTCTTACGAGGAGCGGCTGAGGGAGCTGGGACTATTTAGCCTGGAGAAGAGGAGGCTCAGGGGCGACCTTATTGCACTCTACAGGTACCTGAAAGGAGGCTGTAGCGAGGTGGCGGTTGGTCTATTGTCCCACGTGCCTGGTGACAGGACGAGGGGGAATGGGCTAAAGTTGCGCCAGGGGGGGGTTAGGTTGGATATTAGGAAGAACTTCTTTACTGAACGGGTTGTTAGTCACTGGAATAGGCTGCCCAGGGAAGTGGTTGAGTCACCATCCCTGGAGGTCTTTAAAAGACATTTAGATGTAGAGCTTAGGGATATGGAAGTAAGTATGGAAGATTTGTTAGCATTAGGTCAGAGGTTGGACTCGGTGATCTTGGAGGTCTCTTCCAACCTAGACTATTCTGTGATTCTGAGAAGGAGAAGGAGAAGGAGAAGGAGAAGGAGAAGGAGAAGGAGAAGGAGAAGGAGAAGGAGAAGGAGAAGAAAGGTATGATGTACTTACATACTTCAGCTCTTATGGCTTATTCAGACCTTGGTGACATTGCCATCTTGTTCCTGGAAGCTGTCTTTCAAAACCATACAGTACTGAAGAAACTGTGTGCTGAAAAACCTTGTTTTCTCCAGCTGTGTTCAGCATTGTCTTATGTATGTAATTTCATCTCTGAACATGCATGTTACCATGGCTGGCTATTGAATGAAATGTACATAATCTGTATTGTTTCACTTGGTCCAATGTACAAATCTACTGGAATTTTTGAAGTGTTAACCATCTTAGTCATTAGTAGATTATTTTATTAAAAATTTCACTTACTCTGTCAACACCAGCAAAGATTGTCTTCCTTCCGATCTACAAGTTAATCTTTACTATGGATTTGAACACAAGCATGAATAAAGGAAGAGTAAAGTTCAACATTTATTTTTTCATAACACACCCCCAACCCTCCCCCCAGTTTATAAACTGGGAGAAAGCCGAGGCAATATCACTGTGCAAGCAGTAGGTGTTCATGGCTTTCCTTAAACAAGGCTCCACAGGACAATAATGAAGCATGAAGCTATCTGCTAAAAAATGCAAACTTATTCAGCCTTTATTCTGAGACAAATGCATAGGCATACCCCTTGATTCAATTGCTTGATTTATAACTGGTGTTTTAGGGTTTTACACATTTAAAAGATTTTGGTCTTTCCTGAAGATGCAATGTATGCAACATTTTTGCATGTATATACTAGTTAAGAAATTTTATACTCTATCAGGCCATCTGTTCTGCACAATTAAGGCAGATCAATAATATGAATATATCTCTAAAATGGAATTTTTATGAACTTTATGAATTACTATTTAATAAGTTGTCAGAACAGAATCTTTATAGAACAGCTAAGAAGAATGGGTATCATGACAAATCTGATGTGTCTGCATATGCTATTACATTGCAGCAACGGTGCAGCTGTGGTGACAGCTTCTGCAATTTTCTGTTTAATGCTCCCAGTATTTGTGGCATGTGGTGAATATAAAAAGAAAAATAAATATATAAATAAGTAAATAAAGCCAGTGCAGGTCCTGCACTCATTTTATAGCAACAGATGTGGTGAAGTGAGGATATTAAAACAAATCTCCAAAATTAACACAATGAAGCATTCAAGGTACCTGCTGTTTGACCTAGAGCTCCACCTAGTGGAACTTCGATGACGAAGTAACAAAAATACTTGTGTTCCGTTTAAATTGCAGTCGTTAAACTTTATGAGGTTGCTGTCTAATACAGGTAATCACATTAAAGAACTCAAGCTTTAATAAATTGAGAGTTTATCCGCATTTTAAAATTAATTTACTTTAATTAGCATGGAGCATTCCTTCACTTATTTCACCTAAAATCTTAGGAAGGTGAATAGCCACATACAGAATATTATAATTTTGAGACTCCTAAAGAATATGTTGACTTTCTTTTCAGAAATCCCAAATTATATTTAAAAAAAAATGAAAAAAAAAAAAAAAAAAAATAAAAAAAAAAAGAAAAAGAGTTCCCTTCTTTATCCTATTTGCCTCTTTAACAATATTCAATGATATTTTAGATAGATTTCACCTCCAGACATGCAGAAAACCCTTCTCTAATCAGTAATTGGTATCACTCTGAGTCATAATGGAGGTGCTCGAGTGAGTCCAGAGAAGGGCTACGAAGCTGGTGAAGGGTCTGGAGAACAAGGCTTACGAGGAGCGGCTGAGGGAGCTGGGACTATTTAGCCTGGAGAAGAGGAGGCTCAGGGGCGACCTTATTGCACTCTACAGGTACCTGAAAGGAGGCTGTAGCGAGGTGGCGGTTGGTCTATTGTCCCACGTGCCTGGTGACAGGACGAGGGGGAATGGGCTAAAGTTGCGCCAGGGGGGGTTTAGGTTGGATATTAGGAAGAACTTCTTTACTGAACGGGTTGTTAGTCACTGGAATAGGCTGCCCAGGGAAGTGGTTGAGTCACCATCCCTGGAGGTCTTTAAAAGACGTTTAGATGTAGAGCTTAGGGATACGATTTAGTGGAAGATTTGTTAGCATTAGGTCAGAGGTTGGACTCGGTGATCTTGGAGGTCTCTTCCAACCTAGACTATTCTGTGATTCTGTGATTCTGTGATGATGTCACATTTTCTTCGTTCTGAGGATGAATAAGACATGAATTTAGAGCTAAGACCACATTTAATTAGTGATAACGGGAAAGTCAATGTGTAGGAAGTAGTGAATTTCAGTAACAGAACAATAAAAATATGTTGGGAAAAAGTGACAAAGAAGGAACAAATAATGTGAGTGAAAGAAAGAAAAAAAGGCCTCATTTATTTTGCACCTCTGCCTTTATTTGGGCAGTATAGAAAATAAAGGCAAATACTGCACAGCTGCATGACACTTAACATCCCACAGGTGGCAATATTCTGTAGCAGTGGATGAAAATGCTTTATGTTACTTTGTAAGAAAAAAAAAAAGAAGGAAAAAAAAAAAGAAAACAAAACAAAACATACTGGGACAGCATACATACTGGGAGAACGTTGCCTTTGTTATAATTTTAATATAACTTCACCATTTACAGATTTATTTATTTATTTATTTTAAACAGGCAGAAGGTCATTATAAAGAAAGAAGTTGGAATACAATGTTACTTGTAGTTATACCTCCCGTTCTCCCTTTCTAAATCCAGAGGTCAGATTTTACACTGTAAAATAAGTTCCATTAAGTAGGAAGATGGAACACTTTTAGTTGCTTGATCACTGAATGAGTGATTGGTGAGATTGGCCTTGTGAGGGTAGGGTAGATGAGAACAATTTGTGAAAAACAATTAAGAGCTTTGGTATTTTATCTAAACACATGTGAAAAGCACTTGAATTTCTCAGTCCAACATACATGTGATTTTCTAGCTTTCTAATATATTGCAACTGTAAAGAGTATGCAACTGTTTTTCTTCTGTGAGCAATTTCCTATATTTTCCTGTATTTCCTATTTTTTCTTTTTTCCATATTTTCTTCATAAAAGATCCAGCAGTCCCTTTCAGAAGTTCAGTTTTCTTAATTCTCATAGCTGTGAAAGAGATTGGTACAGCTTGAGAGAGCTAGTAACTGAAGAAAACTTCCAGGGTTTCAGGACTCAGGGTATTGAGTGCTGGAAATGAATGTGAAGCTGGGATTTTCTCTTATTTTATTGAGAATTTCTAAATGTCAGGGAAAATGGTAGTGGGTGTGTTAAAGGTTTTTTTTTTTTTTTTTTTTTTTTTTTTTTTCCCCTTCCTAAGTTTTTCATTGGGTAAAAGATTTTTTTGCATGATTGTGGGTATGTATATTTTGGTTAGTGAGAATGTGGCAACAGATAAATGGCTTTCAGTTTGGAAGACTGAAATGAAGCAACAAGCATCTCAGTAAATCTATACGATTTTCACCCAGTAAAGTGAGCCATGGATTTTGTTTTCTGGGCTCTGCATTTGCCAAGTATATAATTTACTGGGAGAACAGTAATAAGTTGGAAAAACAAACAAACAAGCAAACAAACAAACAGCATTTCTCCCATAGGTAAAGTTTGTTACTGCATGGAGCCTTGCTGACCAGGGTGTATGGAGGGAATCGTTATGCATATTTACACATTTTAATCCTCATGCTTAGCTAAAGTTATCATTCCTTGTTAATATCAAATAACATCTATAAGATCATGCAGAAAATAACCTGCTGTTTTAGGGAAGGAACACATTCAGTAAAGTGGTGAAATCATAGAATCCTAGAATATCTTGGGTGGAAGAAATCACCTACTCCAGCAAATAGTTTCATTTGAGCTCTAACCTTGGTTGCTTGACATCTCCATTCACCTGCAGCCAGGTTTTTACAATTTTGAATACTGTTTGCAACTCAGAGGGTTTCCCTGAAGTGTCAGCTTGCTGAATGTGATTATGCTGCATGTGTTGCACCTGACCTGTTTGTGCTGTGAGAGTCTGATGCATTTAATTAATGTGTCTGGGGGAGAAGCAAGCTTTTCCCAGGGGAACTGAGGTGAGAAAAGGCAATGAATAATGGAAAATAGATTTGGAAAGCACCTTTGAGGTCATCTAATTAATTCCTTTCCTCATGGTGAAGTGTGTAAGTGTATTGCTCCTAGTTCTTATTTAAGAAAGGAATTCTGATGTTATCAGTGCACAATAATTAAATCTTGCATGATGTCCTGAAATCCTTCTTTGAAAACCACAGGGATTTTCACTATTAAGGCACTCGTTATTTTCTGTAGTATAGCAGCACATTGGTATGATGCTGAAGTTTCTGGAGTTACTACTTCTGCAAAGAGAATATTAAGCCTGCTGTCCAAGAGAGGGTGCAGAGATATAAAGATGATGTAAAATGGGTTAGGTGGGCCAACAGCAATCAAAAATAGTACATGGAAGCAGCTGTGAAACTGGCTTTTCAGTGGAAATCACAAGGAATTCGAGTACTGTTTTTCTCTGGCCTGCTTGGATTTGCTTCTATTTATATAGAGTTCTACATGATCAAGTTGAATTCAGGGATAACATTAGCTTTGCCTTCTGAAAATGGGATATACGCATCATGCTGCCACTTGGTATTGTGAATATAACTGAAAAAGAATGTAAGAGGTGACAAATCAACATGTAGATATTACTGGTGGTCTCTGTGTCATTGTGCTTCTTGAGTAAAAGAGTATTTTGTAAGGACATTATGGACTAAGTCTCAGTGTTCACACTTACTATGTTCACCTTTACTATGGGACAAGTGTGCACTAAGGTGCTCACTGCACTTCCTGTCATTCTGCCATTGCCAGACCTGACAGCTTGTTGAAATACAACATAACTATTGGTCTGCGTAAATATGGATGCTTGATTTGAAGGTAGGTTGTCATTCTGAACAGAGTACTCCACAGTATAGAAACCTATAGTATCTTTCCGGTACAATGTGTAGAATACATATGATGTCTCCTCTAGTTTATTCAAAGCTAGATAAACCATCACAGCAGTACTCATATCTCTATAAGACAAGGATAATGTGGAATTTTGGTAGCATCTTGGCACCTATTTCCCAAGTGTGCCTGACAATCATCTAGGAAAATGAAGTAATCCTCAGCCAAATTGTTCTTCACAGCTTGATCTAATTGTCATGTTCAGAAAACAATTAGAGATCCTGGGTTTACACAGATATAGCCAATACTACCTTTAAAACAAATGACAAAGCAGAAACACAAGTGATATTTCTTTTTAAATCTATACTGTTTGAGTAAAAATAATTCAAACAACTGGACGTTTTTAGAGAAATATATATATATATATATATATATATATCACAATGTAATCCTCTAGCCATTTTTTCTTGGCGGGAAAAGGATGGAGTTAAAAAATAAGCAAATAAATCAGAGCATCTACCTTACCAAACAATAGTTTCTTAATAAATATTAAAAGATGACCAAACAGTTGTTCTCAGTTGAACAGTTGAATATTTTCACACAGATGAATATTTTAATTTCCTTAATTTATATAGGAAATAAATGCATCTTCATATAGGAAATAAATGCATCTCCAAATTTTATTTTAAACTGTAAAACCCATACATTAGATACATGACACAATTGCCACATGGTCAGATAAAGTCTCTCTCTTAGTTCTTCCTCAGCCCTCTGGCTTTTCACTTTAGATTTTGGCTGTTGACATCACAGCTATATAGCAGTAACTCTGTGACTGCTTTTTTTTTTTTTTTTTCTCTTGGCTACATATCAACAAAAAGTGACAAAACCAGGACTATATTTCTTTCCTCCCTTCCTCCCTTCCTCCCTCCCTTCCTTCCTTCCTTCCTTCTTTCTTCTCATTCAAGAAAAAACACTTCCTATCCATAAAAGAGAGTAGCACTGACACACAGTATGAAAACTGCTATCTTATCCACTTAAAAACATTTATTTTCTAAATGCTTGATTAGAAATTTGTCAGTGGAAAAATCCATATGCATCTGTACAACTCATTTGCATCTGACATCTTTTTCAACTTTGTTTTATCTTGAAGACATAAAAACTGCAGTACTGGAATTCTGCTTCCAGTGTTGGCTGAAAGGCTACAGTAAACTTTCCAGATATTTTTGAAATTTCCTTTATTACATTATGTAAAGTCAGGGCAACAATAGTGGGGGACAAAACATTCTTAGTGTGTTGTGTCCAACTGGGGTAAATTATCTAAATTCTCATTTATTTTGTTTCTTTATTCATGTCATAGAAGTTTCCCTTAAAACAAACAAACAAAACAAGACCAAAACAAAAATGCCCTAAGCTATCTAAAGACTAGAAATAAATAATAAAAAAATCCTTCCAGCACCACTACCATCATTGTTTCCTAAAGCATTTTTCTATGTGTGTTTCACAAAGACTATCAGAGACAATTTCTAGCTATGGGAATGACTCAGCAAAATGACTTTAAACTATGCTACTCTATAACTTTACAACTGAAGACACAACTTTTTTCTGAAACTGTTTTAAGCCCCTTTATTACTTGAGATAAGTGACATTCTGTGAGGGCTGTTTGAACTGTAGCAAGGCAACAAAAAGAAAGGTTGTGAACTTTAGGAATTGGATGATTTCCTCATCAAGCATTTGCAATAAAGGATCACAAAATATTTTGCAGTAAAGTTCTGAAATCCTTGCAGGGAATCTATGAAGATTTAAACTCATTTATATGAGACTAGAGCACATGCAGTGAGAGTGCTAACTCCTCTCCACCAAGTTGCTGTTAACTCCTCTCCACCAAGTTGCTGATAATATACTGTTTGTTTTCAATCTTAACAGCACTTAAACGTGGTAAGACTAATGGGAAAAAAATGAAAATTCAATGCTGCATAATAAACAAATAGTGATATAATACCCAGTGTCAAGCATGCGAACAAAAAGAGAACAATACAAAGTGTTACATTAAAATGTTATTTATGGGCAAACAGGAAATGCACCATCTTTGTATGGAAAGCCAAAAATTTATTGCTAGCACAAATAAAATCTTAAGAATCTAACCATTATTAAGATAATTGTTACAGGAAATAAAACAATGCAGTTAAAATTGTTGTGAACACAATTCATAGTTCCGATCGCTATTTCTGGTGTTATACTCACCTTTCCCTTCTCTGGACACTAAAGTTGGTGATTTCATTCTAGTGTATGTGGTAAGGGAGGTGACAGGATTACACTGGGCAGCTTCACCAGGAGGAATGTGCTGATAATGTTGATGTTTCTTTTACAATCTCTTACCACTTTATTATTATTATTATTATTTTCTAAAACACCACTTTATGATTCACTTGGGGTCATTTTTATGTTTGCTAACATGCTTCTGCACCTTTCTGTTTCTCCATGGGTTTGCAGCTCTGTGCTGCATCCAAGTTTACCATTTTTGGTGTCTTGCAGGTATCAAGTCTGTATTCTCTTTTTACCCTTAAAACCAGTCTTGTTCAGCTACAAGTCTGCATTTCTTTACATGGACTGTTTAAAGCTGTGGTATCTCCAGTACCAAACCTGTGCCCCATTCTGTATGATCTCATGCCTGAGCTTCTCTACATCCTATGTCCCCACTTCCTGAAGCCTGATTCCAGTATGCCGGATCTGTATTTCTCTACACTGTTTCACCTTGTTACACTAGTAAATATCTCATTCTGCAACATATCTGCTTGTTACTGCTATCTATATCAAACTATGGTTGTGCTATATACAGATACCTAAAACTAGGGAAAAATTGCCACTAACACATGTTCAATTAGAGAACTTGCTGCCACAGCTAAACCAAGTGAAGCAAAGCTGAAGGCAGGTCAAAAAAATGTTATGACAAAGGAGGCCTGGCAAACCTCAGCCCTGTGGGTTTGCAAATTCAGTACAAAACCTTTTAGTAGTAATAGTAATATGGTATTGCAGTGCTACACAGTTACTGACACATAACAGATCATATTTGCCATATCTTTATATTTGACCTAGTTTCTCTAAACTCATCTACAAAGTTAATTTACAGCACAAAGTAAAATTGAATAAAAAACATTTCTATGAGTGCAAGTGCCTTTATTATTTGGATGTGTTCCATCCCCAAATAAGAAAGAATAAAACATGGCAGCTTACAGCCCTGATTATGGATGTCTTATGTATCTATATTTAAAATCCCTGTTTGGGTACCTGCTAGGCATTCCATTTTCTTTCAGGTCTGCAGAAAAATTGTATCTCTAAAAAAATAAACTTAACCTCATCAGCATGACATCTTCATTAATCAGAAAACAAGTTTTAAAAATGCATGACTTATTCATGTTATGCTTTTTAAAAAATATATAGTTTATTTCAGTTGAGTGTGCACAATTATAGCAATTGAATAAACATTTGTTCATTTGCTGAAGAGAATAAAAAATTTGATATCTTCAAACAGAGTAAATTAATGAAAATAAAACAAATAGTTCACTCTTAAACAATTTACAGTATCACAGCAAATTTCAACCCTCTGCTGGAAACCCAGTAAATCTTTGCTTACAATAACTGTAGGTGTGTCCATTAATGCTTATTGGAATTTTATTTTTATTTTGCATGAAGGACCCCCTCTCCCCTAAACACCATCTAATGTGTAATTCAATTACTTGGCCTCCAGATTCTTAAAGAAATAAAAGCTTTTCTGGATTCCCCCTGAGTTGGTGTTCAACTATTTATGAGGTAAACTTACACACTGAAATGTTTCATATATATAACTGAAGAACTTTAATCATGTGTACAGGATCTCATTTCGATAGAATGTTTTTTTCAGGAAAAAAAAAAAATATATATATATATATATATATATTGTTGAAATTCTAGCAAAAATCCTCTCATGATTATTGCAGAGTAGGATAGAATTAATATTAGTTATGTATTATTTATTATGACTTATTTATTCTTTGCTTTTCAACCATTAAGTCTGTCATAAAGGAATGAGGTTTCTATTTTTAACTATCTTGAATACCATTTCCCAGCCTTTGCAGTTTTCAACAGCTTTGTGGACTTCCTTGTTCCATTTCAAATAAATGCAGTATAAGCATTACACCTTATGTTTCTACTCTTATTTCCAACATGAAAAGATATATATTTTTTTTTTTTTCCGTCAGCATCTTTATTTCTTCTGCTTGTACTCAATTAACTTTGACATGCTTTTTGACTGCAGTGTTTCCAAACTTCATGCATATATTATTTATGCTATTTCACCACTGTTTGTGAGATGTCTTTTTATTTTTTAAGAGTAAACAATAGTTAATGTAAGTTGAATTGAGACGGAAGGATCATTTTGAAGACAAAAGTGAAAAGCTGATCTCTTGTGGTTCAGAGAGAATAAATGACTGCATGAGAAGTAGATGCATATTTTTAGGCAAGGATATTTCTATCCTTTTTTAAAGAATAAAAATTTTAGCATCACTTTAAACAGTATTTGGTCAGAATTTTTGTGGAAGATTTTTGGATACCATTAGCAGCTTGGTCTGCTGAGATTACTTTAATTAGTCTTCTTGAGATCTATATGTTCTGCATCTCTATTGCACTCAGTAAGAACTACTAAATAGGAGGTCCAAGACATCCAGAACACACAGATTTACCACATATGTTCCAGAATCTTGTGTCTGCAGCAGATCTAACGTGTTGTTCAAGCACCATCTTTACTGGTTATGTCTATGTTGCTACACCAAAGATGGACAGTAAACATTCCTTTGCTCCAGGGGTGACAGGCACCACTGTTTGTTTGTTGGCTGGTTGTTTTTTGTTTGTTTGTTTGTTCAGGGGTATCTCCCTTTATATATCTCCTAGAGAGAGCTAATTATAACAGTTCAATTATGAGTAATGAGGTGAGCTTACAATTAAGCAGCGTAAATGATCAGGGGACATTTCTTGAACTCATTCCTTCATGCCCTTTTTTTTTTTTTTTGTGGTAGTATAAACTTACGTTTTCTGCATGGGCACATGCACCTATGGTTGTACAGTTACAACTTTATGGTTAGAGGAGTGTGAAAGTCTTTCACTGTGTGCACCTAATATATTGTCTGGTGTGATTGTATATGTCTGATTGTAGAGGTCTTTTCTCCTTCCCTTTTTTGTCCGATGCTTCACCCATCTCTGGTATTATGTTAGCCTTGAAAAGTTCCTGTATAGTTATTGGTAAATAATCATTCAGAGAAATAAGAGCAAAGTCTTTCTTTAAATACTACAGGACTGTACTTCTGATCTCAAAAAAAAGTGTTTCTGTCTAATAATTTGTAAAATACAATCATTTAAAAAAAATACTTGTATGGAGATTTTGAGACATTTAGTTTTGAGATGTATGAGGCAAGCTTTCCTTAAAATATCTGAGTTATGTTTAAGACCTTCTTTTAGTCCTTCTCTATTTGGAAAGAATATTAAATTTACTTTGTTTCGAGTGTAAATACTGATGATCTGGATTCAGTTCTTCATTATTAACTTGGGTTAAAGAAGAGATATATAAAATATACATCCTTTCCTCTGAATGAATTAGAAACTCAGAGCTTGTAGCGTGTTTGCATGGCAAGGTGTTGGGGGGGGGAGGGGGGGTGCTGTCTGCAGGAATGTCCTCTGTGAGAAGAGTCCAGAAACTTCTCCAGATTAGAGAACAGCCAGTTCCAGCCAGCTCCAAAAGGGGCCTGCTACTGGCCAAAGCTGAACCAATGAGCGACACTGGTGCCTTTGTGGGAGCAGACTTAAGAAAGGGAAAAAAAAACGCGTCACAACACCAGCTGGGAGAGAGAGGAGTGAGAAACAGCCCTGCAGGCACCAAGGTCAGTGCAGAAGGAGGGCAGGAGGTGCTCCAGGCGCTGGAGTTCTGCAGCCTGTGGAGGGGCCTCTGGTGGAGCAGGCTGTCCCCCTGCAGCCCATGGTGTACCAGGGCAGCACAGATCTCCACTCTGCAGCCTGTGGAGGAGCCCCTGCTGGATATGGCCTGAAGGAGGCTGTGGCCCATGGAGAGCCCCATCAGGTGTAGGCCCCGGCCTGGAGCTGAAGGCCGTGGAGAGGAGCCCACGCAGGATCAGGGGGTCTGGGGGGAGCTGCTGCCTGTGGGGGACCCATGTTATTGTTTCTCATTGCTCAAGCTTGTACCTTTATAGATATTACTGTATTACCTTTATAGGTAATAGATTTTATTAACCTCCTTATGCTGAGTCCCTTTTGCCCGTGATGACAATTGTTAAATGACCCTGTCCTTACCTCAGCTCTTGAGGCCTATTTCCTCCCCTTTCCCTTTGAGGAGGGGGAGTGAGAGAACTGTTTTGTGTCATTTCAGGAGGCATGTAATATAAAGTTATAAATATGTACATAGTTACAAAAAGGTTAAATATGTCATCAGTTTTACAACTGACGACAGGTAGTAAATACGTGTATATATATATATGTACATATATATATATTACAGAATCACTCATAGAACACTTTAATTTATTCTGGCTCAGTGCTCCCTTGGAAATTCCGAAGGATCCAATTGTTCATATGCATTTTTTCTACACTACAAGACATGCAACTTACCATCATTTTCCTGCTATTAATATTCTACTCTGACATGCTTAAACATTGTTCTCCACTATTTTGGATTGTCTAAATGGTAAAAACCTAACAAGTTGCACCTGAATGGCACTATGTGGACTTCTGAGGAAACCAAAGGCTGAATACCTGGTAATATTAACATGACTGACATGCTTTAGGGGAGGTTAACTCTAATTAGTATATAAATTGACCCATAAAAATTTGCTTCAAGTTCATGGATCAGTCTGAACATATTTTATTCAACAGTAGAGCATTAAAGCTACCCAGATTTTGCATTAGCTGCTTATAGACCATGACTCGGTGACTGCTGCCCAGCTGCCCAGCCGCCCAGCCCTGCCTATTTCCCCAGTGTTGTTTGTTATCCCTGGTAGACAGTTAAGCACCACACAGACACTTAAAGACTCCCCACACTGCCTCGGGGAGAGGGGAAGAGGAAAGGAAGAGGAAGATAAAATTTGTAATTCAAGATAAAAATTGTTTAATATGTGAAGAAGTGGAAGAAAAGAGAAAGAAAACAAAGCAGGTGATGCAAATAAAATTACTTAACACCTCCCATAGACCAATGACTATCCAGTTCCTGAACAAAAGTTATCTAACTTCCCTAAACACACTCTTGTACTTTTTTGTTGCTGAGCATAATGTTATATGCCATGCAGTATGACTTTGGTTAGTTCAGGTCATCTGATGGGTCATGTCCCCTCCCAACCTCTTGCGAGCTCCCAGTCCGTTCACTGGGGGAGAAGAGTGAAAAACAGAGAGGGCCTTGTGCTGTGCAAACACCATTCAACCATAGCTGAAACAGTAGCGTGTTATCAACGTGGTTTCAGTCACAAATCTAAAACACAATGCCATACAAGATGCTGTGAAGAAAATTAATTCCACCCCAGACAGAATAAGTATACCCTCTCTCTCCTATGATGAACAATGCCAAATAAAAGCATAGGAAGCAAAGACCAGACTTGCATTCAAAATAGCATTATGATCCAAGTAGGTACACCTCACAAGCACAAAACGATTCAGAACATGAATCGGTTCTTTCAGTTCAACCTAGAGACTGACCACAGTCATGTTCTCACTTCAACAGTGCCTGGATGGAACTGATTCCATTCTGTCCCCCCTTGTACACCCTTATGTCCATATAATCATCCTTCTGTCCATCCACCCACCCACTAGTCTGGCTGCTGTTGAGTCCCAGGTCCACCAAAACTACCTGTGAGGCCACTGTCAATGGGGCAGCCATCACCAAGCTGCACACAGCCTATGTCTGCCTTTCCATGGCACTGCATTTCAAGTGGGATGATGTGGCACTGCCCCACCTCAGATGCTTCTGGAAGAGGGTGTGTGAGGAGCAGAAGTGGGCTGAGGGGCTGCCTTGCTTCCAGAGCCAGCACAGAGGCCATGTTCTGTTGCTCGATGTCAAGAAGCCAGAATGTGACACCTGGGGCTCAGCCTTGGAGTCAGTGGAGGCAGTGCTGCAGCTACAGAGGTCAGTGAACCAGGCACCGCTGGAGCTGAACCGCCTGGCCACTGAGAAGGGGGACCCTCACCTCTGTGACTTTCTTCAGTCACACTACATGGATGAGCAGGTGAATACTATCAAGCACCTCAGGGACTTGCACTGTTTGGCTCTGGGGGCTGCGTACAGGGGGAGGGGCTGACTTGCGTGGACAGGTACCTCTACGATCACCTCAGCCTTAGGCAGCTGAGGCAGCTTAGTGTCCTCTCCCCCCAAAAATCCTGGTGCCTGATATCACCAAAATAAAGTTAATGTCAATGCTAATTAGTGTATATATTTTTTTCTACTACATATTTTAATTTGTATCTTAACTAGATGAAAAAGAAGCAAACCATTTACTGTCATTACAATGATTGTTTTTAAGTTAAGTTGATTACATCACACACATTTCCTGGAGAAAAAATGCATAAAGTGTAATTAATAAAAGCATAAGAAGCATCTTAAAACATTACTTCTGGATGATTTGTTTTAAAACAGACTTTTATTCTGCTCTGGTGAGGCTGCACCAAGTACAAGGCCCCTCAGAACAAGAAGGACACTAAGGCCTTGGAATGTGTCCAGAGAAGTGCTGTGAAGCTGGTGAAGGGCTTGGAAAACAAGTCCTGTGAGGAGCGGCTGAGAGAACTGGGGTTGCTTAGTCTGGAGAAGAGGAGGCTCAGGGGAGACCTTCTTGCTCTCTACAACTACCTGAAAGGAAGTTGTGGGGAGCTGGGGGTCAGCCTCTTCTCACAGATAACTAGTGATAGGACTAGAGGGAATGTCCTCAAGTTATGCCAGGGGAGATTTAGGTTGTAAATTTTGGGACATTTCTTCTCAGAAAGAGTAGTCAGGCACTGGAATGGGTTGCCCAGGGAAGTGGTGGCATCATCATCGCTTGAGGGTGTTTAAGAAAAGGTTGGATGTGATGCTTAGGGACATGGTTTAGTGGGTGACATTAGTAGTAAGGGGATAGTTGGACCGGATGATCTTGGAGGTCTTTTCCAAACCTAGTGATTCTATGATGATTCTGTGATTCTATAAAATATACAGATTATTCTAGTAGCTAGATTAATAAATAATTTTAAAATCACTTTTTCCATTGCATGGAGAAAATGAAGAACCAAAACATTAATCTGATTATACAAAATTCTGTAGAAATGCTTGCTATTTCTCTTACTGTAGACTTTATATTTTTAATGATGAAGTTTCCCTTTACCCTAGCCTTTCTCTATACTTTTTATATACTGAGACAGAAGTAATTCATCATTGATAAGGGAAATAAGCAGACAGTAAAGCGAATGTCTCTACATGGTCCTGACCCCTACTTTGGATGCTGTGAGTCCCCACAGTGAGCCATATTTGCTAGCTTGTGGAAGAAAGAAAGTAAGCTTAATGGGCTGATGTGAAAAGAATACATGTGGCTATGAAAATACCACATACCAGATGGCCTTTTAGGAAAGCACACAGTATCCTGTGGATCCAGGGTAAGAGATGATTTCTCCCACCACCATTACCTGATTGTTACTATTCTGTGAGGCAAAGGGAGAATCAAGGGCATAATGGTAGCATTCAAAATTTCATTTCTCTTCTGTCCTAGTACCAGGGCAAAGTCATAGCCTTAACAATGGAAGCATATCCTTACAATGCAAGTTCTCATAGTTCAGACATCTGTAATGAGAAATTACAAGAAAACCTTTAAAAAGGTTTAGTGTAGTATAAAATAGATAGCGCTATACACTTAGACGTCCTCTGCCAGAGCTAGGAATGAAGATAAGCTTACTTGGTTTGTTGGTTTGTAGGTTTGTTGTTTTCCCTGGATAAAACTTTAAAATGATGATAACAGTAAATTGAAAAGTCAAAAATAAATTTAGAACAAGTATAAATATTTCTTAATATCTACTGCAATGTACAATATGTCTTACTAAGTACGTATTACATTAAACTGAAACAGTTAAACAAATCCCCAGATTGATAAATTAAAACTGAAAATTGTTACAAGTGTAGTAATGGAAGTATTGCTAGCGGATTTGAAGCTGAATAATAATAAAGAAGATGGAACAAAATACACACAAATGAGTTTGAGGCCTTTAGCAAATAATTTATATGAAATATTGGATTTTTTTTCTGTGGAATACAATCAGTGATAGAAATAATTAAAAAAAAAAAGCAATATTTAACTCTATTATTTCCTTTTATACTATAAAGTATTAAAATCACCATTGATAAATTAACCTATGGCCCTGTCCTGGTTTCAGCTGGGATAGAGTTAATTTTCTTCCTAGTATCTCTATAGTGCTGCGTTTTGGATTTAGGGTGAGAATAATGCTGATAACATACTAATGTTTCAGTTGCTGCAGAGCAGTGCTTACACTAAGTCAAAGACTTTTCAGTTTCTCATACCATCCTGCCAGTGAGGAGGCAGGGGGTGCACAAGAAGTTGGGAGGGGTCACAGCCAGGACAGCTGACCCAAATTGGCCCAAGGGATATTCTATACCATATGATGTTATGCTGAACAATAAAACTGGAGGGAATTGGCCTGAGAGGCTTCCAATTGCTTGTGGTCTACCTGGGCATCAGTTAGTGGGTCATGAGCACTTGCATTGTGTATCACTTGTTTTCTGTATTACAGAATTACAGAATCACAGAATGGTTGAGGTAGGAAGGGACCTCTGCAGATCATCTCATCCAACCCACCTGCCAAGCAGTGTCACCTAGAGCACGTTGCATAGGATCGCATCCAGGCGAGTTTTGGATATCTCCGGAGAAGGAGACACCACAATCTCCCTGGGCAACCTGTTTCAGTGCTCTGTCACCCTCACAGTAAAAAGATACCTTCTCATATTCAGTCAGAACTTCCTGTGCTTCAATTTGTGCCTGTTGCCTCTCATCCTGTCACTGGACACAGCTGAAAAGAGACAGGCCCCATCCTCTTGACACTCTCCCTTCAGATTTATACACATTGGTAAGATCCCCTCTCAGTCTTCTCCAAGCTAAATAGGCCCAGCTCTCTCAGCCTCTACATACAGCAGATGCTCTAGGCCCCTCAGCATCTTAGTAGCTCGCTGCTGGACTTGCTCCAGTGGCTCCATGTCCCTCTTATACTGGGGAGCCCAGAACTGGACACAATACTCCAGGTTTGGCCTCACGGGGACTGAGTAGAGGGGGAGGATCACCTCCCTTGACCTGTTGGCAACACTATTCTGAATGCAGCCCAGGATACTGTTGGCCTTCTTGGCCACAGAGGCATATTGGTAATGGTTAGTTTGCTGTCCACGAGGACTCCCAGCTCCTTCTCCAGCAACAATGTTTTCCAGAAGGTCAGTCCCAGCCTGTACTGGTGGATGTAGTTGATTCTTCCTAGGTGAAGGACCCTGCACTTGCCATTATTGACATTCATGAGATTGCTCCCTGACCAACTTTCCAGCCTGTCTCTGAATGGCACCACAGCCCTCTGGGGTATCAGGCATTCCTCCCAGTTTAGTGTCATCCACACACTTGTTGAGGGTGCACTCTATTTCATCATCCAGGTCACTGATGAGTAAGTTGAAGAACACTGGACCCAGTACGTACCCCTGGGGACACTGCTAGCTACAGGCCTCCAATTAGACTCTGAGCTGCTGGGCACAACCCTCTGAGTTCTGCCATCCAGCCAACCAGTCAACCTCACTGTCCACTCATCTAGACCACACTTCCTGAGCTTGCCTATGAGGATGTTATGGGAGACTCTGTCAAAAGTCTTGCTGAAGTCAAGGTAGACAACACCCACTGCTCTTCCCTCATCTACCCAGCCAGTCATCCCATCACAGAAGGCTATCAGATTGGGTAAGCATGACTTCCCCTTGGTGAATCCATGCTGACTATTCCTGATCACCTTCTTATCTTCAACATGCTTGGAGATGACCTCCAGGATAAGCTCTTCTGTCACCTTTCCAGGGATGGAGGTGAGGCTGACTGGCCTGTGGTTTCCTGGGCCCTCTTTCTTGACCTTTTTGAAGACTGGTGTCACATTGGCTTTCTTGTATTCAAGCAAAGAAGGCATTCAGTAACTCTGCCTTCTCTGTATCCTTCATCACCAGGGCACCAACACCATTCAGCAGCATGCCTACATTTTCCCTAGTCTTCCTTTTGCTACTGATGTATTTGAAGAAGCCCTTATGGATGTCAAGGACAACAATTCTTCCCTGAATTAGCCTGAATGGTAGGATCTTTTTGTTATTTTCACTTGGTAACTGTTAGAATGGGTTAATGTCCAAGGAGGATTTCTAAGTGTGGAAATAATATAAGTAGTGGAGATAAGATAAATTCAATACTATATTTTAAATTTTTGTCTTCCAGTAAAGTTTTACATATTTTACTCACTACCTAGCTACATGTTTTCTTCTACGTAAAATGTCTATTTATTTTACTCTGTTTTAATCATTATAGTTAAACACATGAAATAACAACAGCAACAGCAAAACATTTTGATTGTGTTTTTGAAATAGTATCTAAATATTATTACAGTGTTCTTAGTAAAATGTATATCATTTAACTTAACTTCCCAAAAGTACTATGTAGTACATATAGTTTTATGAATCTCATTGTAATAACATTTCTATTCTGTGAATACTTGCTGCCATCTGCAGAAAAAATGTAAGAAATGTTTTTTTCTATAAATAAAATATTGAACATTTTTCACATCCCACCCTCACCCCTGCCCCAAGAAAACTTGCTTATTATGACTAAATAAGTCTTAACTAAGAGATTCAAATAAATGGCTTTAACTATCAGCTACAATAAAATCCTGGGAAATATAATAAGCAGTTAATATGCTTTTTTTGGGAGGGGGGAAAGGGGGAAGGTAAGGGGATTATTCGAGTAATGAATGATTTAATACATTCTTATAGATCTTTATTCAATTGTTAGTAACAGTTGTTTTTAATTGATGGTTCAATTAAATTTTTATAATATGAAGGTTAGAGTTTTCTCTTACAGGAATGAGTGCACTCTTAAATTGGAACTTCGAATTTGGCTGGACTAAAAATCTTAATCCTCCAAATAGTAAATTTTAGTAATATGTCTTTGTCACAGTTTGTCATTGAAAAAGACCAGTCTCACAATCATTGTGGACAAGGACTATTGATTTTTTTGTCATCTATACTTCTGAGCTTGAGAGAGCTGATCTCAGCTAATCTGTTTATATCCTATTTCTAATTCACGTGATTAGTTGTCTTGCCCCTTGTCCCTAACTCTATCTGATGAAAAAATATTTTTAATAGAATACCTACAGATTTTCTATTGTATAAAATGAGAGAAGGAATTTTACAGGATTCAATTGATACAACTTTAATCAAGCAGTAGAATTTCCTACAGACCGGGTCATATTGGTCATATTGCTAAAGTCTATCTCTTTCTTATGCTGTGGGCCCCAGAGCTGAACACAGTACTCCAGATGGAGTCTCACAAGAGCAGAGTAGAGGGAGGCAATCATCACCCTCAACCTGCTGATTATACTTCTTTTTATGCAGTCCTCAATGCAGTTGTCTTTCTGGCCTGCAAGCACACATTGTCACCTCATATTCAGTATTTTGTCCACCAATATCCCCATGTCCTTCTCTGTAGGGCTGCTGTTAATCCATTCATCACACAGCCTGTATTCATGTTTGTGATTGCCTCCAACCCAGGTGTTGGACCTTTTACTTGGGTTTGTTGAACTTCATAAAGTTTACATGGGCCTAGCTCTCAAGCCTGTCAATGTCCCTCTGGATGGCATCCCTTCCCTCCAGCATGCAGACTGCAACACACAGCTTGGTGTCATTGGCAAACATGCTGATGTTGCACTCAATCCCACTGTCTACATCACCACCAAACTGTTAAATAATTCTGGTCTCAATACAGATCCCTGAGGGACACCACTTGTTGGTCTCCACCTGGACATCGAGCTGTTGACTGCAACACTTCTGAGTGCAACCATCCAGCCAATTCCACAGAGCCATTCATCAAACCCATGTCTCTCCATTTTAGAGACATGAATGTTATGCAGGACAGTATCAAACATTTTGCACAGGTCCAGGTGGATGATGTCAGTTACTCTGGAGATGTAGCATTTTATTTAAATGGAAGTAAGGTTGTGTGGTTCTCCCCCCTCCCCCCCCCCCCTTTTTTTTTCCTTTTTCTTTCAGCGTGCAGGTTTCTATGTACTTATGTTGAGGAACAGAGTTAGAAGTTGGAAGGAATAATGACATTTGTGATGATTATGATATGTTTTCCCTTTTCAAAGGGACTAATAGCTTTTCCATTAGAAGTTAAATGAAACTGCGATTGATTCCATACATAGTATTATTTGAAGATTCTTAATGTAATCAGTTTTGTGGTTTGTAAGCTTTGTAAAATGAATTTTATGCAGTAACAATTGCAATATTCAGCAATAGAGTAAGAATTGAATTCAAAGCAGAAATGGACAGAATCAGTCTTATATCGATTTCTGATGTTTTATTATACAGACATTTAAATCCATGTTTTCTGCTCAGTACTTTACCTGTTATAATTGGGCTATTATGTGTCTTGTGTTTGTATTGTTTTCAGTCTTTCCTATACACTTGGAAAGCAATTTCTAAGATTTGATGAAATAAGTTATTTTTATGATTGCATAAAATGTAATAATATACTTTTGGAAAATAATTGTTATGGCCTGCAACTTTATGGTATTTTCTGCTTACTGTTACAAGCTTTTAGAGAAACTATAAATACTCCTCAGTTAATGAAAGTCTGAAATATGGTAACACCTGTGTATTTGATTATTTAGGAACTGAACTGCAAATTGTGAGATTTTTTAATTTGAAAGATGCATCTTGAGCAAAAGTTCTTGTGTAAATTCAATCTTTACTAAGGACTAACATATGGCCAATTCATCTAGTAGTTAACCTTGTGCCTTCATCTGTGGCTGGCAGGTTAAGGTTGGTATTATTGCCAGTATCAATAATCTGTTTGTTTGCTATTATTTCCTTTAAAATTATAATTATTTTTATTATTTATTTATTTATTAGGTTGAAAGCCTGTTGTGCTAGGTAGTGTAGCAATGTAACAGAATTTTTGTCTAGTCCTGACAAATTTACAATCAAATTTGAGTCTTAGTAAGTAAAAATGCTAAATAGTAGGAGTAGAAATGATTTTATTAGGTAAAGTCAGCTGTTCTACAGCTGTGTATTCTGAATCATTTCAGTAAAATAAATAAAAACTTTTCACAAAATCATTATAGAATAAAATAATTTCCTGACTGCTGCTGAGCCACTGATTACATCTAGTGACACCGAGAAAGTGTGAATATCAGGGAAAGTTTTGAAGTAGAAACTAATGAATAGATTTATATATATATATATATATATTACAGGATATATATGAATATATATATATATAAATCTATAAATTAAAAATCTATATCTATAAAAATCTAATATATATAAATCTATATATAGATTTATATATATATATATATATATATTACAGGATATATATGTATATATATATCCTGTAAAAGAGGATGTTTAGAAAAGAAATAAGCAAATAAATGTTTTTCTTTCTTTCTTTCTTTCTTGACCTTTATTTGACGGGTTGCTGTATGGTTATGATGCCAAGGACCATTCATTCACTGGTCAAGAATTTGTTTCCTGATGGTCAGAAGCTGAAGAAGGCTTAAGATTGAATTAGATGTAGAGGTAGGTTTTCCCCAATATGTAAAAAAAAATATATAAATATATTGTGAGACTTGTTAAGTCTGGGATATTATCTAGAATATTTCTAATGACAGGGACACATGTACAGAACAGCAACAAGAAAATTGCTTTTAAAATTTTATAAATTATTTAAGAATTAGGAAAAAATAATGTATATTAAACACAAAAAATGTCAGGAGGAGACAAAAAGTATATTTAAAATGTAACATATATATATTTAATTAGATTAGGAAATATTGCATAGTAGCATAATTAATTTGATGCCTGATTTGGCGTTTTTTCCCTCTAATCTCCAAATGCCCTAAGGAGGGGGAAAAAAAAAAAAAGACTTTTCTTACTAATTAGGAGGAGAGGGATAGGTCCTCAGCTAAACACTTATTGCTCATTTGTAGCTTGTGGTTACTACAAAGGGACCTGCAAGAGTCACCAGTGCTGATGGGCTCTGCAGCTCCCGCCCTCCCCCCAACCCCGGCCCCGCTCCAGCACTGCTACTGCAGTGACCCCAGGCCAGCACTGTTAATGCCAAGAATGAACGACCTAGGAAAGCGCAGGGAGATTTAGAAGCCTCACCAGCACCTTCCCTTTTTGCTTAGGAGTTGCGTTTGAACTGAAGCACTCCTGCCTAGTCTCTGCCTGAGTTGTTATGAATGACCAACAAATACACCTACAACAGAAAGCGGCTCAGTGGAGGTGGGCAAGAAGCATGTGCCTCTGAAGCTCTGGGATTAAGCATGGTGGGACTGGCCACAGTTGTTGCAAAGAAGCTGACTTTATTTCAACACAAAGGGGACTGGAAAGTGGCCTTTGTTTTAACTAAACAGCTATCAACAGTTGAATAGATCAACTGGTGATTTAAGTGTTTGTCTGAGTTCATCAAAAGAGAGTATTTCCCTGGTTTAGTCAGACCAGCATGTGGTGGTGGTGAATATATTCAGCTCAACAGAGACTTTAAAACCCTAAACACTTAGAAAAATAATTTTGAAAAGATCAATGGGCTTGAGCTAGTTTCAACCCACATATTCCTTTCTGGTGACTGGAGACACCAAAAATCATGACAGTGAGCATGTGTTGTGGTTTAACCTGGCTGGCAGCTAAACACCACACAGCCGTTCACTCACCCTCCCCCCTCCCTCTCTGGGATGGGGGAGAGAAATGGGAAAGTGAAGCCTGTGAGTTGAGATAAAGACAGTTTATTAAGATAGAAAATAATAATAATAATAATAATAATATGTACAAACAAGTGATACACAATGCAATTGCTCACCACGCGCTGACCAATGCCCAGCCCAACCCCGAGCAGCCGGCCCCCCACCCCGGCTAGCCACCCCTATATATTGTTTAGCATGACGTCAGATGGTATGGAATACCCCTTTGGACAGTTTGGGTCAGCTGTCCTGGATCTGTCCCCTCCCAGCTCTTGCTGCACCGCCCGCCTGCCCGCTGGCAGGACAGAGTGAGAAGATGAAAAGTCCTTGGCTTAGTGTAAGCAGTGCTCTGCAGCAATTAAAACATCAGCATGTTATCAGCACTCTTCTCATCCTAATCCAAAAACATAGCACCCTACTAGCTACTAGGAGGAAAAATAACTCTGTCCTAACTGAAACCAGGACAGCATGCTAAAACCAGTAATGAGAATCACAACTGCTATATTGTGCTGGTACAGTGATTTAAGTAAATTTCTGTATCACTTTTATAAATCAAAAATCTATGTAACATTAAATAATAATAAAAGTTGATATTAAGAATTTCATCTCCCATGTCTAATAGAAGCTGGTCATTGAGTGTAGTGACTCACAGAAAATCTGTCCAAATGTTTGCCAGGTCAAGAGCTCTTATCAAGGCGATGATTTCCACCTTTTGTGCTGATGTTTGTTACCGCATATCCTGTGAGGCAAAATCCCTGGTGGCTGTAGCTGCTGCCATCTATGTACCAATCCTCCACATCTTCTAGGGGTATTTCCTAGAAGTCTGGTCAGCTGGAGTATACGGTGTTCATGGTATTGATGCAAGATCTGGTGATCTGGAAACAGTTACTGAGGGAAGAGGCTGGGTTCATAGTATTAGTGCTGAAAAAAAATTAGTAAACTGATAGTCCATGATACACATTCCTTTTCTTCTTCAGTAGCTACCATTTGCATATTGCAACAGTGTCCCCTTTTCCCGAAGGGGTCTTTCAAACTTCAAGATCACAGGCTAGTTGTTTCCTGAATATGGTGGGGTTATTCTTGAACCCCTGTGGTAACACTGTCCAAGTAATCTGAGTTTTCTGTCCTCCATTAGGATTTTCCCATTCAAAGGCAAAGAGTTTATGTTTTTCATTTGCCACGGGCAGGAAGAAAAAGGCATCCTTTAAATCTAGTACCATGAACCAAACTTGACTATTTTTGTCATTTTGTAATTCCAATCATTTATCCCAATTTAAATTTCAAGCATTGCCAAAAAAAATGCCTTTTCCTGTTGGCCAGTTGCTCCTATTACATTTACAGAGTAATTAACACAGAGAAAGAAGCTCCCTTAACCAACAAAAAATTCAAGGCCTTCTCTTTGTTCCCTAGCTTTATTTCAACCAGTGGACCTGCTAGGGTAGATGCCCCAGGTCCCCGTTATTCCTGACTGTTGTGAGTTTATCCTGCAGCCTAAGACAATTTCCTTCTGATATCAGGGGGCCAATTGCCCTAAAAAGAGGCTAGCCAATTGCCTCTGTTTTCTGAAGCCAGGTCCATTTTATTATTATTATTATTAATTGCATTTCAAAAGTTGGTCCAAAAATTCCATAGGGGTTTCTTTTGGACCTTGTTGGAACAAATTCTCAATTCCCAATTTAACCAGATTTTGGTATAGCCGTTCATAATTTCCGGGGTGATTAGGGTCTCATTTGGGGGGGTTGGTCAGGGGAAGCAATCATTGATAGTTCCCTGAGCAGTCCCATTGGCAATCTGAGCTCACAGGTGAACTCAGGTTGTTTTAAGAGTTAGATACTTTTCTCTTTCCATGACAACTCTCTCAGACCCATCATGGTCCCTCTGCCCCAGAGGGCTCACACCCGTGATTTTGAGATCTCAGCCTCGGGTTGAGGCAGAACTATTAACATCCCTACATCCTCTTTCCCTGCGCATTCAACTTCAAACAGCTTTATCAAATACTACATGCCACACCTTTAACACCTTCAACAACCCTATTAACACTTCCTTTATCTTTCTCCAGCCTGTACTTTTCTAATGCCAGCACAAAAGGCTCAGTCAGGGGCCAACTTAATTCCATACCTTTTCCCTTCAAGATGCTGAAACAACATATTAGTATACAACATTTCATCCCATTTCCCTTCTCTCCTCAGAAACATTGACTGCAAGATATTGTTATTGTCAATTGATCCATAAAGTGGCCATTTAGCTTATATAGTGGCCACCATTGATTGCAATAATTAGTGAAAGTCCTCTTGCTTTCTGTGCCCCCAGTTCTAACAATATCCTTCCAATGTGCCAATATGCAGCCAAGGAGGCTTTCTTTAAAACGTCTTTGTTTTGGATATCATCATTTCCTTGGTTTCCCATTCCCATTTATTTATTTATTTATTACTATTCCTTGTTAGATACTGTCCCTTGTTTCAATTTCCACACAAACCGTTCTGTTACAGTTTTTTACTATCTTTTCCTAATCTTCTTTCCAAGTGTTCCAATTCTCTGGGATTAAACTCTTCGTTCCACATACAAACTTTACTGTTTCAGATTATTAGCGAACCCCGTTCCAATCATAAATACACAGGACTTCAGGAAAACACATGAAGCACTCAGCCTTCCGTCTTCTAGACAAACACCACCACCTTTTCCACAAAATTTACATTTCAAAAGGACTGAATTTCAAGCCGAATGCCAATTTTTCTAATGCACTTTGTTAGTAAACCCATACAAAACAAGGAATCACTTCTGTGTACCCATCAATATGAGGGTTTAAAAAGGTATTGAGGCCTAAATAAATTTGCACTCCCCCTTCTTACCAAATTTCCAGGGCTCAATTTCCAAACCACCAAAGAAGTGACTCTCTCCTTTTTGCCACTTTGATAAGCAGTCAGCCCCCTCCCCCCCAGTACTTGGGAAACAGACCAAACACCACAGCGAATATACCAAAACTTCTAAACTGTTACTTAGATAATGCTTCCGCCTTACTTCTTGTCACTCAAAACATTTAACAGAAATAGGATCACAAGATACACCGCCGGGCATATATATTGGGCACCACCATGAACACTAGGATAAAATAGCACTTCTTTTCGGTCTGTCATGCACTTCGTTCATCTCCGGCCGCTCCCCTCGCGGAAAATACGGAACCATGGATTGGAATTCTGCACTCACTTCGCAGTCATGCTGCATCTCACTCACAGCACAATCATGCAATCACACAGAGGCCCCTAGCACATCTCATTCACACCACAAGAGTATATAATTTAGAATGATAACCAACCAAACAAGTATTGTCTCTGACTGTGTTCTTTGTGGAGTGACCCACTCCACTTTGTTGCAAACACATATACTTACACAAATGCTTTCAACACAAAATAGCTGGACATTTACGAATAAGACATACAATTATTAACACTCCAGTTAGTATCCCTCCAGCAGCTGCAAACATTACCCAGGTAACCTTGTCACAATTGTGAGAGGCCCACTTACCCTTCTCCTGCTTCTTATACAGTCATTAGCAGGTCCATCCTGGCTCCCCAAAATGGGATGCAGTGGTAACCTTGGATTTGCTCGATCTACTCCCAAGATCACTAGCGGCCACTCTATCGGTTACCAAATCCCCTTTGACCGCTCTATCGGTCAGCCTGTAAGGTACCCAACTCCCTTACAGGGACTATGCTGCACGCCAGACATCTCTGCGTGATTTACCAGCTGCCCCGGCCACATGTACGACTTACAGGCCCTTCCTGTACTGTAAAACATGCCGTTTGTCCGCTGTTTCAGGAGGTCCTTGTCTGCTCTCTTGGTGAGCAGCTGGGAGTGGAGTCCCCTCCAAGAAAAATACTCGGGGTGCACCTAGGGGCATCCACTCCGCAGTTGATCCCACAGCCGAGCAGAGTGTCTCCTGCCTGGCTCGCCAAATGACTCACGGAAAACTGACTCCACAATAAGATTGTAAAGTAGGTATGTTTATTCAGCGCTGGGCAGCACAGGGGGTAGTCCCACCAAAGTCGTGTGCAACAATTCGCTTGTGTGCATTCTCTTTTATCCCCTAAAATATTACATATGCATTAAGTTTCACAACACACTAGCTCCGCCTAGACCTGCTTTGTATGCTAATTATTTTATCAGTCCTTCTGCGCTTGCGTAGTATTCTCTGGTGGTCGTCCGGGTGATCTTTGGGTGGTTGTCGGGATGAAGTAGGATGTCTTCCTCAGAGTTGAACTTTTAACCTCGTCTCCTTGCGCATGCTCCCTGAGCCCTTGGTCACAATCGGAGCCATAAGGTTGGTTTGGTCCAGTTCTTGGGGTCCAAGCGGCTCCTGTTATCTTGAGGCCTTGCATGTTTATCTTATCCTTTGTAAACAGTCCTCCTTATCTTTGAGCCCTTGCTCACAGTCCAAACAATAAGGTTAGGTTGATCTGGTTCTTGGAGCCCCAGGGGCACATCAGGAGGCCTAGGCTCAGCATAGGCCCAGTACATCGCAAACGTAGCACATATTAAACAATGAGTGTTGTCCATATATTTATTCTTAATCACTCTCTAATTTCTAATCCCATGTTTCAATACTTTTGATGTGCAAAATAAATATGTGGGGTGAAGGGTGAACCTTATGAAGACTGTATCTTAGATATATTGCAAAATAGATGGTCTGCCTTTTACAGTGACAGAATACATGGTATCAGGAGATACCATGCTAACCTTCAACGTTTCCTAGCCTTCCTGTTGTTCTTTACTTAGATGTATGGCATCTGAGTCCTAAATTTGACCTTTTAAAATAGAAGTGGCTTCACCATTCCAATCTTCCTCCTCTTTACTTTCTCTCTGATTAAGGCTTAACAGGACTTTATTTTAACTGAGCAAGTTGGTTATTTGTTAAATAAATTAAAAGCATAACCACTAAGGTTTGACCTGAGAGAGGAAATTGCTCTGACCACTCAGTGACATTGAATGTAATTACTGAAAGATTAACAATGGGAAAGACAGCTGAAGAAAACACCCAAATAGATAGTCACAAGATGCATTCCTACTTTCTTAGACCAAAAGCCATCCAGCTGGATGTTAACAGATGGCCTCAGTCTCCTGTAAAATATTACAGTACTCCTTAATTCTATCATAGGATTTCTGCAAGAGAAAGACCTTCAATTGATTGTACTTTTACTGCTGACAGCAATAGTCCATTGAAGTGGCACTGAAAGAACAGGGAGACAGTGGGGTTACTCTGTCTCTCTGGCTAGGTGCCCACACAGGCTTGGAAGTCACTGGTATTGTAATGCAGATGACAGAAAGCAAGGCACAAGCTGCAGCTGAATTAACTGAAAGAAATGAGCTGCACACCCAAATAGAATTTCAGCTTTAAAAATAAACCTTGGCATCTCATGCTTCTGAGGCATCAACACACAATTTAATAATTAAGCTGTGCTGAACACAAGTGCAGCATGTCAAAACAATCAGAAAGACTTTTATATAATAGCCAGAATCTGGCAAACCCTTTCCTCCCCCTTCCTCTGCCCTGCCTTTTTGTTTTGTTTTGTTTTTGTTTTTAAATGGGGGAGGAGGGAGCAAGAGAGATGGGAAAAGGATTAAATAAAGAGCTAATAGTCTCCTTTGTATTTTCTCAAATCTTTTTCTAAACAGTATACTGTGACCAGAGGACTTTTCAAAGTAAATGGACTGTAACAATTTAGATATGCAATATACTTGAAAACATGACCTGAGACTCTTAACTGCACATCAGCTTCACGAAGAACAAGATTACAGAGGAATTATTCTTTATTTATGTCCATTTACCAGAAAACAGGAATGCCACAAATAATAAAGACCAAGTTTTGAATAATTATCTCTTTTTAGCCTTTCAATGTGAATACCATAAGAAAATCAAATAGTCAAACATATCCATAATACATATCCTTTCAAAAAAACGTATCTGTTTTTTTAGGAGACAATGAAAAGGGTCTTAGAATTAGATTTTTTTCAGAGTTTATTCTAATATTTAATTGCAAAAAAGGTGTATGATACAAAAGGAAAAGTAAATTTTTTACTGAAAAAGCATAGAGAGTCTTAATATCTTTCTATTCCACCTCCATATAAATAGATTTAATATCTAACCACTAAAGCCCCTTCATCTTGGACAGATGACTACTAGACACAGTTAGTTTAATGTATGTGTGTATTTTGGCAATAAATATGATTAATTTACATTTGTCTCTTTTTGTAAGGCCTCATAGTGTGTTTTTCTTCTTCTTCTTCTTCTTCTTCTTCTTCTTCTTCTTCTTCTTCTTCTCCTTCTTCTTCTTCTTCTTCTTCTTCTTCTTAATGCCACTCTCACTTCCCTATTAGGAAAATCCTGAGTGACCTTAGAGCCCTCAGAGCCACACTTAAGATGCTCATCTAGGTATATTGGTTGTGGAAATTCATTTCAGCATATATACTGATAAATATATATGTATACATTAAAAATATATATAGTCCAGAATTTTGTAGTTCAGAAATACATATACTATCAAAAGTGTTGCCTAACATAAAAATAAAAATAAACCAATTGCACTTTCAATAGAAGTTTGAGAATCCAGATTTTCTGACATAAACTATAAAAATATCTTTCATATTCTTCCATTAAATAAAATGTCATGGTATTATAAAGATTTGAGGCTTTGATTACAATAAATACATGACATGATAATAACTGAGTAGGATTAACCAAAGACTAAAATAAAGTTTAGCCTTCCACATTAACTAAAAGGAACAAATGCAGTGCACTGCGTCTAAAGTTTGCACTCCTGGAATTTGCATTTCAGTTGTTCATCCAGAGCTGCTTAAAACCAATGGTTTACAAGATACTGTTGTTTTAGCTGGATGTTACTTCCTAGTGGAAGAAAAGGTAATGTACTAACACAGAATGCAATTAAGTTTAATTTGGTTACTTCAGAAGCAGGACTATGCCACAATTTTTTATTTTAGTAATCACAGGGTAGGATGGAAAGAACTTCTGGAGGTACTCTACAACAACCTGTTTTTCCAAGTATAGCAAAGCAGAGTAGGGTGCTCTGGGTTGTGTTGGGTCCTAATGACCTCCAGCAATGGGGAGCCCACAGCTTCTTTGGGTAACCTCTTCCTGTGTTTGACCCACAACATCAGGAAGAAGTTGTTCCACTATCTAATCAGAACTTTCTGTTTCTCTTTATTGTGTCTGTTGCCTCTTATCCTACCCCCGTGATCCTGTCAGCAGAGATACTGGGCTGCCTGAAAGGGCAGGGAGCTGGGAGCCAAGGGTGGGGGTGGTCAGCAGAACAGAAGCCCACTGATGGACAGAGTCATGATACCCAAACAGGAGAGCAGGGCCAGGACAGGGACAGTGACAGGGGTCAGCTGGGAGCCTGATGATGGCCAGGCAACTCAGCAGGGACCAAGGAAATCCTGGGCCAAGCCCAGAAGCTAGGTTTGGCATCTACCAGGCAAAGCACATCTGCTGTGCAGCTGTCCTACTGAAACATGGGATTAGAAATTAGAGAGTGACTGATTAAGAATAAATATATGGACAACATTCATTGTTTAATATGTGCTACATTTGTGATGTACTGGGCCTATGCTGAGCCTAGGCCTCCTGATGAGCCCCTGGGGCTCCAAGAACCAGATCAACCTAACCTTATTGTTCACAGAATCACAGAATTTTATAGGTTGGAAGAGACCTCAAGATCATCAAGTCCAACCTCTGACCTAACACTAACAGTCCCCACTAAACCATATCCCTAAGCTCTACATCTAAACGTCTTTTAAAGACCTCCAGGGATGGTGACTCCACCACTTCCCTGGGCAGCCCGTTCCAGTGTCTAACAACCCTTTCGGTAAAGAAGTTCTTCCGTAAGATCCAACCTAAAACTCCCCTGGTGCAACTTAGGCCCATTCCCCCTCGTCCTGTCACCAGGCACATGGGAGAACAGACCAACCCCCACCTCGCTACAGCCTCCCTTCAGGTACCTGTAGAGAGCGATAAGGTTACCCCTGAGCCTCCTTTTCTCCAGGCTGAACAAGCCCAGCTCCCTCAGCCGCTCCTCGTAAGACTTGTTCTCCAAGCCCCTCACCAGCTTCGTAGCCCTTCTCTGGACTCGCTCGAGCACCTCCATGTCCTTCTTGTAGCGAGGGCCCAAAACTGAACACAGTACTCGAGGTGCGGCCTCACCAGAGCTGAGTACAGGGGGACGATCACCTCCCTGGCCCTGCTGACCACACTGCTTCTTATACAGGCCAGGATGCTGTTGGCCTTCTTGGCCACCTGAGCACACTGCTGGCTCATATTCAGCCAACTAACAACCATCACTCCCAGGTCCTTCTCTGCCTGGCAGCTCTCCAACCACTCATCTCCCAGCCTGTAGCTCTGCTTGGGGTTATTGCGCCCCAGGTGCAGGATCCGGCACTTGGCCTTGTTGAACTTCATGCAGTTGACCTCGGCCCATCGGTCCAGCCTCTCCAGATCCTCCTGCAGAGCCTTCCTACCCTCGAGCAGATCGACACACGTACCTAACTTGGTGTCATCTGCAAACTTACTGAGGGTGCACTCAATGCCCTCATCCAGATCATCAATGAAGATATTGAAGAGGACCGGCCCCAGCACCGAGCCCTGGGGAACGCCACTAGTGACCGGCCTCCAACTGGATTTGACGCCATTTACCACGACTCTTTGGGCCCAGCTATCCAGCCAGTTTCTAACCCAACGAAGCGTGCGCCAGTCCAAGCCAAGAGCAGCCAGTTTCTTGAGGAGAATGCTGTGGGAAACGGTGTCAAAAGCCTTGCTGAAGTCAAGGTAGACCACATCCACAGCCTTTCCCTCGTCCACCCAGCGCGTCACTTTGTCATAGAAGGAGATCAGGTTCGTCAAGCAGGACCTGCCCTTCATAAACCCATGCTGACTGGGCCTGATCGCCTGCTTTCCCTGCAAGTGCTGCGTGATGACTCTCGAGATAACCTGCTCCATGAGCTTCCCTGGCACTGAGGTCAAACTGACAGGCCTGTAGTTTCCCAGGTCAGTCCTCTGGCCCTTCTTATAGATGGGCGTCACATTTGCTAGCCGACTGTTTGGACTGTGAGCAAGGGCTCAAAGATAAGGAGGACTGTTTACAAAGGATAAGATAAACATGCAAGGCCTCAAGATAACAGGAGCCGCTTGGACCCCAAGAACTGGACCAAACCAACCTTATGGCTCCGATTGTGACCAAGGGCTCAGGGAGCATGCGCAAGGAGACGAGGTTAAAAGTTCAACTCTGAGGAAGACATCCTACTTCATCCCGACAACCACCCGAAGATCACCCGGACGACCACCAGAGAATACTACGCAAGTGCAGAAGGACTGATAAAATAATTAGCATACAAAGCGGGTCTAGGCGGAGCTAGTGTGTTGTGAAACTTAATGCATATGTAATATTTTAGGGGATAAAAGAGAATGCACACAAGCGAATTGTTGCACACGACTTTGGTGGGACTACCCCCCGTGCTGCCCAGCGCTGAATAAACATACCTACTTTACAATCTTATTGTGGAGTCAGTTTTCCGTGAGTCAGTATTGCCTTTTTTATTATTTTTTATTTATTTATTTTTAATATATGTGTATATAACTTGTCTCAGGGAATTAATGATTGAATGAAGCTCTGTTTTTCACTGACTAAATATATGATCTTTATGGTTTATTCCAACTTTATATCCTGTGACTTTTCATCCTGTGACTTTTCATCTTCTTTTCATTTTAAAGTATCCCAGCAACTGTAGTGGTATGACTTTAGTGAAGTCTATAAAATGAAACACATGCTTAAATCCTTTGATAGTGGGAAGGGAAGGGAAGGGAAGGGAAGGGAAGGGAAGGGAAGGGAAGG
>NC_048893.1:156578440-156580940 GCF_011077185.1 Oxyura jamaicensis
AGGGAAGGGAAGGGAAGGGAAGGGAAGGGAAGGGAAGGGAAGGGAAGAGGAAAAATACATATAATGTAAGTAAGAAAATCTCTCACATACATGCACACACACACAAATAGATTTAATCAGTCCAAATGCCAAGGTGTTTTTTTTTTTTTTTTTTTTTTTTTTTTTTTTACAAAGTATATTTAAAGTATCTTGTACAATTTACTCACTAGTATTGTATTGGTCAGTAATGCATATGGTAATACAGTAAAATAGGTAGGCAACAGTATATTTGTTCCATCCAAAAGCACAACCACTATTTATTGCAGAATATGATAGACTTCAGAGAAGCTTTTAGGAATAATTATTTAAAACATTCTTTCCTGCAGTGAAACACTAGATTAGCAAAGCCTGGGCTATTTCAGCTTCATTTCTTGGGGTTCATTCAAAAGCTAAAACCTAACTTGTAAAGATGTATGGTGATGTAAGATGCACCAAAAGGATTTTTAGTCCTTCTGGACTAACTGCTTATCATCTTATTTCCCAGCAATTGAAGGAGTATGACTTTGATCATTTCATTGGTCCGTGTTCCTGCATTCACTAGTTCTGTGATTACTGGGAACTATGTAGACTCAGATCTTAACCTCAGTGAGCACCCTTTCCAATTGTATGTACGATAGATGTTACAGGATATCCATATTCCAAGAAATTGACAGAATGTAATTTAAAGGTTTCTGTAATTTCCAGAAATAGGTTGTGCTTCATATGAATACTGTAAGAGGTTTCTCATCATTCACCAATGTTCTGTCCTTGATCGTAGCACTATTGAGTTATAAAGGTAGAAATGCATTAAGTGGAATAAATCCAGTTTCACTTATTCTAATTTCTCAATTTATGGTTTACTCAGAGGAAAGAGTCTCAGATATGGAGCTAATAGTTTGGCTGCCAAATTCTATTTAGTCTATAACCCACACAATCATTATTTAAAAAAATGCATAAATTTGAAAACACATTTTCATATTATGTCAAATAACTAAAAATTAAATAAAGATTGAAGAAAAGGATATACATGTACTATGCCCATATATACTATGCCTATCTATACCATGCCTATATACTTTGGGATTGATCTTTGCTTCATAGGCCAGTTGGTTCAAAGTGGCTTTTACCTACCCTGCTCATGGCACACTAAATTCAGAGTAGAGTAGCTACATTCTTTTTGTAGAGAACTAGGAAAAATCCCTGAATCAGCCACCAGAGTCTGCTCACCCACCACCATCTCTTCAATTGAGCATAACCATATCAAGAAATTGCATGACTGTAAGAGTAAACCTTTTTAAAATCTGGAATTAAACTGCTCCATCTGTACTCAGATCTCTTAGCAAGAGGCTTTCATAGAATCATATCATAGAACATCTTGGGTTAGAATGGACCTTAAAAATCATCTAGTTCCAACCCTTCTGCCATAGGAATGGATGCCACCCACTAGATAAGGTTGCCCAGGGCTCCATTCAACATGGACTTGAACACCTCCAGGGATGGAGCACCCACAACTTCTCTGGGCAACCTGTTCCAGTGCCTCAGCACCCTTACAGTGAAGAATTTCCTCCTAATCTCTAATCTAAATCTCCCCTTTTTTAGTTTAAGACAATTCCCCCTTGTCCTATCATAATCTGCCTGAACAAAAAGTTGCTTTCCATCTTTTTTATAAGCTCCCTTTAAGTGATGAAAACCTGCAATAAGGTCACCATGGAGCCTTCTCTTCTCCAGGCTGAACAGCCCTAGTTCTCCCAGCCTTTCTTCATAGGAGAGATGTTTCTCAGCCCTCTGATCATCTTTGTTGCCCTCCTCTGGACCCACTCTAACAGGTTCACATCCTTCTTGTGTTGAGGGCCCCAAATCTGGATGCAGTACTCCTGGGGCCTCACAAAGGCAGAGCAGAGGGTCACAATCACCTCCATCAACCTGCTGGCCACACCTCTTTTCATGCAGCCCAGGATGCAGTTGACCTTTTGGGCTGCAAGCGTGCACTTCTGGCTCATGTCAAGCTTTTCATTCACCAGAACCACCAAGTCCTCCTCTGCAGGGCTGTTTTCAGTGAGTTCTTCTCCCAGAATGTACTCCTGTCTGGGATTGCCCTGACCCAGGTGCAGCACCTTGTACTTGGCCTTGCGGAACCTCATTAGGTTCACATGGGCCCACTTCGCAAGCTTGTCCAGGTCCATTTGGATGGAACCCTTTCTTCTGTTGTATTGACTGCACCAATCAGCTTGGTGTCATCTGAAAAATTGTTGAGGGTGCACTTGATCCCATTGTCTATGTTGTTGGTGGATATACTAAACAGTACCAGTCCTGAGACTAAGTGGTATACCTCTGAGGTACACCACTTGTCACTGGCCTCCACCTGCACATAGAGCCATTGAGCAGCACCCTCTGGGTGTGACATTCAAACCAATGTCTTATCCACTGAATGATCCACTTTTCAAATTAATCTCTCTCCAATTTAGAGATGTCATGTGAGACC
>NC_048893.1:156582051-156582871 GCF_011077185.1 Oxyura jamaicensis
AAAGAAAGAAAGAAAGAAAGAAAGAAAGAAAGAAAGAAAGAAAAAAAAAAAGAAAGAAAGAAAGAAAGAAAGAAAGACCCTAGCAAATACCTATACTTTAAGTAACTTTTCTTGGATATATTATTTTATTGAAACTTTTTGAATACATTCATAGACATTATTAGCAACACATTGTTTTCATCTGTTGGGAAAGTGAAAATGATGAGACAATCTTTCCTTAAAAAAAGCACATAAGAACATTGACAAAATTATACTAATAACAGTATATCCAAGTATGATACTAATTATATCATAAGATTTTTTTTTTTTCAGATGGCAGAAATGAAGGCTGTTCATTAGAGTTTTTAGACTTTGAACATAAAAGCTTTTTCTTTTAAAAAAATAAAATGTTCAATGTAAAATGGCAAATCATGCAATTTCATTATTTTTTTCAAGTTTCAGTCTTTTTTCCCCCCCCACTTTCAGTAAATCTTCTACTCAAAAGAAAAAAAGGAAAAATTGCTTACACTTTCTTCTTCCTCTTTAACTGAAATAAAATAAAATGGCTTCTGAAAAATCTACAGATTAATATATAGTCTCAAATAGGCAAGCCATTTCATGCAAGTCAAACTTGATATAAAGACAAGGATAAAAGACAGGTCATCTCAATAACTGTATAGGAGGATGGATAGGTAATTCTCACTCAGTGATTCCCTCTAAGAAATAATATCCTGTACAATATTTTTTTGTGGATTCTCACATACTCTCACATTTCATAGACTGAATATTATTTGTTTTATTTTTTCCCTGTTTGTGTCCTGTTTATTTAATAAATGCAATG
>NC_048893.1:156582971-156595192 GCF_011077185.1 Oxyura jamaicensis
TGTTCAGTGCAGTTCTGGCTAAATACCTCAAGTGATCAGTGTGGTGTACACTTTCTGGCTTTGCTGCAGCAATGTAATTCTATTTAATTTCAGCTGATTGAAGATCAGGTCTACTAATTTTAGTTAAATAAGCAGCATACATACTATAACAAATAAAATCAGAATTAAACTCAAAAGCCCGGAGTTTCATAATTGCAACACAAAGTTCAGTAAATCGGTTACTTTTAAATCTGACTTTGAATTTAGTGGTCCAAATAATTGAACAGAACTATCAGATATCTTATTAAACAAACAAACAAACAATCAAACAAACAAAACAACCTCTGTTTTATTCGTGTTATTCAAGTACCTAATGTTTTAGGTGTACATGTAAGAAACATACTTCAAAGCATTAGAAGAAGTTTCTAGGGCTTTAAGCCCTAAAATCACACATAGTAAGGCACATTTCCTGCCCAAGAAAGTTTAATAACACAGAAAAGTGTCACATCTAGTGAGAACTGTGGAATCTAAGTGATTTGTAGAAGGTCAGGCAATAGGTGAAGACTGGATTTGAATTTTTTGACTTCTGGGCCACTGCCCTAAATGTGTCTCCTTTGCCTTAGAGGTATTTTAGAATTACTTAACTCTTGCCCAGTAAATACCAGGGAAAACTTTTGAACTTATTGTCAAATACCAGTTAATAGTTGTGACTTTAATCAAATGTAATACTTTTTCAAATTACTGTTTTGAAATTGAACTTCTGATTCTCTCTCATATTAACTCGATGGTTAAACCCCTAAAGAACAAATATATGTTTCTTAAATTATATGTCAAATGTTACAGAAATAAAATAATTAAAATAAATAAAATAAAATAAAATCACATTGTCTCTGAATTCTGTTGGAGAAAAGGATAGCTTTGTAATAACGATAGATGGATAAAAATAGATGGATACTAAAAGCCATGTTATTCCTACCAGTATGCTGTTCCCAGTTTCAATTTATGCTATCATTTTCTCCAAGGCATTACTTGGGAATCAAAATATAACTCTTTTTATATTGTTATATCTGGAAGACTCTTCTGTGGATATCCTTCCATTTTTGTTCTGACATAGACTACTTTCTTATTTTTCTACTACTTTTTCTAACCAGACTACTTTCTTATAAAAACACTCAGAAATGAACTTAATTTAAAATGGAGTTTACTCCATCTTGATTCAGCAAGGTATAGTCATAGGCATATATAGTGATAGGTATAGTGATAAAGTAATAGGTATAGTGATAAAGTAATACACAAACATTCATTTAGGAGTCTACGATATTCTGGATAGATACATAAATATCAAACCAGAAAGGGACCTAGGTTACTCTGTTTAACTAGTCAGAATGAAACATGTTCATCTTTGACTTTTCCACATCCATCAAAGTCATTGATGACCTCTTCACTGTATTCATAGAAATTTATTGTGTCTTATGGTATAACACAAACCTCAGAATGTCATGCACCTATTACTGTAGTGAATCCAACTGTCACTTGTTTTTGAAGCTCTATTTCTGTGTATGAAAAGATATAATAGTGTATAAAAGTGTATATAAATATATAATGTGATTTCAGGAAAAGTTCCAGTTCTGCTTAAATTCCAGTTATAATACATGCGTGAGAGACAAAGTTCTCCTTTGAGTCTGTGAGATCAGAAATCCTTAGTGTTGAATACTCAGCAGGTGTAATGCAACATAGTTTCATTAAATGCAGTGGAAGCAGGGAAATTTACATAAACCGAGGATGTGTCCCTCAATATTTAATATATTTTCCCAAATGATTCTTCTAATTGCACTCTATGTTCAGCTTTATAGCTATCTGGCAGTTATAGTGGGAGGGTTATCAAATATTTAATTACATTCTGGAGTCACAGCTGCATTTCATTTCAAATCATTCCCAAGTGGTTTAAATCAATTTGTTCAATATTAAAATTTTAAACACCAACAGGACTGAGTTTATGGCCAATATCAGTTAGCATCATTCTGTGAAAGTAAGTGCATTATATCACTTCCAAATCCAGTTCTGTTTTGGAAAAGGAGAGCAAAGCAAATGTCCTAATTATTTGTATTTCTTCCCACAGTCACTGATTTTTATTTTTTAATGTTTCAGTTATTACCAAAATTCATAGTCAAAACCTATCCATTGTATGAGTTTTCAAAGCCATTTTTGGACATCAATAGAAGTTCTATATATTTCTGCTTTCAATTAAAATTATTTCTTAAAATTCATTTTCAGTAGACTGTTTTCATTGTATTCAATTCCACTTTTCTTATAAAATATTTCAGTTTCCATAATTATTTATGACTAAGACAATATAAACTTTTATTTGCATATAAAGTGTTTTGGTATTAGAGATATTTGCAACCAGACTTGGATTTGAGACTGTCATTGAAGAGTCTGTATCCCTTTCAGCAAAATTCTGGAGGCAGAGGTGCACTAATAATAATTAGATCAGCTAAAATTTGTTTTAACAATTTACTTGATAATCAGAAATGTTAGTTTATTTACATACATAATTGTTCAGATGGTTATGTTGAAGTGTTTAGTGCTTTGGTGTTTTAGTGTTACTGCAGACCTTCATTGTGCACACTGGGTGCTTTTATCTGCATATAGATATATATAGATATAAAACTAATTTTGTCCTGAAGGGTATTTAAAATAATATATATATATATATGTATATATTATTCACAGAAAGTAAAGCTCTGACAAAAATTAGAGCTTTGAGAATAGCTAGAAAACCACTAAGAAACTAATTAATTTAATTGTAAAGAAAATTAAATCATGATAAAGAGTTAAGCTTTCAATACAAGCTGGCATTCTGGGATCAAGTCTAGATAGGTTATTTTGGCACTATACAACATTTCACAAGTGAAGTAACTAAATGCAAATAAAGCAGGTCAGATTTGTTTCATTTTGTTATTGGTCACCATGATTTTCCATGACAATTTTAAAAAATCACAATCTCTGACAGTCAGTGAAGTATCCATTATGGACACATGTATTTCAAGATTTGTTCTTCAAAACAACTTTTCATTAACAATAGATTCTCACAAATTTGCTAATGAGCAAATTACTGTGGCCTCATCTGTCATGTCATCTTTTCAAGAGCTCTTGGGGAACAGAGTGGTGAAAAAGGCATTATCTTACTTTTTGCTATTTTGATTATTAGACTGGCTCTGTTGCCAGTCTATTGACTCTTATTTAAATTGCATTGGACTTGTAGGATTGAAAGTTGATTAACACAAACCTATTTTTCAGTGAGATATCCTGGAAAGTTCCAGAGAGAATTCCAGACTGCAGACAACTGAGTATAATATTTAAACCTCTGAAATTAATAGAAATTATAATAAAAAATGTGGAAAAAATAACAGAGAGCATTTACAGGAACAGTAAATAGAACACTAAAACTATTTCTTACAAAGTTATCTTTGAAAGAATGAACAGGTGTGTGAAGAAGTTTTGTACTCAGTAGTTACAGGCTACTAACACTTGCAAAGTGCATTCAGAAATGTTCTTCAGTACTTTATCTTAACAAAGCTTTGATATATCTGTGTTGCTAATAAAAGAAGTGGCAACAAATCTGATCACCTCATTGTGCTCCTTAGTGACAGTACCTATTTTGTGACTCTAGTTCAGGCTATTCAAATATTTGTCTTCCTGATAAGTCAGCTTCAATGACGACAAGTGCTAAACTCTGATGACATGAGCCAGCACCTGTCTTTTAAACTTATGAACAAAGTTTGGTGCCTGACATGCTTGTATGTATTACTGTAGATAGACACTTAGCAGATGTAACATAAAAAGAGAAGTCCGTGTAAGGAAAATAAAATATTTCTTAAAATTGAGAGAGAGAGAGAGATGGTCAGCTGGATATAAATGTGATATGGTATACTATACTGGCTTAACCCCAATAGGTAGCTAAACACCACACAGCCACTCTCTCACTTTTTCCCAGCAGGGTGAGGGAGAAAATCAGAAGTGTAAAAGTGAGAAAACTCTTGGGCTGAGATAAAGATAGTTTAATAAGTAAAAGAGAAAAAAAAATAATAGAAAAGAAAATAAAATAAACAAAACAAAGTAAAACAACTGATGCAAAAACATTTAGTTACCATCAGCTGATTGATGCTGAACCACTCCCTGACCAAGAGCAACCCTTGACAAACTCACCTTCTCTCCCTAGTTTCATTACTGAGCATGGAATCATGCTATATGGCTATGACCCTTTGGTCAGTTTGGGTCATCTCTCCCAACCTCTTTTCCACCCACAACCTTCTTGCATAGCAGGGGCCAGACTGAGGAACAGAGAAAGCCTTGATGGTGTGGTCAATGGTTCTATGTACAGATGGAGGCCAGTGATGAGCTGTGTCCCTAAGTGGTCTGTCTTGGGACCAGTGCTTTTCAATATCTTAATCAATGACATAGATTATGGGATTGAGTGTACCCTCAGCAAGTTTGCAGATTACACCAAAATGTGTGGTGTGGTTGATACCAAAGAAGGAAGAGATGCCATTCAAAGGGACCTGGACAGGCTGGAGAAGTAGTCTCATGTGAACCACATGAGGTTCAACAAGTCCGAGTGCAAGGTGCTGGACCTGGGTCAGGGTAATCCCAGACATGAGGACAGACTGGGAGAAGAACTCACTAACACTTATCTACCAGTTGCTAATTAGAGTTTTAAAAAAAAATTCCTCTCCACATGTTCTGCTACACCCTCTTTTCATCCACTCACAGAGGACACTGAAGGGGATGTCTGGCTTTAAGCAGTGTTACCGCTGTTGCAGGGAGGAATATCTTTGTCTTTATGTCTTTGACACATCTATAATACGCTTACATTATTACTACTTACAGGTAGCAATGACAAAAGCAAGATGCAAAGTAGTAAGTTACTTCGCTATCTTCAAATGGAAGGTGGTAGAGGGTTGCAGACGACTGCGAAGAATTACAAAAGAATTGTTCTTGAAAACCCTGCCCAAACATCCAAATTATTTAATGGTTGTGAATAAACTGAAACTTATCAAAAAATCTACTTCTAGGAAGTTAAAATCACTTGTAAATCATAGAATCAAAGGATCATCCCGGTTGGAAAAGACATTCGAGATCATCAAGTACAACCATCAACCTGACCTCCCGAGTTCCATCACTAAACCACATCCTTACTGACATGTCTCCACATCTCTTAAATACCTCCAGGGATGGGGATTTTGCCACTTCACTGAACAGCCTGTTCCAATGATTGAGAACTGTATCCTCAAATAAATTCTTCCTAATATCCAGTCTAGGCTTTGCACAACTTGAGAGAGACCATTTCCTTGTATCCTGACACTTACCAAAAGAGATTGACATTGTCCTCATTGCAACCTCCTTTCAGGTAGTTGTAGAGAGCAATAAGGTCTTCCCTCAACGTTCTTTTCTTCAGACTAAACAAAATCAGTTCCCTCAGTCACTCCTCATATGTCTTATTCTCTAGTCCCTTTACCAGCTTTTCTGCTCTGAGCTCATGCTCAAGCAAGTCGATATCCTTTTGTAGTGAGAATGTCAGTATTGTTCTTGTTGTGAAATGCAGTCATTTTTCTCTGTGTTCCCACAAATACATCTTTTTTCATCCTCATTCAAGCCATAAAAAATATTCAAATCTCATGACAAAAATCAGTGACAAAAAATCTTATTTTGAACTGAGCACTTCTGCTTAGTTTCCTTACTAGTTGTGATAAAACAACCCAAAATGTCCATTCATTTCAGCCATTTGTCCTTTGAAAAAAATGTTGTCCAAATGACTATGGACCTAACCCAGAACAGTGTCTTCAAAAATCAGCTTGAGTTTACTGTAACTTTTCTTATTCTGAAAAAAGGTATTCCTTTAATAATAAAATGTGCGTAATTCATGTTATTTTCCTTTAAGCAAATAGATTAAAACATATATTTAAATTAAGGTATACTGAAGTAAAATAACAGCTTTTTCATGTTTGACTAGCAGTAGTTACTCTGCCAGATTTCAGGGATTCAGAATTGCAAACTCAGCTCTGGACTCCATTAGTAATGGTAATTCAAAAATAGGATGCCCATAAAAGAAACAAGCATGAGAGTAAATTGTGTCTTGTGTTATTCCAGACTGCATTTCTCTGTAGTAGCAACAGCTTGGTGCTGTTCAGTGCACTTTAGAACTGCCTTAGCTAGTCAGAGACAACTCTGATCAGTGGGATCAAATACACAAAAACAACAAAGGACCAAGAAGCACATCAACTAACACGTCAGCAGAAATCACTATGCTTTTGTGACCTCAAACAAAACAGTCTCTGTACCAAGAGATTATTTTAGTCATGAAACTCTTTCAAACATCCAAAGTGAAAATACGAGACATCCAAAAACTGTATGAAAGCTGAAAAAAAAAGAAAAAAGAAAAAAGAAAAAAATTAGTGTCGGTTTTCTTTCTTTCTTTTATCATTCCTTCTTTCTTTCAGGGAAATAAAAGACTGTTAAACTCATGCTTTTAACAAGTAAGCTAGGAAGCATTGGATAAGCTCAATTTTTCTTTCATTTGCTTAAGCTTTTACATTGTAGTCAGTTTATTGAATTTTCATTAAATAATAATTCAATTGTATATTATTAAGTATTAGAACCATCAAAACCTTTCATGAGTAGAATTGTTGAAAATAATGATAAAATTGATCTACATTTGAGATTTTTTTTTCTGAAGAAAGGAAAGAGAAAATTGTCTACCTTACTCAGGATAGATTAACTATCTGTTAACATCTGGCTAGATTTCTTTTCTTTTTACTTAGCATGCATTATTGTGGAATAATTCTGCTACACATGAGTTTTCTGAAGGCAGTCTTAAGAGCTGCTTTTCTGGCACTGTGAAGGATAGCTTTAATCTATAAACTCATATCTTTTATCTTTAAGTAACAAAGAAAATATGAGTGACCACATTGGTCCAAGAAGACAAAATTATCTGGTAGCCACAATATCCAGTAGCCTAAATTATCCTTACAAACTATAGAATCAAGATCTTACTTCAAAGCTTTCTGGAGTCAGTGGAAAAACTCCTTTTCATTTTCTGGGGATGTTGCAGCTTGTTAAATACCTAAATGACACATTAAATGATCAAATAAGCACTTCATAACCACTCCTTCCTTATAGAGATAGTGGAGGGTTACAATAAAGCATTACTCAGAACCCAAAAAATTTATACTAGCCAAGGTGTTGATTAAATTTTTGTTAAGTATTGCTTTGAAACAGTATATTTACATTATTAAGTATTTTTTTGATAATGCACTGTGTTGCATTACCTCTTCATTTGTAATTTTGTAAGAGGTAAATAGAAATAGCAAATGCTCTTTTTAAAAAACAAAACAAAACAAACAACAACAAAAAAAAAAACTGTTTAGTACATGTTGCAAAAGCAAGAACAAGACAAACTAGTTTTGTGTTCCTGTTGTGTCTTCATGAACACAGACATCTGGCTACAGGAATGTCTCCACACATATAAAATGACAATGAATTAGCTAGAAACGTGTGCATGAAATGTGTGGGAAGACTGACCAAATAAAGCTCTAAATGTGCAATTTAATCCATGACATAAAACTTAACCAAATTAGGTAAATATAAAAAGAGCGTATTGGATCTGCCAGAGAGGAGAACTGAAGTTTGACTGATCTTTTTTCCTAAAGAATCTCTTTTTCTCTAAACACTTTTTTTTTTTCTTGTCGCCAACTTGTTTTACTATGCAATTTCCCAGTCACATGGGAGGGAGTAGAATTAAAGCTCTGCTTCCTCCCATGTTTTTTTTTTTTTTTTTTTTCCCCCGAAGCTACAAAGGATGTTTAACATCCTTAGTAATTTCTTGCGTCAGTAGCCAGGACTACCACAGTATAACAGAAATACTTAGAAGTTCCTCTCCTGTGTTCAAAGCTGCATCCATCACTACTGAGAAAGCTTGGGCAAGCAGTAAGCACCAACATGAAAGTAACTCAAGTCCAGGTATAAATATGGGGTATGTAATAAATAGAGATGGAGAGTACAGTCAGCAGAGAAAAGCATTGATTCCAACACATAACCTAGCTAGGAGCAAGGAGGATGAAGACAAAATTATTATGTCACTATTATATTTATAATGACCAATGGTCTTGTGAGCAGACTGGGGACAGCCTGCCAGCTCATGCCTGAAAGCACATTAAGGTGTGCACAGTTTGTAAATGTAGTACAAGCGCCAAGGCATACAGAATCACACATATTTTAGGAATGACCTTCAGCTATACCTGCAGGCTTGCTGACTGGACAAACAGTGAATCTGATCTTAAGGGCAGTCAAAGCCAGTATAGTGGGATAAAATATCTCACACTGTAAGTTTATAAAGCATGCCCTTGCTCAGGGACATATCTGCTACAATAGTTAAGAACAATTTACAGTATCTAAGACTACAGTTTGAGCAATTAGACTGGTTGATGTCTAATGAAAAGACTAACATGACACAATTTAGAGTACTTAAATGCTGGAGTATTTTGATGCAGCTTCCTAGTACATTTTGACAACATGAAAACATACTGAAATTCTGGTTAAAACTTTTCCACAAAAGAAAGCATATGGAGATTTGACTGAGAACTGAGACAATAAAGCTGGATAAATAACTAATGACTTTGGAAGTCTGAATAACATTCTATTTTCACAGTGAAATTTTAAAATTAGATTTTTCATTCCCCATTCTCTGATGCAGATACGAGAGCTGTTGCAGCTCTTAATACATTCTGGAAAGACTTAAGCAAGTCTTTTGGTTTCAGGTGGAAACAGTATGAACAAGAGAGTGACCAAAGATTGTTATAACAAGGTAAAAGGCAACAAGATAAAAACTTGTCAGGAAAAAAAGGTACAAAAAAAAAAATAAAATCAGTTTAGGTAATAACAGAAGTTTCACAATGGGACATAGACTACAAAGAAAAATGTTATCTCTAAGGTTACTTCTCCTGTGTCCTAATACCATTAATTATTTGAATGTTATCTTTGCCTTTTTTTTTTTTTTTTTTTTTTTAATAGGGATTTATGTTTGATGTGAAAAATTTGCTCATTTTTGCTTATTTTGCTTATTAGTCTTCTTTCCCCTAGGTTAATTTACAACATGTACTCCTTTCATTCTAAATCAGCAACAAATAAAATCTATCTGAAACGGCTTTTAGGAGGTAATGGAAGCAATATTCTGCAGAATTGGAACCCATTCAGCAATGGAACCATTAAGCTGCTGCACCTCCAGAGGATAAGAAGACTTTGAAAATCACTTTGAAATTCAATAACATAGAAAGGATGCAAGCAGGTGAGAATCTGTCATATAGAACTCATGTCTATTCTTTTATAGCCCATGTAGGACTATTTCATGAATGTTGACTGCAATACACAGTAACACCATTTTTACACAGTCACAGACCTGAATGACTGGTAGCCACAACAGTATTTATACTGAGGCTTTTAGAACTCCTGCTGATAACCTTCTTTACACTGAAATATACATAATTATACAACTATTTATGTAAAGGGAAAGAACTTAGGGAGGTTTACTTGATGTGATGGTATGTGGCATAGTATGGTGTGTAGTATTACAGTAAGATCTGACAAGGTTTCCAGCATCTTCTGGATATAAATTGGTTCAGAGTCATTCAAATATTTCCGCACTCACCAGAAATCTGTTTGAAGTGTCATCTCCTACCTTTTCTTCTGAGATCTGTAGCTGAGCTTCATACACCAGGCTCAGTAATTGCCTAATTCAAAGTAATGGCAATAGAAAAACACTAGGACCTTGTACCTTTGAAATTGTCTCTGTTGGTGATGGAATCAATTAATTTAAACTGCCTTTAGCTATCACATACTAAGAACCCATAATATCACCAGCAACTAGGAGAGCTAACCAAGAGATTTTAAAAAACTCTGATGTGGATCTATACACCATAAAAGTGATTGAAAATGATACTTTTATGGAGAAAAGGAAGAATGGTGGCTATCAGTAAAACACAGCTATTTGGGAAAACACAAAGAATTTGAATTGTAATTTATTGCTTAATTAAGCCTACAGTATTTTGCTAATCAGCAAGGTGATCCAGAGATCCTTCCCCACTAACTGACAGCGATGGGTGTTCTCACCACCTCACAGGGCTGAAGCTCCTGTAGGACAGCTTTGGGAGGGCTAGTGCAGGGATTCATTTATTTGTCTGGTTTATTGGAGTTTTTTCACCTGTCTGCTTTCTCTGTACTTTGTGTCTGGGGGGAGATGAGCTTTTTATCACATAATTTAACACTTCAGTAGGGTACCTGAATGGTATTGACGAGAGTATATTGCATAAGGTTAATTAACCCGTTCCAACTTTTACTAGCTTAATAACAGTAATAATATGTATCAGCTTTACATAGATATTTGTAACTCTGGACAATTTAGAAATGTTTAAGTTGTTTATTGCATGTATTTGTGGTGGTTTTCCTTGGGTGGGCAGCCCAGCTCCACCACAACCACACTCTCACTCCCCCTCCTCAAAAGGGAAGTGGGAGAAAATACAACACAAAGGTTTCAAGTGTTGAGATAAGGACGGGGAGATCACTCAATACTTACCGTGATAGGCAAAACAGACTCAGAGTAGGGAGATAGTAAGATTTATTGCTTATTACTAACAAGCTAGAGAAGTGAGAAATGAAGGAAATAAACCAAAAACACTTTCCCCCCATCCACCCTCTTCCACCTCCTCCCCCGTGTCCTCCCCGACACAGGGGAACAGGGGAATGGGGGCTGTGGTCAGTCTATAGCACTTTGTCTCTGCGGTCACTCTCGGTCTCTTCACGGTCACTCTCTGCCCCTGCTCCATGTGGGGTCCCTCCCATGGGATGCCGCCCTTCCTAAACTGATCCGGCATGGGCTTCCCACAGGCAGCAGCTCTTCAAGAACTGCTCCAATAGGGTCTGCACCATGGCATCCATCCCCCAGGAGCAAACTGCTCCAACCTGGGTCCCCCACAGGCAGCTTCTCCCCCCAAGCCCCTGCTCCTGCATGGGCTCCTCTCCATGGGCTGCAGCTCTGGCCTGGAGCCTGCTCTGGCCAGGGGGCCCTCCACAGGCTGCAGCCTCCTTCATTGAAGGTCCACCTGCTCCACCGTGGTCTCCACGGACTGCAGCGTGAAAATCTGCTCCACCATGGTACTCCATGGGCTGCAGGGGGGCAGCCTGCTTTACCATGGTCTTCACCACAGGCTACAGGGGACTTCATCTCCAGTGCCTGGAGCACCCCCTCCTCCTCCTGCACTGACCGTGGTGTCTGCAAGGCTGTTTCTCACTCTCTCCCAGCTGCTGTTGAGCAGCAGTTTATTATTATTATTATTATTATATTTTTTTTTTCTCTTAAATACGCTCTCACAGAGGTGCAAACAACATTGTTTATTCATCTGTCTCTGGCCAGTGGCAGGGCCCTTATCTAACATGGTGCAGCTTCTGGATTCTTTTTGCAGAAGACACTCCTGCAGCACCCTGCTACCAAAACCTTGCTACGTAAACCCACTACAGCATTGTAAGACTGCATGGAGAATCAGAGTAAGATAGTCAATAGGAATTAAATATTTATGTTGTTAGAACATAATAAGCCTTTCATTTCATCAGAGGTCCCCTCTACCCTACACAGTAGGTTCATTTTGTTCAATGTCCTCTATCCTGGTCTCTCCTTTGTCCACAATGGGAGACCTATGGCATAAGCATGACCTCAGGATTGCTCAGTATACTCAGATAATATGTGACAGGAGTTACAGGTAAGAACGGTTGTACCATATTAAATACCACAGTGGCATAGCATGAATTCTCTCCTGTTTCACATGTACTTCACTCAGAAAGTGAGTATTTATGTTAGCAATATGCAAGACAAAGAGGTAGGAATGAATGTCACATTCAAAAGCTGACTGACAAATTTATCTGGGAAGTCAGAAGTTCTCCAAAGTCTTGTATTTGCATGTTGTGGTGGTTTTACTCAGGTGGACGGCCAAGATCTACCACAATCGTTCTCTCACTCCCCCTCCTCAAAGACGAACAGGGAGAAAATATGATGAAAAGGGCTCAAGGGTTAAGATAAGGAAAGGGAGATCACTCAGTAATTATGGTGATGGGCAAAACAGCATAGGGAGACAGTATGATTTATTGCCTATTACTAACGAGCTAGAGAAGTGAGAAACAAAGGAAAGAAACTAAAA
>NC_048893.1:156595292-156646763 GCF_011077185.1 Oxyura jamaicensis
CCCCCCCCCCCCCCCCCCCCCCCCATCCACCCTCTTCCACCTCCTCCCCCCAAGCGGTGCAGGGGGAACAGGGGAACTGGGTTTATGGTCAGTCTATAGCACTTCTTCTCTGCTGCTCCTTCTCGGTCACTCTCGTTCCTCACCCCTCTCACTCTCCCAGCTGCTGTGTGGCGCAGCATTTTTTTTTTCCCTGTCTTAAATATGCTGTCACAGGGGCGCAAAAAAACCAACATCACTTACTGGCTCATCTCTGGTCAGCAGTGGGGCCCTTACCAAACATGGGGCAGCTTCTAGATCCTTCTCACAGAAGCCACCCCTATGCCCCCCTGCTACCAAAACCTTGCCATGTAAACCCACTACAGATGTGTATAAAGTGCCTCTATGCAATAAAATATATTGTGCCCATGGAAGAAGCTAAAAGAAATCAGATAAGAAAACTAAACCTGTGTGAAAAAATGCCCAAAACAAGAACAAATAAAATAAACTCCAATCCACTGAATTTGATATATTAAATCAGTAATTCTGATTTAATGTGATTTTTACAATAAACCAACTAAATCAACTGATAACTTTTTTTTTTTTTTTTTAAATAAATATCAATGTTCCTTTAAAATAGGTCATTCAGCTTTCAAATATAAGTAGATGTCTCTTGCAATCTTATCAGGGCAATTAAATGTGTATTATTAAGGACTTACTCAGTTCTTTTAATCATTGTACAATTTACAAGTCAGTTTCTTTTACCTGTAAGTTGAATCCATGAGCATAGAGCACTTGGGGGACTGAGTATCATTTTCATTAGATATAATTACTTTGAAGTAAAATCTTCATTCTATTGCAGTATAATTCCATATTAATTTGAATCACTGTTATGCTGTTATGCTTTGGCCTGCAGTAAGACTTATTTTACAGCAGCTGACTGTAACTGCGAGTTACAGACCTAACAGATTCTAAAGGTATAAAGTCATAATTGGTACAGGGTGCACCTGGTTTCTGGTTCCTATCTTATTTTTTTATTATTTTTATTTTAACTTTAGCTTTCAGAGTATCTACACTTCGCATAAAATTATAATTTGTTTGCTGGGTTAGAGCTCCACTTGGTGGTTAACTGGACATGTAACACTATAATTAACATTACACTATAAAAAGAATTAAAAATATATATATATTTTTTCTTAATATAATATAAGTAATTTAAAAATCTAGGAAAATTATCTCCACCTGTAGTTTAAAATTAATAATAGTATTTTTCCTGGTGATAATATCTTAAGGAGATGCTGATAGAATTTTATCTATTTTTCTCCAAATTTTTCATTTATGTAACTTGGCAACCTAGATCAAAGGACAAAATGAATACCTTTTTTTCATAATAATAAAAAAGTACTTTTGACTTTTTACTGTGATTCATAGTGGGGGAGGGGAGAAGAGAAAGAGTGAGAGGTAGTAAAAATAAGGTGTGGGGAAGAGGGAGAGATGGAGAGAGAGGAGATTAAGAATTATGTTTAGCTAATTTGTTAAGCCTTTTATTCTGAGTCAGTTAGCTGTATCATATATCAATATTTTCCATCTATTCAAATATAGATTCACATTTTCACATTCCAAGGTTTATAATCCTAAAACAGTAAGGTAAGATTTTTATTATTATTATTCAAATAAAGCATCTTGTAAGAAACTCAACCTTATAATACTACAAAGAACATGTTGTTCACTGGAAAAATCAACACTGTGCAAGTTTTCCTTTTCCCTGTCTTCTTCTTCTTCTTCTTCTTCTTCTTCTTCTTCTTCTTCTTTTTCTTCTTTCTCTTTTCATTTGCTGGTTTTAGCATCAAATAATTCATTTCACTTAATCATAAAGTTTCACAAGAGGAATTTTGAACTGACAAAAGACAAGAGGGCAATCTAACTTCTACCAGAGACACTGGACAAGAAATATCAAATAGGTTCCCAATCTTTCTCTTGTATCTGTTCTTACATTGGAAGATACCTAGCTGCTGCCAGCCAGCAGCCTAGTTACTACTTGCTGTCAGTTCTTTGACCTACTGCCAGTTTACAGAAATTCTGCCTTAATCTCATGCTTTGGTAAGAAAATCTCAATGTGATTCTGAAATTATACTTGCTAGCTTATTTTCAGAGCTATTAGGAGTGATAGCATAATGACACTTTTAATAACATGATACCTGTCACTCTCCCGTGACCTCCAGGTCTGAATACCTTTTAAATTAAGTGTGCATATAGACAAGTCCACAGTGCTTTATTCACTATTCTACTTACTCTGAAAATTTGTATTTCTGTAGATAAAAGAGATCATCATTTCTAAAAATCTTTATGAATTCTTCTTATTTCTACTGGCTTTTTATTTTTTTCTTCATAATATATATGTATATGATCAGGCAATATTTGGCTGTTATGATAGTTAATTGACCATGTTTTCTCTCCTTCAGAAGCATATTTCTTATTCTATGACCTGTTCAGTACAGGTAAACTGAAAGTCATTTTCTCTAAACTCTCTTTAGCATTATTATTTCAGATAAAATTTAAATAAAACAAGTAATATTATGTGCAAAGGATTAAAAATGTTTTTATATAACCTCACAGAAAATTTCAAAATGGATTACTATTGAAAAAAGGCAAAATAATAAATAATAATAAAAGTCAAGCTATAGAATGACAGTGACATTTTGAAATCACCTACTGATAATTCTGTAGTCTATATATAAATTATTAGTCTGTGATAAAATCTATAATATGAATTACTATTCAGAGGAAGACAACATATGAGTTTAGCAATGCATGCTTAACTTTTTTTTTATTATTTACTGCTTTTACATGGTGCTGCATAATATTATGTCTCTTAAACCTAATATTTGAAGAAGAAATGTTCTATATATATTTTTTTTTTAAAGTTAAATATTCTACCTGTATAGGCAAACATTCCCACAATTCAACTTTGTTCTGAAAAACTTATTTTTTAAAAATTTACTTAACACTATAAATTTTACATTATTTTATCAGTCACTATAACACATTAATATGATTAAAATACTTGGAAATGATGCCAAAAGTTCTAACTATTAAACATTTAATACGGTACAAAGTTAGAATGCTTTGTGTGGAATACAAAGTTAAAAAATAAGGAGTTCATTATGCTTAAACCTAAATTACATGTTTCCCCTCACAGTTTAAAAAAATAAAAATAAAAAGTGACAAATTTAAACTGTTTGCAGATGTTGCTAAAAAATGATCTGTGAAAGTTCATATTTTACACAAATACGAAGAATCAGATCTCAGGTAGGATTAATTACACATAGTTTTAGTTACCCAGAAATTAGATATGTCTGACCTGATTTTCCTATAATGTCCTCATACTCAATATGGAGAAATTGACAGCTTTTGAAATGGATTAGACAAAACATTTACCATTTACCTAAGAATAAGGTGAATTGAAATCTCTCTCTATATATATATTTATATATATATAAAGTACTTATCACCATATTGATAAACACTCTTTGGAACCACTTTGGTGATGAGGTAAGAAACGGAGGTGACCTGTTAGTACCTCAGTACTTCAGGATAGTTTAAACCTGCTGGACAAGTGAACTCTACCACAAATTCTCTCTCATTCCACCTCCTCAAAAGAAGCGAGGGAGAAGAAAGTATGAAGGAAAGCAAAAAAAAATTAGAAATTCCTTTTTCCCACCTTTTACTGCTGAGTGTGACATCATATGGTATGGAATATCTCTTTGATTGGTTTAGATCAGCTGCCCTGATGATGTCCCCTCTCCACCTCTTGCCTATCCCTGTGACGGTTTTACTCGGGTGGGCAACCAAGTTCCACCATAACCGCTCTCTCACTCCCCCTCCTCAAAGATGAACAGGGAGAAAATACGATGAAAGGGGCTCGAGGGTTGAGATAAGGACAAGGAGATCGCGCAGTAATTATTGTGATGGGCAAAACAGACTCAGCATAGGGAGATAGTATGATTTATTGCCTATTACTAACAAGCTAGAGAAGTGAGAAACAAAGGAAAGAATCCAAAGGCACCTTTCCCCCCCCCCCATCCGCTCTTCCACCTCCTCCCCCCCGAGCGGCGCAGGGGAAAGGGGGTTATGGTCAGTCTATAGCACTTCTTCTCTGCCACTCCTTCTCGGTCACTCTCGTCCCCTGTGCTGTGGAGTCCCTCCCACGGGATGCAGTCCTTGCTGAACTGATCTGGCATGGGCTTCCCACAGGCAGCAGCTCTTCAAGAACTGCTCCAGATATGGGTCCGTATCACGGGGTCCATCCCTCAGGAGCACACTGCTCCAACCTGGGTCCCCCACGGGCAGCAGCTCCTGCCAGGTCACCTGCTCCTGTGTGATCTCCTCTCCACGGGCTGCAGGTCTGGCCTGGAATCTGCTCCAGCAGGGGTCTTCCACAGGCCGCAGTCTCCGTCGGTGCAGGTCCACCTGCTCCACCATGGTCTCCTCCATGGGCTGCAGTGTGGAACCCTGCTCCACCGTGATACTCCATGGGCTGCAGGGGCACATCCTGCTTTACCATGGTCCTCACCACACGCTGAAGGGGACTTCTGCTCTGGTGCCTGGAGCACCTCTCCCCCTCCTTCTTCACTGACCTTGGTGCCTGCAAGGCTGTTCCTCACTCCTCTCACTCTCCCAGCTGCTGTGTGGCACAGCGTTTTTTTTCCCCTGTCTTAAATATGCTCTCACAGAGGTGCAAACAACATCACTTATTGGCTCAGATCTGGTCAGCAGTGGGGCCCTTACCAAACATGGGGCAGCTTCTAGATCCTTCTCACAGAAGCCACCCCTATGGCCCCCTGCTACCAAAACCTTGCCACATAAACCCACTACAACCCCCAGCCTGAATTTTTGGCTTTTTAGAGACTCTTGGTGCTGTACCACAATTGGTCAACAACAGAGAAAACACTGGTGTGATAGCAATGCAGTTCCAGCTACAAGTGCAGAGCACAATAATATATGTGCTGCTGCAGGGAAAGGTAACTCCCTCCCAGCCAGACCCCGTACAAATTGTCTTGGGGAGACATTTTCTCTAAATAGTCTCCACGTAGACAATGAGATTAAGTGTGCCTATGACTGTTCTCTGTCCCTTAGGCTGAATAGTGAGTGGTCAGCTCTTTGGGAGGGAATAATGTTTTGCCCATGCTCACTCCCTAACCGTGCTCAGCTTGTCTTTCGAAAAGGGTAAGTTGCCCTAGAACGAAACTGTGCCAGGGACTGTGAAATAATTTACATGTAGAGATTTCACAGAATCACAGAATCACAGAATAGCCTAGGTTGGAAGAGACCTCCAAGATCACCGAGTCCAACCTCTGACCTAATGCTAACAAGTCCTCCACTAAACCACATCCCTAAGCTCTACATCTAAATGTCTTTCAAAGACCTCCAGGGATGGTGACTCAACCCCTTCCCTGAACAGCCTATTCCAGTGACTAACAACCCGTTCAGTAAAGAAGTTCTTCCTAATATCCAACCTAAACCTCCCCTGGGGCAATTTTAGCCCATTCCCCCTCGTCCTGTTACCAGGCACGTGGGAGAATAGACCAACCGCTACCTCGCTACAGCTTCCTTTCAGGTACCTGTAGAGTGTGATAAGGTCACCCCTGAGCCTCCTCTTCTCCAGGCTAAATAGTCCCAGCTCCCTCAGCTGCTCCTCGTAAGACTTGTTCTCCAGACCCTTCACCAGCTTCTTTGCCCTTCTCTGGACTCACTCAAGCACCTCCATGTCCTTCTTGTAGCGAAGGGCCCAAAACTGAACAGAATACTTGAGGTGCAGCCTCACCAGAGCCGAGTGCAGGGGGACAGTCACTTCCCTAGACCTGCTGGCTGATTGGTTGGGCTCAAAAAGTTCTTGTAAATCAAGCTGGTGACCTGTCACTACCGGGGCTCCATTTTATGACCTGTCCTCTTCACTGTTTTCATAAATGATTTGGATGTAGGACTTGAAGGTTTTTTGAGTAAGTTCACAGACGATACCAAACTGGGTGGAGCCGTTGACTCCATCAGGGGTGGTGAGGCCTTGCAGAGAGATCTGTACAAATTAGAAAGCTGGGCAATCACCAACAATATGAAGTTTAACAAGAGCAAGTTCCAGATTATGCGCCTGGAAAGAGGCAACCCTGGCTATACATACAGACTGGGGGACAAAATGCTGGAGAGAAGCCCAGCAGAAAAGGCCCTGGGGGATATGGTCAACAGGAAGCTGAACATGAGCCAGCATGTGCCTTGGCAGCCAGGAGGGACAACTTGTATCCTGGGGTGCATCAAGCTAGCCAGCTTGGTGCCAGAAGGAATGTCTTGAAGCTGTGACAGGGGAGGTTCAAATGGATATCAGGATAAGGATTTTCACTGAGAGACTGAGAGGGTAGTTGGGTGCACTTGAACAGGTTACCCAGGGAAGTGGTCATGGCACTGATCTTGCTGGAGTTCAAGAAGTGTTTTGACAATGCTCTCAGACACATGGTATGATGATGATGATGATTATTATTATTATCTGGGTGGTCCTTTCTGGATCCAGGAGTTGGACTCGATGATCCTTGTGGGTCCCTTCTAAGTCAACTGTTCTATGATTCTAAGATTCTGTTCTGGCAGATTAAATAATCTGGCATTCAGTCTAAAATTATGATGTATTTTATTTTTATTGCAATATTAATGTATAGTCAGTGATGTACAGCCTCTTTTTATTGGATTAGCTTTCTCTAAAATATTTAATCAACACATCACTACCACAATATTTATTTATTTATTTATTTATTTTTCTCAAACAGCTTCTACTTTTCCTTTTTTATCTTCTTGAAATATTTACAGCTCTTGATGTCAAAAACAATAGAGCAAATTACCAAGGAATTTGTCTAGAGGACAGCATCTGTGAGTAGATTTGCATTTTTAATATTTACATAGCAGTGATCAAGAAGTTACAGTATTCTATGAAATATGAAGTGTGACCTTGTCCTCCCTGTTGAAAGTGTTTTGTCAAACAACTGAGCTAAGCGTATAGGACTTGATCCTTCACATTTTCTTTCCCCCAGGCTACTAGATACAGAAGAAGGAATCTCTGCCCACCATTCCCGAGTAGCCAATGAAGTTAGTTTTACATTGGTCATTCCAGAGAAGAAATCCCATCCCATCCCATGCCATGCCATGCCATGCCATGCCATGCCATGCCATGCCATGCCATCCCATCCCATGCCATCCCATCCCATCCATCTGTGCTGCTTAATAACAAAGGATCATGGAATAAATGCTGGCATTAAGGACAAAAGGTATCATCTGCTTAATACCTTACAGATAGATTTGTCTTGGAGAAAGCTATCTGGAGTGGTTCAAAACAAGTAGCGCTGCGGATCAGTGATCTAGGGCTCAAACTGACTTTTTTTTTTTTTTTTTTCTCTATTCACTTAACAGTATATATGTATTCAGTATTGTTCCTGCAGCTAAGTGTGAAAGAACTGAAATTAAGATTGTCTTTATGATTCAGTTTGTGACTTTGACTTTAAAACTTATCTTCATCATCTGGATTTGAAAAAAGGATTAGGTATTAGGACACACAGAGTTACAGTATTTAAAGCTAGGGGCTGAACTTCAAGAGCAGTACACATTATGCAGTGTTTCTAATGTCTAAGATTAGAAACATTAGATAAAATATTAGATATTTCAAAAAAATATTAGATATTTTGATATTAAAAATATTAGATATTAGATATATCTAATCTAATATCTAATATATTAGATATTAGATATATCTAATATTAGAAATATTAGATATCTATTATGATATTAGATATTAAAATATTAGATATTTTGTGGAAGAAGAGTGCATATGAATGACACAAAATCCATCATGTGTCATCAAAGATGCCATGTTATACAGTCAATAGAAAAAGACTAATAGTTTAACTGACATACTCTGAAATGTATGGATTTTTAAAATTATTTATATATTTTTAACTCTTGTGGGAGGCTGAACAATTCTGATGCCAGTGAAACTACAGTTTCATGAATATTTATTTTCAGGGATATAGAAAACAAAGTCTTTGGACTGTGGAAAGATTTTGAAGTGTGAATTGTGTCTGTAAGACAGATCTATATGTTGACATTCAAAAATTCTGAGCATTGGCTGCTTCCAATGACTTTAATGAAATCTGTGGCTTCTGCAGCTTTAATCACTGACTGAAGATGGGATATGTGTGTATCTGTATATTTATGGAGGAGGAAAAGGTTAAGTCACTGGCTGTCCTGTGCTAAAGGAATAAATTTATATTAAAACTTTCTGACAAGCTACAAGTTAAATGATAGGCCTCAAAGTGCCTTCTTGAAACTAATTGCTAGAGGAATGCAGTCTTCCATCATATTAGGTTTCTTAGTTCCTGTGTAAACTGATTGTTGTGAAACGTCCAACATACTGTTTCATGGTAGTTTGTTTACTTGTTTACACATATATTTTTGTGAGGAAAGTATTTTCATAACCCAAAAAAATGCTGTGTAATAATGAGAGGAGGAAACAGATGTTGATTATGAAGCAGAACAAGAGAGGTGCAAAGCCACTGAATAGGTTTGCTTCTGTTTTTATAGATAAGTTTACTCTTCTTCTGGGAAGATTTAACTTCTAGTTTCTGATAAGAAGTAATCCAAAGTATAATATGAAAAGGAAAAACAACTTATGATTAATAAAATTAAGGTGTGTGTGTGTGTGGGGGGGGGAGCTTATGAGAAACTACTTTTTGCTGCTATATTACTTCATATTTATTTGATTATGGGAATTTCTGCATTATATTTTGTACTACATTAATTATCAGCTTCTGAAACCCATTTCAGGATTTAAAACAAATGGCAAATTCAACACTTTGTATTTCCCAAACTAACAGTCCAGGGAATACAAAAAAAGGACACAAGATCCAGATCATTCTGCAAGGTTAAAATACATTTTCTTTTCCCTTGTCTCTATAACAAAATTTCTTTTAAATGGCTTTTGCTGTCTTATAATAATCTTATAAAAATTGTTCTGGCTTTATCACTTGTAAAGTCCTGACATCTGATGTTTGACAAACCTAAAGGTTTTAAACTTTTTTAAAAAAATTTCCCCATAAGTTCCATGAAACATTATTGACTGAAAGGGTCAAGAGATGTAGTAAATTATGAATAAGTAATCCCTGTTATAAATTATTATTAATAATAATAATTTTCAATAAAATAATTATAGATTGCTTTGAATCTTTTTACTCTATTGTATCACATGAAAAAAAAAGCAAAACCTGCACTGTATGGAATGCTGGGGATAACCCTGAGTAAATTATTTTCTCTGGCTAGGAACAATCAATAGAACATTTCTGATTTTCTTCTAATAGGAGAACAGATGTTAACATCAGATGTGTTTTCCTTCAAAGTAATCATAACATTTTCTGCAGCAGTGGATCCTCTGTTGCATTATTCTCTTGAATTGCAATTCCACAGCATAGAAAAACCATGACAGAGGAGTGATCTATGATCTAAAACTTGCTTATTTTAAGACATCAGTGTAGCCAAAAGATCAGGTGCTAAAATACTTGCAAGTCTCAGTTCATTAGGAAATGCTACAAGCTGGCAGCTGTGCCCTGCCCTTCAGTTTCAAACTCCTGTGTCCTCTGGCAACATATTGCATATCCGTTACATATTTTGGAAAAGCTATTTTTCAAATTGGGTCTTCAATTTATGCTCACAGTTAATGCCAGGGATCACAGCCTGAGTTCATCATATCTAACAAATGACACAGAAGTTTGAATTTAAAAGTAACCCCCTCGTCCCGTCCCCCCTCCCTCCCCCCATTATTACTGTTCTTAGTACTTAATATTATACTCCCACCAGTTATGTCTTAAGTGACACCCAACCTGCTGATATTTTTTAAAAGAATGGGGAGTAATCAAACAAGGATCACTGTAATTCACACCATAAAATGTGTACTTTTTCCACATCTAATGAAATGTGGATCACTTGCAATAATTTCTCTAGCAGTTCTTAAGAGATAAATTATCCATGATCTAAAGTAGGCCTGTCGTTCAAATATATATGTATACATGTATTATTTCTAAGGGGATTTGGTTTGGCACACAGAAAAATAAAGCAAAACAAAAAATAAAACAAATGATTAAAAATATATCTACAAAACAATGCCTACAATTTATCTGTATGAACAGGGTTTCATCTCACCCATGGTTTATCTCACCCCATATTACCTAGAGAAGGAGTTATGCTTCAGCTTTTACAGTTCTTGTGCATTGGCACTTGTGTCATGAATGTAATTGACACTCTCCCCTGCTCCACAATGATAAAACCACATATTTCTTCTTCAGCAGAACTATCTATATTTTTTTCTCTAAGAAAGAGTACTTTGACAACAGCAGGCTTCATTATGTAAGGAGAGACTGAGAATATGTTCTTAAAAAAAGACACATATAGTAGAAAAAAAAATATTTTTACAGCTGCTTTATTTTCATAGGAAGAGACAAGGGATACATGGAACATTAAGGATCTAAAAGAAAAGTTGTGAAGGGAATAAAGAAAAAGGTTTTTATCAGGAGCCTCATTATGAGTGACAACAGATGCCACAAACAAACTCTAATTAATGATGCTCTGATGAGAGTAAATGCCCCCTAGAGAGGAAAAAATAATAAAAAATTAATAAAAATAAAAATAGAGCATTGACGAAATTTGAGAGTATTTAAGTGAAAACAAAGCTCAATTTCATTAAAAAGAAATGCTCATGCATCTTGTAATAACTTTTGCTGTTTCCATTACTTGTTTGTAGTGGATTTACATGGCAAGGTTTAGGTAGCAGGGGGCCATAGGGGTGGCTTCTGTGAGAAGGATCTAGAAGCTGCCCCATGTTTGGTAAGGGCCCCACTGCTGACCAGATCTGAGCCAATAAGTGATGTTGTTTGCACCTCTGTGAGAGCATATTTAAGACAGGGGGAAAAAAAATGCCGTGGAGGAGACCATGGTGGAGCAGGTGGACCTGCACCGACGGAGACTGCGGCCTGTGGAAGACCCCTGCCAGAGCAGATTCTGGGCTGGACCTGTAGCCTGTGGAGAGGAGACCACGCAGGAGCAGGTGACCTGGCAGGAGCTGCTGCCCGTGGGGGACTCAGGTTGGAGCAGTTTGCTCCTGAGGGATGGACCCCGTGGTACAGACCCATATCTGGAGCAGTTCTTGAAGAGCTGCTGCCTGTGGGAAGCCCATGCTGGATCAGTTCAGCAAGGACTGCATCCCGTGGGAGGGACTCCACAGCACAGGGAACGAGAGTGACCGAGAAGGAGCAGCAGAGAAGAATTTCTATAGACTGACCATAACCCCAATTCCCCGTTTCCCCTGCGCCGCTTGGGGGGAGGAAGTGGAAGAGGGGATGGAGGGGAAGGTGCTTTTGGATTCTTTCCTTTGTTTCTCACTTCTCTAGCTTGTTAGTAATAGGCAATAAATCTTACTATCTCCCTATGCTGAGTCTCTTTTGCCCGTCATGATAATTACTGCACAATCTCCTCATCCTTATCTCAACCCTTGAGCCCCTTTCATCGTATTTTCTCCCTGTTTCTCTTTGAGGAAGGGGAGTGAGAGAGTGGTTGTGGTGGAGCTCGGCCACCCACCTGAGTAAAACCATCACATTGTCACATTTTGGGAAGATGGAATGGACCTTTGGGGAACCTGAATTTACATGCTTCTGTGTGGCAGTAATTAGAGAACTTCAACTTTGTAAAAAAGTTTGTTGACCATAGCAGGAAAAACAGCTTACGTAGTTTTTGTTTGTCTGATTGTTTGTTTGTTTTTTAGTCCAAGTTATGTTACTGATAATATGAAATCAAACTCAGATATTATAGATTAAAATATTTTCAAAGATCATACAATCATAGAATAATTAAGGTTGGAAAAGACCTTCAAATCATCTGATCCAACCATAACCTTACCGCAAATATCATCCACTAGACCACACTCCTAAGCACTACATCCAACTTTTAAATATTTTTTTCTTTTGTGGATGCTTGAATTAGGCAGATTTTACAACCATTGTCATAGAATCATAGAATATCCCAAGATGGAAAGGATCAACAAGGTATCGTCAAGTGTAAATCCTGGCTCTGCATATGACCACACAAAAATCAAATTACATATCTGAGAGCATTGGCCAAACTCTTCATGAACTCCAGCAGGCTCAGTGTTGTGACCACTGCCTGATATGATCATGATCAACATACGCTCATGAGGGAGAAGTTTTGGATTAAAGGCTGTAACAGGGAATTTTCTACAGACTTACAGGCTTCTGGAATGAGCAATGAACATCTTAGTATCAGAGAGGGGATCCCAAGTCACCTTCAGGATAAATGAAGAGAAGACTTTCCCAAGGAGAAAAAAAACAAACAAACAAAAAAATCTGGAATGTATTACAATGCATAAAGCCATTAAAGTTGTTAAACTGAAAAGATGAGCAGGGACAAGGGTTTAACAGGCAGACACCTTTTGCTACCCAGCCTGTGCCATCCTGCAGGCCTGATTTTCTCATTTTAAAAAGTTAATGTAGTAGTGTTGCATAAACTTACAAATGGGGATTAAGGCTCTGGCTAATTCTTCAGTTTATTGTTGACAACATTGTATTTGGTGAAGTATTCTCTTACAATGACCACACTAATGCATGTAGAGACTGGAGAAAGTGACTATAATGATCCACTTAAAAAATAAAAATAATAAAAAGTAAAGATGATTTCATGATTATATATGTTTTAGTTAGAAAATGAAAACATTCTGGTGCACATACCTGTTGCTAATTTGAGTTTATCTGTTGCTAATCGAGTTTATCTGTGGCTTCCTTAATTTCTTTTAAGCACAGCTTTCATACCTCAGTCAAATGATTACTGTTCCTTCTTTCTTTCACAGAACTTTGTTGAGAAAACATTTAGTACCAAAGACTTCTTGATAAGCAAACGAATAAACAAAGATAAATATTATTTTTTAATATTCATTTATTTATTTATTTATTTATTTATTTTCCTGCCAGTAAAAGAGATCCTTTATTCTGTTAAAGGGTGGAGGAAAGCCAAATGAGTTCAGTTCATAAGTATTTTGTTAATTCAAAGTTGGCAGACATGCCCAGGCAAATAACTACATACTTACCCAATTTTCTATGTGATAACATTTTCCCGTTTTCATTTTTTTTCTAACTGTCACTATTTCTTTTGCTGTTCAAACTAAACCAACCAAACAAACAAACAAACAAAAAACCTGTAGAATGATAATCCAATAGAAATTCTCTGTGTGAAAATATGACAAAAGTGTCACTGCAGTTTAAGAAAAAACATCTGCAAATGTCAGTGTTGTGTAAAGATTTAGATTAAGTCAGTAGAGGTTCATGTCCTTTCTTTGAAAATCATAACAAATGCCAGTTTCTGAACTTGAACATCAAATACATCTAAGCTAATCTTCAAAAGCTGAAGTGATTATATTCACTAATTTTTTCTTCCTGAAATCTTCCTTCAGAAAAAAAAAAAAAAAAAGTGAATGGATTCAAAATTAACTGTTAATTTCCTTCTCCCTCCACATCATTTTATTTTTAATTAAAGTGGAATCTGATGATAGACTGCTGGAGTTCCTGTATGATCAGAATTGGAAAAATATCATATAAACTTGCAACCATTTGCACAGAATTTGTTTTCCCCGTGGTATATCAGCTTACTACCTCAGCTGTGAAATAGAAAGAAAAGTTAAATATAATGTAGAATGGGTGGGTGGGGAGGATTATTTATTTATTTATTTATTTATGGTTATTATAGCCTCAAAAACAACCAGAAGAAATGTCAGTGCTGAGAAGGGCTGTTCTTTGATGGAAATGTGAATTTAATTATTTGACTTTCTCAGTAAGAATAAAAATAGGAGCAAAAGCTCATTTAACAAAGACAGGCAGCCTTTTTACAGTAATGGTCCAGAAATATTTTGAATCATTTTTCCAATCTAGAGAGCCATTTGAGTTGTGCATAACAGCTAATCTTTATTTTTTATTTTTTTTTCCTCCTCCAAAAAGTATGGATTTACCAGACTACTTAAACCAGTGTTTTTGTTTGTTTGTTTGTTTTCATTATTTTTCCTGTTCTCTGATCAAAATAGTCATTTTTCTAAGCTGTTTTTCTGGTGTGATGAATGAAATGGTACAGAATGAGGTTGTGCTGGAATGAGAAGTGTGAAAGACACTTTACCACTCTATTTCTCCATCCTAAGTAACATTTAACTTGAAGCATTAAGGGCTCTTTCTGCTCTTTAATTCACTGGGAGTTTGGCCATTGATTTCATAGAGGAGAAATAAGTCACTAAAGTAGGTGCTTCAGTAATGCATTTTGTCAGGTTTATTATCTTTTTTATCTTGTATTGTCACTTTAAATCTGAGTAATCTGTATCACAAGTGACATAAAACTTTGCTATATGAAGTCTGCCATTTTGAATTTATCACCTGAGCTGGTAGTTCAACTGGAATGGCTTCAGGGGCTGAAAACCTGGCTTGTGACCCTTGCTTTTTAACTTGGCTACTGTCCTGTATGCAAGTCTCATTTCCCAATAAACTGTTCTGTTAAACAAGTTTTATTATTATTATTATTATTATTTATTTATTTATTTTATTATTTCGGTATCTCCATCTTCAAGCAGAGAAGGAATGCCCATAGCCATACTGCTTTGTCTTTGTGCAGATGTTTTTACATTTATTGTTAACAGAAGTCTAGCCTGTGAGAACATATCCTTCAAGGAGTGTCATGTAGACAACATAACTAGATAGAATAAGTGAATTTTAATTCTGAATATAAATCTGTAATAATAGTTTACTAAACTTTGATGGTTAGTGAAGGAAAAGGTAAGCTGAAATCAAATATCCAATTTGTATACATGAAAAGATCCTATCTTTGCTTATTACTATGTATCTTTTGTTAAGGAAAAACACAGAGAGGATTATTGTCTGGTTTTAGTAGTTGTAGACTACTAGGATTTTATGATGCAACAGGATAACCTACGACCACTTAAAAACACATTTAACTCAGACAAAAACTCTAAAATTAAAATACCTCAAACACTTTTTTAATATTTCTTAGTCCTGGTGCCTTATATTTTGCCAACTTGTTGATGCTTGCATATTAAATAGGTATAAACCCCTCAGCATAAAATGAAAGCTTATCAATATGATTTTCAGAAACAAGGATTTTAATTATCTTGCAAAAATATATATCTTTCACGTTGTTTGGTTATTATTGTCCTGCTGACAGCATAAGTAAGGGTTAATCCAATTTCATTTTGCTTTAGCCTGAAGATTTCAGAGTCAGTGAAGTAGACAGCATTCAAAGTGACAATGGAGATTTTAATTTCTATAAAATATTTCTTCAGTGATCAGGTGTCAGGAAACATTCTACAATGGATTATGAATGGAAAGGAAAGACTGAGATACTAATCTCAGTCAATCAGGTAAAGATTAAATCTTTAGGTTGGGAAACAAAGGACAGGAAAGCAGATGGAAGGAAAGTCTCTGAAGGCGAGGGACTACATTTCAATTTCCCTCTCTCTGGTATCCACCTCAATTTATGCACTTAGCTGTGCAGTGAAGTTGAGTCAGTTCCACAGTGCATTTAGACATGTACTCATATGCACTGGTTCTTTGTCTGAATGTAATATTTTTAGTTTGTTATTTGAAATGAATGAACACTGTTCCATTAAACTTCAGTTACAAACTAAATGCAAAATTATTATATCCCCACAGGTTAGCAGTATTCACTCTGCCGTTAAGATGGTGTTGAGCATGAGAGGAATTTAGCCTTGCTGAGAAAGAAATGAAAATATTCCATATATGGACTGAAGGCTGACACATACTTCAGTACTGCATGGGGAAGTAGGGTCGATTAGGATCTGTTTAGTAAAATAATAAGTTTGAAGTTAGCAATAATATCAAGAGTAATATGCTGTTTGAATAATCAATGTGTCCTGCAGGTTCTCTTCTCCACAGAGTTCTCTTCTTTCTTCCAGTATCATTTTAGTTCTATTTAGATATTATTCTTTATGTCATCCAAAGCTAACACATAATGATATTTCATTAGTAGCAAACAGTGAGAAATTGAGTCCCTACTGTAATGTCCGTTAATAGAAAATGGAAAGGGAAATTGGAAAGGTCTACTACTCCAAACTAAAGGTATAAAAATAAAGACTTGAGTACCTCATTATTCTACCTCCTTATCTTTCTCCCACTCCACTCCCTTACGCTTTTTAGTCCATTTGGACTTTTTTTTTTCTGTGAATAAAAACAAAGTTTAGAGTGAACAAAGAAGGACAATTTCAGAGCATTATTTGACCTAAGTACTTACTAAGTCTCCTGTAGCACAAATAAATCCTCATTGCTGAAGCACTGCTCAGACAAAAATGCATTTTATTCAGAAGGCTCACCATCAAACATTTAACAATTGAGTGAGCCTCCTTTTCTTAGAATATATACACTAAAGGTAAAAGCAACCTCAAAAGAAAAATGTACTATAAACCAAACATACTGATACAATCTCAACAGAATTGACAAGAATTACCTGCTGCTTTACAGTTGACTTTCTTTTGCTTTTCTTTTAAAAAAGTAACTCATTCTTCAAGAAAACAAAACAAAACTAAACAAACAAACAACAAAAAGTGTATTTTAAAAAGAAAATTAAGAACATAGTTGGTAAAAATACTTTAGCCGGCCAGTTTTAATAACCTGAAGTCAGATCTAGTTCCATGAGAACAACATGAAGATTCAGAATTTGTATTGTAACCTGATTTCCTATATAAAGCTCTAGTATAATCCAATGGCCCTTTACTGGCACCATAATGAGCAGAAGTGAGAATTAGATTTCTGGGAGAGTATTTATTAGACATGGGAAGGTTTATTGATCTTTATGGGGTACTGATCTTTTTCTTCACTTTTATTTGTGCTTGATATTTGTAATGACTGATTGAAATATTCTGAGACAGATACTGTAGTATATGACTGTGGTGGTTTTACCGTGCTAGGCAGCTGAACACCTAACCGCTCTCTCACTCCCCCTCCTCAGATGAGGAGGGGAAGAAGTAAAGGAAAGAACAGCTCACAGGTTGAGATAAGGATAATTTAATTAAAGAGAAAAAAAAAAATATTAAGGAAATATTATTGTTAATTAACCAATTAACCAACTAAAGGGAAAAAAGGGAAAGGGGAAGAGGGAGGGGGAAAGGGAATAACAAAACAAAACAAGTGAAGGCTATGTGGAAGTGCAGAGGAAAGAAATTACTCTCTACTTCCCACAAATGAGCGATGCTTGACCACATCCTTGAAGCAGGGCCTCAACGCACGTAGCCGGTGTTCGGGAGGAGGACAGACGTTTTCGCAACAAGTGCCCACCCCTCCCCTCTTCTTCCTTTTTCCACCTTTTATTGCTGAGTGTGACATCATACGGTATGGAATATCCCTTTGGTTGGTTGAGGTCAGCTGCCCTGGTGATGTTTCTTTCTCACTTTTTTGCCCACCCCCTAGGAGGGTTAGAGAGAGTCCTGATGCTGTGCCAGCACTTCTCAGCAGCAGACACAACACTGGTGTGATACCACTGCTGTTCTAGCTACATGTGCAGAGCACAGCACTGTATGGGCTGCTGCAGGGAAAGTTAACATCCCAGCCAGACCCAGTACAATAACACAGAAGAAAGAGCTCATCTCAGGATTACTTAAAAGGTAGGAAAAATATGACACCCGTAAATTTTCCAAGTTGTTCAACAGACCTTCCTTCTGCAGTCAGCTAGGGTTTGTCTGTCTTTGAAAGCTTGGATCTCCTTCTTGTGATCTCTGTTACTGTTTCTTTCTGGCTCCTTTTTTCAGTCATCAGACATCTGTCTATCTGATCTTAGTCCTGCAGCAACAACACAAGGAAGGTCTGCTCATCAGTTCTCACAACTCTTTTATAGTTTCACTTGGGATAAAACTTAGACCTCTTACAATATTAATGAAAGGAAGTGAATAGTATATTGTTTATATATAAGAGAATAGTATATTGTTTATATGTAAGAGAAAGGTTGGGATTTATATTAATTGCTTGATCCTAGGATGTGGAACATTATAGGAAGGACTGGTGATTTGTGTGGCTTTGAATTGCTTTGTCTGTCTCTCTGACCTTTCTGAATTGAAGTTTTATGGACCTCAGCTGTTTGTCCTGTAAATTCTTATAGACATTTATCAGCTTTATGTATTTTCCTGTCTGAGAATAATTATAATTGTGTGACCCAGTCACACCAAATGCTATTGTGAAACCAAAGAATTCAATAATCTTGGTGTTGAATAGTTTTTGGATGATAGGAATAAGCATTCCAAAGCTTAAGACTTAAATATTTTGCTTTCACTTCATCTTAATGTCTATATCACCATTTTAGTAAGGATTGGTTTGGAAAAAAAAAATCAATTTTTATAAAGAGAATAACTAATTAAAAGTTTAGGTTTTACACTACATTGAAATGAAAAAAAAAAAAAAAAAAAAAAAAAAGACACCCTGAAAATCATGAACACATAATCACACAAGTTAAAATGCTCAGATGGGATGGCATATAGAAGACATTGACCTGTGTCTCTGCTTTGCATGATATGGACAAGGAATTTGAGACCAGATAAAGAGTTATCAGGACTTTAAAGAGCTTTTAGACTTCACTAACATTAAGCCATATTTTATTGATTCAATGTATGCAGCTCCATTAATCCCTGTTTTGTAGTTTCCCTACTTTCTTGAGAAGCTTCTATCTCAGATACTTCTGGCCCGCCTGCTAAAACAGTAAATCTTGTAGATGGCTTCCTAAATCAAGAGACATATTGAGACAGCACACAGCAACCACAGGATCTCTACCTAGCTGTAGGTGCATACTCTTGCATTGGCCTTGTTCCTGTTGTGTGATATAAGTCAAAAGATCATGTGAATGGCAGCTGTGCCTGATTCAGTGACACTCCCACTAAGTCTAGGTGATAAACTACACAAAATCTAAACAGCTGATGTGAAACTAGCCTATTCTCTTAATCAGAAAGATTTACAGTGACTTTGGAGTTCACTTATAAATGTGTGTGTTGATTTCAAATATTAGTTCTCTCTTCATTTCAAGTACTATTTCTGTCTGGGACACATATACAATGATCTAAAAGAGAAATGACAGTTTATTCTGAAATCCTGTAAATGCTTGCATATACCTGAAAATGACAGCTGTTCTACCAAAGTACTAAGGTTTGAGGCTGTATTCTTTGATGACAGATCATTGGATTTGCTAGAAACCTGAAAAACAAGAAGACTATACCTGCTCTAGAATTCTTTTTGACGAATATATTTTGGAAAGAGGCTTTTACACTATATATAACAAATTTAAAATTACTTCATTTTTCCTTAGTTGGTGTTTTTTTGATTTGTGGCCAAGAAGAAATAATTTATGTACAAATGAAACACAAAACCAAAAAACTATAATTTCACTAGAGGGCAGAGAATGACTGGGGTTTGTCATTGACAGGTTCACTTCTGAGTTTATTTGACATAAAGGTTCCAAAATAGCTGTACTCTGAGCAGTGCAACTTATGAATCATAATACACCAAGCAAATCAATAACACTGTATGGTAGTCACTGTTCAAGGAAAGAACATTGTGATAGAAAATCTTTCACCTGTACAGTCATGCACTGTAGATGTTCAACAGTGAACGATAATGCTTTCCAAGGAAGTCTCCATGAAGAAAGAAATCATCTTTCTCCTCTTTCTCCTTCATTCTACAGGGAGGGAGACAAAATAAATAAATAAATAAAACGGGGGGGGGGTGGGGGGGGGATGGGTGCGGGGGGAGGTAAAATAAGCAGATAAATCAACTTTTGTCCCTCAAAAGTTACTTTAAAATATTATTGTTTGCATTTTTTATACTTTGTAATTTTTTTTTTTTTTTTTTTTAATTTAAAGATAATTTTGGTAGAATTCATCATCTAATGAACACTGTTGGTAAAAATGACATTTTTATTTTTTCTGAAAATATTTATCCAATTAAATTATTCAATAATTTTGTATTAAGTAACATATATTTAGAAACTTTTGTATCACTCACAAAAAGTGTTTAGACATATTTATTTAACTGCATAATAAAACAGATTCTATATATAAATACAGTATAATAATTTTATATGACTACATCCTGAAATTAGCTTTTAAATCATGGAGTCTTCTATAATTTTCATGGAACCCCTCCTTTCATGGCTTTAATTTCTGAGCCTTGAGAATATATAAACAGAAATCAAGGACAATGTTTCAGTCCATGGTTACATAACTCAGTTTTGAACTTAAAGGGTAAATAAGAACTTATGGAAAACAGCAATCATCTATAAGGTCTCTTATTTCTTGTGCAATCAGCATACTCACAGCATGATCTTCTTTCTTTGAATCACTTTTTGTGTGTGTGTGTGTGTGTGTGTGTGCGTGTGTGACATTTTGTCGAAGTAAAGCACAATCAACTGCTTGAGAAATTCACATGGTACTCATATTCATTCATTGGTCCTGAACTGTAATAACTATTTGAAAAGGCCCTAAATTTTTCTGAATGTAACTGGTACAAATAGTCCACACAGCTACTGAATTGGAAAAAAAAAACTTACTCTTTATTAACACAGCATTTTTTAGTGTCATTTTTGTTTTGTTTGTTTTTGGCACCATTTTTTATGTTTAAACTGAAACTTCAAAAATAAGGAAATAAAAAAGGATTCTTGCAGTTTCTATAAGAGTTGTTGACTAGAGCCTGAAAGCCATTGGCTATAACTATTCTTGAGGAAACAGGGAAACCCTACCTATTAGGGAAACCTACCTTATTCCCCACATAAACATTAAAATAAATGTGGGGATTGGCCAGAGCTGAGCCAGTAAGTGATGCTGCTTGTGTCCCTATGAGACCATATTTTCAAAAGCAAATAACAACAACAACAAAAAATAAAAAATAAAAAATAAAAAAAAAATCCTGCAAAACAGCAGCTGGGAGAGAGGAGTGAGAAAATGGAGAGAGAAACAACCCCACAGACACCAAGCTCAGGGAAGAAGGAGGGCAAAGAGGTGCTCTATGCACTGGAACAGAAGTTCCCCTGAAGCCCATGGTGTACCAAAGTGTAACAGATCTCCACACTGCAGTCTGTGGAGGAGCCTACAATGGAGCACACGGATCTGTCCTGAAGAAGGCTGCAGCCCATGGTAGGCCCCCACAGGGGCAGACTCTGGGCCAGAGCTGCAGCCTGTAGGGAGGAGCCCACAGTTGACCAGGTGATCTGACAGGAGCTACTGCCCGTGGTGCAGACCCATGTTGGAGCATTTCTTGAAGAACTGCAGACTTTAAGAAATCCTCATAGGATCAGTTCTTGAAGGACTATATTCCATGGGAGGGATCTCATGCTGGAGCAAGGGAAATGTGTGATGATGGAGGAATGGCAGATGATTAAGCATTATGGACTGACTACAGTCCCCATTTCCCCTTCTCCTGTGCCACTTAGAGTGAGGAGGTAGAAGAAGGTGGATGGGGAGAAAAGGTGTTTTTAGTTTGCTTTTAGTTTCTCACTTTTCTAGTCTGCTAGTGTTAGGCAATAAATTCTATAAATCTCCCTATGCTGAGTCTGTTTTGCCTGTGATTGTAATTGGTGACCAATCTCCTGTCCTTATGTCAGCTCTTGAGCCCTTTTCCATTGTATTTTCTCCCCATCTTCTTATGAGGAAGGGGAGTGAGAGTGGCTATGGTGGAGTTCAGCTGTCCAGAAGGGTAAAACCATCACAAATCTGCAGCTTTCTTCAGGCTATATCCACCTGCTCCACTGTGGACTCCTCCACAAGATGCAGTGTAGATGTCTGCTCTGCTGTGAAACACCATGGGCTGCAGGGGAATTCCTTCTCTGGTGTCTAGAGCACCTCCTCCCCCTCCTTCTTCATTGACCTTGGTGTTTGTGGGGTTGTTTCTCACTTCACTCTCACTCCTCTCTCGCAACTGCTGTGGAACAACATTCTTCTGCTTTCTTAAATATGCTATCAGAAAGGCACAACTAGTGTTGCTCATTGACTCAGCTTTGGCCAGCAGCAGGTCTATTTTAGAGCCATCTAGAAGTAACTCTTACCTGATATGGGTAAACTCCTGATCTTTTCTCACAGAGACTACCCCTGCAGCCTCTCCTCTACCAAAACTTTTCCACATAAACACAATACATAAACACAATACATATGCAAGTACCTGGGATGGGGACACACACAAGACAGCTGACTCTAGCTGACCAAAGGGATATTAAATACTATAGAAAGCTGTGTTCAGGAGTATAAACTAATAGAGCATAGTGAGTCTGTCTGAATTAGCCTTTGCTCAGAGACTGGCTGGGCATTGGTCTGTTCATGGGAGGAGGTAAGTGACTGCCTTTGCATTGCTTGTTGTTTTTTGCTTGGCTGGTTGGTTTGGTTTTCCTTTTTTTTTTTTTTTTTTTTTTTTTTTTTTCTCCATTCCTTAATTAAACTGACCTTATCTCAACTTCTGAGTTTTTTTCCACCTTTGTTGTTGCAGTTCTCTCCCCTATTCAGCCGAGTGTGGTGACTGAGCAAGGATCTGCTGAGTGCCTAATTGCTGAGTAGAACTGACCCAGCACAGCCTTTCTAGATATTCATAACAAAAACACCGACTGAAAGAAAACCAAATATCTCTGTATATGTATATACACACTTTATTATCCACTGTTAATTGTTGTCTTGAAGAAAGCTATTCAGAAATGCATCAACTTTATGAACTGCAAATAAATAAAGTACCAAGTCTCCATATACTGTTAATTTTAGTGCCCTAGTGTCCTATGCACTGCATAAAAGTCTACTTCAAAATATTCAGGTTCAGATGTTGTATCTTTCACTCTATTCAGCTGCAATTTCACCAATTTAGAAATAAAAGCAATAAAAAAATAGTATTCTAACTTTTAACTGGATGCTATCATCTCTTTAAAAGTTATGATAGAAAAAAAATCCAACTGGCTTCTCAAAGTTAATCTAATTAATTCACTTCTTCAAGGCAGATTTATTTTTCTTTTAATAATTACATTAGATCTATGTCAAAGAAGATGTCCTGCATAATTTTGTAGTAAAATGTGATAGCACATGATACCCAGTAATTTTACGATTACTAAAAACTTATCATGGGCTCTAGAGTGTAAACCCAACCAATAACATTTTTTCTGAATTGTGTGTTTATGTCCAAGTGCATTTGTGCACAAGTACAGTTGAATCATATCTGACAATATATATGCACTTGTGACAGAGACCTAAGTTTGTCTCAGGTTTGAGTTGGATCTCCGTAGATTTGATTCTCCAATGATCAACCCAACAAAGACTGAAAGTTTTAAAATACAAAATGTCATGGTAGTTTTGAATAAAAATGATCAAGCAGTTACCTCTTTGGGAAGAGAAATCTCCATGTGACTGGGAAACATAAAACAGGCATAAAAATATTTATAATGGAATTTAACTATTAACAGTGTTATTTCACTGTTATAGCAGTAAATTTAATATTTCAATTACAACTGAACAATTTAACATGATTTTTAATGCAATTTAACATTAAAATCACTTTGTTTTCTCTCTCTTTTTTTTTTTTCCTCCCTTTTTTTTTTTGATGGTTCATATGTTTAACTATAATGGTGAACATTTTTGCTGGTTTATAAGAAAATTAAAGTGACCATCTTACTCTATGAATAAGTTCAATCACATTGTATCTGAAAGCAACACAAGCAACTCTTGCTTTCAGGTGGAATGAGTTGAGGTGTACTGAAGATGAGCACTCTAGCCTGGCTTCAATAATTTTCCTTCTTTTTAAGCCGTTACTCAGTAAAGGCAGACTTTCTGTGTTATTCTTGATTCTTATCAGAGATCTCTGCAATGTAGTCTCTGAAAGTACAATTAAAAAAAAAAAAAAGTAAAATAAAAAAAAAGAATGCAGTCAGGTATCTAAGATCTGATTTCTCTAGTGGCTAAGGCCACTTTTACCAGCTTTTCTTTCATTAAAAATCTGAGTCAAAAAGAAAGACTTTCACAGAAAAGTGAGAACATTGTGTAGTTTCAGAAGAGATTAAATAAATTCCTTTATGTTTTCTTTTCTCCAGCCAAAGCTCCTCTTGTGAACAGAGGTAAACGGTTAGAAATTTGTTTCTAGGTTGAAGAACAATCAAGGCATAAACATCTACTTATAAAGCTTGCTAAGACAAGACTGAAAGTTCAAGAGAGGTTATCTAATCATCACTGATTTTCAGCCCATTGGATAGACAGAAAGACCTAAGAAAACTCAGTATTTGTGCAAATAAAACTCTAATGTCTCAATTTTAGCAAAAGCTAAAAACTAAACTCAGCTAAAAAAAAAAAAAAAGCTAAAGCTAAAAGCTAAAAGCTAAAAGCTAAACTCAGATAATGAGCTAAATATTTTTTTTCTTTTTTTTTCTTTTTTTTCTTTCTTTCTTTTTTTTTTTTTTAACAGATAAGACCCAGAAATAATGGGATTAGCATTAATGCCTTTATAGCTAGCATACAGAGCAATTTTATACTTCATTTCACTTATTGCTATACCTCCTACTACTTTCTTTACTTACTTGTCTTTAAATGTTCCATAGCTGAGGCACAAAAAAGACCAGGTGTGTGTATCAGAAAAGATCATCTTCCCTTTCCCACGGAGTACCCTCAAATATTTTCTATACTGACACCAGTTCCCTGAGAATAATTGAGAGTCTAATGTCCTGTTTTTGATTGTATTTTTATTTGTTTCCTGCAGTATGTATAAAATCCATTAACTGTGTTTGACAACGAAGTCATTAGATCTCTGGAAACTATGCAATGCACTTATCAGTAATGGAGGTGCCTACAAATATACCAAATAAAATATGTTATATTCAATTAACAGATCAATCAGTATCTAAAATAACAATGTAAGCCTCTCAAGGGACAACCAGAGCTTTGATCTTTGATTCTATGTAACTTTCTATCCAGACGGGTAGTGTTTGCTTGTGTGGGTGATGATGGTGAGAATTATAAGGAGAGAAAAAAAAATACCAATAACCTTAGCAAATATGAATGACATTCTTTTAGCTTTCTTTAATGAAGATAACCATTTTACATAGAGAGAAACTTGTACACATTGAAAAAAAAATCTGCAAACGTGCACAATTTCTTTTACAGAAGAAAGAGCTATATGTCCTATAGTTTTTATACATGATATGCTACTTAATTAACAATTTGGAAAGTGTTCCGAAAATGCAGTAATGAGACTGATTATGAGAAATTTCTGTTTCTATGAAAATAAAATGTCTTGAATACTTCCTTGAACAATAATTCTTCTTTGAGAATAATTGCACTGTCTCCCTTGGAAACAAAGTTTACCTTTGTTTAATTAAAGAAGTTCTGGAAAATTTTACTTTTACTTTGTTGTGGAGAATATTAGGACATTTTTTAGAAGAGTGTCTCCTACTCTGCCTAAAATATCTCAAAACCTTATGATCTGATAATATATGTTAAAATAAAGGGGGTGGGATTTATCTCATTTATATTTGTTTACCCAAAAGTTATAAGGCTCTGCCCTTATCTTTGTCTTATGAACATTAGAAAAGGGTAAATACCCCCACAGTATCCCCAGATAGCTCTTGTACAATAACCTTGATAATATTCTTTATTCTCAATGAGGGAAGCTACAGAAATTTACATCATGCCTCTAACTTTAAGTTCGTTACAGTCATATGAAATGAAAGCCAGCTCAGTTCTATATGCTAATGATTGGATAGGATTTCTGCATTTAATTTCTTTAGAAAGCAAGTAATTAAAGCCTTAAATATTTGAAAAACCTTGGGATTTCAATAGTTAAATTGAAGAATACAATCTGGCTGGTGAGGAATTTTTATACTCCATGACATTTGCATAATTCTGAAGATTGAAGTTAGCTGGGATAATGAATGCTTTATCTTGAGTTTTTATTGTTTTGTTGCTGTTGTTTTCATTCCCAGGTTGAATGGGGCTTTGAGCAACCTGGGCTAATGGAAAGTGTCCCTGTCCCTGCATGTGGGTTGGAACTACATCATATTTAAGATCCCTTCCAACCTAAAACATTCTATGATTCTATTATTCAAAAAACTCTGTGTTTTCCATCAGGAGACTGGAGCCATGTTGAATCCACATGACAATGGGCTAGGAACAGAACTAGAATGAGGAAAACAATAAATGCATTACCATGTGTACATAATAAGGATATCTACTTTTGTGGCACACAAACTGGTACATTACTTGGCAGTATAAAAGATAGTTAATATTACTCTTAAACACAATTAAAATGACTGACATTTTAAAAAATAATTTATTCTTATTTAAACATTCTGACAGCGTAAATGAAATACACAGCATTTAAAATCCTTATTTGGAGAACATTAAATAAAAGTTTTATTTATAAATTTATTTTCATTTACAAAATCAGAGAAAGAAGTGACCAACAACTGTTTGTTTAACTGGACTGCCTAATGTTATGCTTAAAACACATAATTCTGTAGTTTTTTACTATATTTCACAATTCCTCCAATATACTTTGAAAAAGTCCCTTTTATTTTACAGATATTCAACTTTACAAAATTATTTGAGAGAATGATGTTATAGACTGGTTATACAGATCTTTGCATCTGTAACTAACTTGATTTACAGCAGCTAAGAAAATGACCAAGTAAAAACCTTTTCATTCTGAGATTAATATTACTTTTTATTTTATCAGAGAACATAAAAATACAAGTTATGCTCTTCTTTTCCATACAGGGAGTCACTACTGGACTGTAATCATACCAGTTAAAAAGCAAGATATACTTTTTTTTTTTTTTTAAAAAAAATCTTTATAGTAAATTGTATCTCGGTTATTAGAGTGTAGTTTCTGAAGTCTCCCCCCCCCCCCCAATAAATAAATAAACAAACAAAACCACCACCACTAGAAACAACAACAAAAAATATTTAATCATTCTACTAAAAGTCTTTAATTAAGTTTTAATTAGGATTCCATGTCCTTTCCAAATGTATTGTCTTTCTTGCAAAATCAAAGCTGGCCTCTTCTGCAGATTAGCAATAACTTCCTTATGCCTCTTTGGCATAGCAGCTGTTAACTAACAATTAAAGTCAATGAGATTAAGATACCCAAGCTTCAGCAGTATGCAGAAATCAGTCTGATAGCCATAAGAATCAAAGTACACGTCTACGAAGGAGCCCACCAGAAAATGTTCACACAGATGAGAAATGCACACTGAAATTCTTGTTCAGAACAAAAGGTAATTCATGTGTATCCTGAGGTTTATGCCTGGAGTATGTAGTTAATGGTGGGTGGTTATTCTGCCTTGGTCTTTGATTTTCTGTTCTCTGCTTTTTCTCTGATGCAGTTTTTTCCTGGACAATACAGGTGCATTCCTGCATTGATCAGCTTTTGGTCACTGTTATTTTGTTTTCATGGTCTGGAACTGTTGGTGTTCTCGTGTATCTAAACTCTTCCATGCCAGATTTAATTCTGGTGTCACACAGTTCCCCCGATGCAGAATGGTTACCTGCTACAGCTATAAATTTGAAACAAATTTAGGCAACAGCTACCTGATTCTTAGACAATTGCTATCACAGAGAAAGCAAGCTAGCATAAGCTCAAGCCAAGGAAAATGCAAACAAGCCCTGGGAGGCAGCACTACCAGGTCAAAGAAAAGCCTGAGGCTTTTTACAAGTAATGACAAAATATTGTATTTCCTGGAGCTACCATTCAGCAATTCTGTTCTGCTGTGTGCTGATCTGTACATAAAAGTAGATTCCAGGGCAACCAGAAAATTTGGCCTAATTGACCTCTGTGGCCCTTACCTTCTCCTGCAGCTAAAATAATTACCAGCTCTTGGGGTAGCATAACTCTACTTCCAATTACATGACGTAACTCTTCTCAGAAATTTATCAGCAACTGCAAAAGCTTAAGTAATATTTCAAAATAAATAGGTTGCATCATATCAAAATCTACCTTGTGCATGCATGCTCAAGTAACAGGGTGACATTTGTCACTAGAAATCTTCAGAATTAGTCAAAAATTATTAAGAATTAATTTCAAACATCAGTCAGACAAAAGAATGAAACAATATTTTCACTGTTTGTTTATCAACTGCAAAAGAAGACATTTCAGATTTTGTCTGGAGTAATATATAATTAGTTGGACAAGCAGAAAGAATTTAAACCTATCTGGGAGTCTTTGATTTTGTGTTTTGGCGGAAGACAATTTACTGAAAAATAGAAGTGTGTTACATGCTTTGAAGATATATGCAGATTTAATACAATTCTAATTCAAGTATCAGTATTATTAGTATTATTAGTAGTGAATGATTAGTATATATTCAGTACAGGCTGGGGGACGACCTGCTGGAGAGGAGCTCTGCGGAGAAGGACCTGGGGGTCCTGGTGGACGACAGGTTGACCATGAGCCAGCAGTGTGCCCTGATGGCCAAGAGGGCTAATGCGATCCTGGCGTGCATTAAAAGAAGCGTGGCCAGCAGGTCAAGGGAGGTGATCCTCCCCCTCTACTCTGCCCTGGTCGGGCCTCACCTGGAGTACTGTGTCCAGATCTGGGTTCCCCGGTACAAAAAAGACAGGGATCTCCTGGAAAGAGTGCAATGGAGAGCCACAAAGATGGTATGGGGCCTGGAGCATCTTCTCTATGAAGAAAGGCTGAGAGACCTGAGTCTGTTCAGCCTGGAGAAGAGAAGACTAAGAGGGGATCTTATCAATGTGTACAAATATCTGAGGGGTGGGAGACAGAAGAATGTGGCTAACCTCTTCTCAGTGGTTTGTGGGGATAGGACAAGGGGCAATGGCTGCAAGATAGAGCACAAGAAGCACAAGATAGAGCACCAACATGCGAAAGAACATCTCGGTGAGGGTGACGGAGAACAGGAACAGGCTGCCTAGGGAGGTTGTGGAGTCTCCTTCTCTGGAGAAATTCAAGGCCCATCTAGATGCCCACCTGGGCAGCCTGCTCTGAGGATCCTGCTTTGGCAGGGGGGTTGGACCCAATGTTTTTTTGAGGTCTCTTTCAACCCCTACAATTCTGTGATTCTGTGATTTGATTCAGTTTGTTTTTTATACCATTTTGATACCAAAAACATTTCATTTTTATATCATATATTATCTTCAGCAAAATTTATCATATTTGCAATCACAGTGAAATGTTTCAGCGTCTATCTTTAAGTTTCTCAAAACTTGTTTTGATTTATTTTTATTTTTATTTTTATAATATAATTTAATGAATTATTCACTTAACTTAATTCCTAGAGTACTAGGGTCCAATTTACCAATACATATGGAAAAGTTGTACTATTTGGGGGCTGAGCCTAGATATAAATACTTACAGGGTCTAAATCTAAATACTTCTGGCCATAGCATTACAAACCAACCTTTCACACATGGAAAACCACACATTTCACTGGTTGTTAAGGTTCACTTTACTTTTGCTTCTCAATATTATCTTCTGTACAAAAAATTGAGTATTTCTGCCTGCACTTTCAGATGAATCAAGCTTTCCATGATCAGATATCTCAGATGACTGGGATTTCAAACATATCTCTTAAAAATAATGACTAATATTTAGATAACTGGTATAGACATATATTCCATTACCTACAGATCTGATGTTGCTTTCCTTAAGAATTTACAATTAAAAAACTGTCTTCTGAGCTGCTTTTTTAAAGACAGCTTCAGTGATTTAACAATCTACGAAGGGATTCCATTGCCAATAACATACATAAAATAAACAATCTTCTAAAGTAAATTATTTAAGAGAAAATACTCTCTTAGATTTCTTCAGAATTGGAATAACTATACTCTCAAGACAGTTAAAAGAAAAAACAAACAAACAAACAAAAACAAACACACACAAGAAAACCCCCAAAATAACAACAGGATTAAAACAAGAGGTTGTGAAAAGTTGTTTCAGAAATGCCATTACATAATCACAGAATTATAGGTGTTGGATGGGACCTCGAAAGATCTCTGGGTCCAACCCCCCTGCCAAAGCAGGTTCCCTAGAGCAAATTGCACAGGTAGGCCTCCAGATGGGCCTTGAATATCTCCAGAGATGGAGACTCCACAACCTCCCTGGGCAGCCTGTTCCAGTGCTCCAACAGCCTCACCGAGAAGAAGTTATTTCACATGTTGCTGTGGAACTTCCTGTGATCCATTTTGTGGCCATTGCCCCTTGTCCTATCCCCACAAGCCACTGAGAAGAGGTTGGCCATATCCCACTGTCTCCCACGCCTAAGTTATTTATAAGCATTGATAAGATCCCCCCTCAGACTTATTTTCTCAAGGCTGAACACACCCAGGTCTCTCAGCCTGTCCTCATAAGTGAGATGACCTGTATCATCTTTGTGGCCCTCCGCTGGACTCTTTCCAGGAGATCCCTGTCTCTTTTGTACTGCAGAGCCCAGAACTGGACAGAGTACTACTCCACGTGAGGCCTGACCAGGGCAGAGTAGAGGGGGAGGATCACCTCCCTTAAACTGCTGGCCACACTCCTTGTAATGCACGTCAGCATCCCAATGGCCCTCTTGGCCACGAGGGCACACTGCTGGTTCATGGTCAACCTGTCGTCCACCAGGATCCCCAGGTCCTTCTCCTCAGAGCTCCTCTCCAGCAGGTTGTCCGCCAGCCTGTACTGATACATGTGGTTGTTCCTTCCCAGGAAGGAACTCTACACTTGCTCTTATTAAACTTAATTTGGTTTCTTCCTGCTCATCTCTCCAGCCTGCCCAGGTCTCGCTGAATGGCAGCACAGCCTTCTGACATGTCAGCCACTCCTCCCAGCTTTGTGTCACTGGCGTACTTTCTGAAGGTAGACACTCTTCCCTCATCAAGGTCATCAGTGAAGATGCTGAACAAGGCCAGACTCAGCACTGACCCCTGGGGAACACCACTAGTCACTGGTCTCCAGCCGGACTCTGCACCACTGACTCCACCCTCAGAGCTCGGCCAGTCAGCCAGTTCTCAACCCACCTTGCTGTCCACTCATCTATCCCACACTTTCTCAGCTTTGCTAGCAGGATGTTGTGGGAGACAGTATCAAAGGCCTTGCTAAAGTCAAGGTAGATGATCTCCACTGCTCTCCCCCCATCTACCCAGCTGGTGATGTCATCATAGAAGGCAACAAGGTTGGCTGAGTACAATTTCCCCTTGGTGAATCCATGCTGACTATTTCTCATAACCTTTTCATTTTCCAATTGCTTGGAGATGGCATTCAGAACAAGTTGTTCCATCACCTTTTGAGGAACAGAGGTGAGACTGACTGGTCTGTAGTTTCCTGGATCCTCCTTCTGGCCCTTTTCGAAGATCGGAGTGACATTGGCTATCCTCCAGTCTTCAGGCACCTCTCCTGTTCTCCAAGACCTTTCAAAGATGATAGAGAGCAGTTCAGTGATCACCTCTGCCAGCTCCCTCAGCACACGTGGATGCCTCCCATCAGGGCCCATGGATTTATGTGCATTGATCCCACTCAGATTCTCCCAAACCACATCCTCCTCAACCAGAGGGGAGCTCTCCACCTCCCAGACTATTTCTCCTCCCTCCAGGGTCCAGGAGTCCCAGGGGGAGTCTTTGACACAAATACCGAAGCAAAGTAGGCATTCAGTATCTCCGCCTTCTCAGCGTCCCCCGTTATCAGGACACCTCCCTTGTTCAGCAAAGGATCCACATTATCTCTAGTGTTCCTTTTACTGTTTACATACTTAAAAAAAAAAAAAAAAAACAAAAAAAAAACTCTCCTTCTTATTATCCTTTATCTCCTTTGCCAGCTTCATCTCCAGGTGGTCTTTAGCCTTCTTCGTCATATCCCTGCAGGCCCTGAAAACACTTCCATACTACTCCAAGGGACAGGCCCTTGAATGGAGAAATGCCATCCAAGGGGACCTGGACAGGCTGTAGAAGTCACCTCATGTGAACAGCGTGAGGTTCAACAAGTCTGAGTGCAAGGTACTGCACCTGGGTTGGGGCAGTCCCAGATATGAGGACAGACTGAGGGAAGAAGAAATTGAGAGCAGCCTTTCAGAGAAAGGACTTGGGGGTTCTAGTGGATGAAAGGCTTGATGTGAGCCAGCAGTGCATGCTTGCAGCCCAGAAGGCCAACTGCATCATGGGCTGCATCAGAAGAGGTGTGACCAGCAGGTCGAGGGAGGTGATTGTCCCCCTCTACTCTGCCCTCATGAAGCCCCACTTGGAGTACTGCATCCAGGTCTGGGGTCCCCTGCATAAGAAGGATTTGAACCTGTTAGAGTGGGTCCAGAGGAGGGCTACAAAGATAATCAGAGGGCTGGAGCACCTCTCCTGTGAAGAAAGGCTGAGGAAGCTGGGGCTGTTCAGCCTGGAGAAGAAAAGGCTCTGGGGAGACCTCATTGAGGCCTTTCAATACTTAAAGGGGTCTTAAAGATGGAGAAGGACTCTTTACTTGGGTAGAAAATGATAGGACAAGGGGGAATGGTCTTAAACTAAAAGAGGATAGATATAGACTAGACATTAGGAGGAAATTCTTCACTGTAAGGGTAATGAGGCACTGGAACAGGTTGCCCAGAGAAGTTGTGGATACCGCATCCAAGCCTTGGCCAACCTGATCTATTTGTTGGCATCTCTGCCTATAGAAGGGGGGTTGGAGTTAAATGATCTTTAAGGTCCCTTCCAACCCAAACCATTATATGATTCTATGATTATTTCTATGTTTGAGCTTTTTAGCTCTATTAACTCCAATATTCAGCTGAATTTAGAAATGACTGTGGAAGCAATTGTCGTGTTAAAATTTATATGTCTTCTAGAAATAAAGTTACTCATTGTCCTTTGTAAGCTAAGCATTATTTAAAAATAATTACAAAGCAGTCATCATTCTAGCTGAGAAAAATATGTGCATATGCATCATCTTGTTCCATGGAAGTGAACTAAATATATAAACTTCATTTTCTGTGAAATGAGTAGACAGATGGTTTGAATTCAGATGTGAGGGCTGATAATATGTCTGCGTTCTGATGTCATATTCCTTTTAGATTCAGAGGTGGAATGCATTATGTAGAATAGTCTCCGTTTTGCAAAATAATTTTTACAAAAATATTTTTACAAGGCATATATTTATGAGGATTAGCAGTTTGAAATCCACTTTCCAATGGAGAGAATTATCATGTTCAGTATCGAAGCAATGACTTTACTTAAAGAATTATTGATGTATATTAAGTATTTATGTCTCTAAATTAGAAACTGATGAACTGATGTAAAGATTCCTAAAGACTTCATCATGCATTTTTCAGTATTTTAAAATATATTTAATTATCATGAAAGATCTCAAAATGCAGTTGTCATACTTGTGGTATAATTATGTTTTTAGAAATGTCACATAATTTGAATATCAAAGAAATTTGAAATATTTATTTGTCAATATAATGATGAAATATGAAAAAAATCTTAAACCACTTCAGTATCCGCTTCAGAGTATGCTCAGCTCCTGTACTTGATGTAAACCTTGCTCAGGCTTATGAGCTACAATAGGCCTCAATGTAATCGTTCCCTGAACCAGACAGCTCATTAACAATGGAGCCCTAGGCAGACCTCATTACAGGAAACAATCTGATAAGGAATCTGAGCTTGACTATAAGTCAATCGCTTTGTCCAATAAATGTGAAAGGAAAAGCCATCATGGCATAATTCCCCTGTTGCCTATTGTGAGTCTGACACTGTCTCACTCTCCTGTTGAGGGCTGGGGAGGGGTGGAGAAGGCATTTCACAACCTGATCCTTAAAAAAAAAAAAAAAAAAAAAAAAAAAGGAAAAATACCTGAATCCTAGAAAATTACTGACCAAATGACAATGGAGTTTCAATCCTATAAATAGTGATTCCATACAAGAACTCATATTTCTCCAGGGACTGCAGTTGGCTGCATCCTTGATCTCCCTCTGAGCTTGGACATCTCTCAGGGTAGCCTTGACAAACCTTGAACTAAGTCACTGTTTCTATTGCAGAAAATTCCTTTAGATTACTGTGCTAATTGGCTAATACTTAGATTTTTCTCACACTGATTAAGTGCTTTTAAAATCATTTAATCCCATCTTGTTATTTTCTATAAAGGTATATAATAAATCCCTAATTACTGCTACATTAGAGCTATGTAAAATCCAATTCTACAACAGTTAACAGTCCTGAGACTTTTGTGAAAGAAGATGATACCTCTATTAAATACCTCTATTCTTTCCCTCCCCTTTCAGAATAATTTTGTGTCTCAGATCACCTCCATCTTCCCTTGTACCATTTTATAGTTCTGGAAAAATATTGCTTGTTATGTGCATAGCAAGTGAAATCTCCATGGATTTCATAAAATATTTTTATTGCAAAATTGGCCCTTACATATGAAAGACTTCCAAATCTTAGTTTCTTTCTAAAATGTAGTTCTGACATTGGCGTAAATGCTGATTTAGTAAATTAATAAAACAAACAAATGTCTGACAGCACGTTCAGAAGAGATGAACGTAAATGAGGTAAGTGCTGTAAACACTGTGCAAGATTTATAAAAGGAATAAAAATCAGTGTAATAATTTTCAGAACACAGGGGTAAGTAAAGTTGTTTCAAGATTTTTTTAAAATTTATTATTATTAGATTATTTGTGTAGGAGCCCTTACTGTATTTTGTTTTTTTTTTGATTGATTGTTTGTTTTTACTTCTGCCAAAAATTTTTATCTGAGAGTGTCAAGATATTTTCCTGTCTTCAAACCATTCCTCATTATCTTCCTCTCAGCATTATTTTCCTAGTTTGTATGTTGGTTAAATAACATTTCTAATTGACTGTTTTCAAGGAAGTGTGTTATCATTTGCATTTAGAACAAAAATTAAGATTCATTTATATAAATAATTATTGTCAATTACACTGAAACAAATTTTTGAAAACCAATTCTCTAGTGCGCATGTCATCTCATTATTTTACAATTCTCAGTAAATTTTACTGTGTGGTTTGATATATTACCTCTAGGAAAAAAAAAAAAAAAAAGTTAATGTTTATGAAGCATTTAATTAAACATTTTTATTGATATGAATTAAATTTCTGTATTTCCGATTTAACAGGGAGATTCTGTCCACCATTTGTAAAGTTGTGTTTAAACACCAGGGAAAGTCTCAAAATTGCAAGCTCTGGTATACAAGAGAAAAAGTAACTTTTTTTTTTTTTTTTTTTTTTTTTTTTTATAAATGCTGGAAAAACATAATTGCATGCAAAGACTCCAGGTGATTTCTGAAGAGTGTCAAAGACAATTTCTTGACATACATGATCAATAAACCAACAGGAGCACGTGTGCTGCTAGATGTACTGATCCCAAAACTGAGTTGTGCAGGTTAATGGCAGTCTTGGATGTGGTGGATGCTGGAGAACTGGAGATGGTGGAGTTTAAGATCCTGAGAGAGGTGAGCAATAGCAGAACAATAGTAACAATGGTCTTCAAGATATCAGACTTTTGGTTGTTAAGGGATCTGATCTCCTGATCCCACAGGAAACTGCCCCGAAGGGTAAAGGGGACCAGGAGAGCTGGCTGAGCTTCAGAAACAACCTCCTCCGAACACAAGAGAAGTCCATTCCTTGCAGAAAGTCAAGCAAGCATGGCAGAAGGCCAGCAGGATCTGGGCAGTTATTTCCTGTCTGAGTTTGAATGAAGAAATGAAGTACATAGAAGGTGGAAACAGGGATGGTAGGAATAAAGAGATATTGGATGAGTGTGAGGGTGTGGAGTTAGGAAAATCAAAGCTGAAGTTGAAACTGATGAGGAATTTGAAGGGCAACAAATGTGGTTTCTCTAAATACATTGGCAGCAAAGAAAGGTTAAGAAAAATGAGACTGGTGCTTAGTGGGATAGGGGACCAGATAAAAAAGGACATGGAAAAGGATGGAGTAGTTTTCTTTTTGTCCCAGTTTCAATGGGGTCCTTGGGACCAGAGAGGATGCATAAGATGGTGTTCAGTTAGGAACCTGATGGCGCCACCAGTCCTGACTGTCCCTGCCCCCCCCCAACCTGCCCATGGTCCAGGACCTCATTTCAGCTCCCCCAATCCCACTGCTATGCCTAGCCAAGGGTCCTACCATCCCTCATCATAAAATGATGATGATAAAATGAACATGTGTAGGAGTTGCTGCTCCACCTGGAATCATACAATTCTATGGGTCCAAATGGGATTCATCACAGGGTGCTTAAAGAGCTGGCTGATGTCATCGTGGGACTTCTCTCAATTATTTTTTAACGGTCTTGGGAATCTGGAGAGGTCTCACTTGAGTGGAAGCTGGCAAATGTTGTACTAATTTTTAAGAAGGGCAAGAAAGAAGACCCTAGTAACTATAGGCCTGTCAGTCTCGCGTCAGTGCCTGCTAAAATTATAGAGAAGATTTTCCTTGAAGGTACTGAAAACACAGCTGGGGGACAATGCAGTCATTGGTCCCAGCCAACGTGGGTTCATGAGGGTCCTGTTTGACTAACTTTATTTCCTTTTATGATAAGATCACCCATCTAGTCAATCAAGGGAAAACAGCTGATCTTTTTTGGATTTCAGTAAAGCTTTTGACAGTTTCCCTTGGGATCCTACTGGACAAAATGTCCAGTATACAGCTGGACAAAAACATAATATGATGGGTGAATAACTGGTTGATGGGTAGCACTCAAAGGGTTGTGGTAAATGGGTCCACATCAGGCTGGCACCTGGTCACCAGTAGGGTTCCCCAGTGCTCCATTTTAGGGCCAGTTTTCTTAAATGTTTTTATAAATGATTAGGATATAGGATTCGGAGCTGTTTTGAGCAAATTTGCTGATGATACTAAACTTGGAGGTGTTGTTGACTCTGTTCAGGGTAGAAAGGCCTTGCAGAGAGATCTGGACAGATTGGAGAGCTGGGCGATGGACAACCACATGAAGTTTAACAAGAGCAAGTGTCGGGTCCTGCACCTGGGACGGGGCAACCCTGGCTATACGTACAGACTGGGTGATGAGATGCTGTACAACAGCCCCACAGAGAGGGATCTGGGGGTTTGTGGTTGAAAGCAAGCTGAATATGAGCCAGAAGTGTGCCCTGGTAGCCAGGAGGGCCAACTGTATCCTGGGATGCATCACGCATGGCATTGCTAGTTGGTCGAGGGAAGTGAATGTCCCACTCTGTGCTGGTGCAGCCTCACCTTGAGTACTGTGTGCAGTTTTGGGCACCACAGTACAAAAAGGATGTGAAACTATTGGAGAGTATTGAGAGAAGGGCTACTAAGATGGTGAAAGGCCTAGAGGGGAAGACATCTGAGGAGCAGCTGAGGTCACTGAGGAGGCTGAGGGGGGACCTGGTTGTGGCTACAGCTTCCTCACAAGTGGTAGTGGAGGGGCAGGTGTTGATCTCTTCTCTCTGGTGACCAGTGATAGGACCTGAGGGAATGGTGTCAAGCTGCGACAGGGGAGGTTTAGGCTGGATATCAGGAAGAGGTTCTTCACTGAGAGGTAGTTGCACACTGGAACAGGCTCCCCAGGGACATAGTCATGGCACGAAGCCTGTCAGAGTTTAAGAAGCATTTGGACTGTTCTCTCTCTATGGTCTGAATTTTTGGGTAGACCTGTGTGGTGCCAGGAGTTGGACTTGATGATCCTTATGGATCTGTTCCAACTCAGGATATTCTATGATTGTATGATTCTTATGATCCTAAGTGAAGAATTTTTGCATGCCCTTCTGTTGTACTCACAAGAAACAGGAAATTTATTTATTTGTTCTAAGGAATCTGTTTTTCATTCTGGTTGTTGTCATTGGTTTTGTTCTACTCAGAATAAATAACCACAAAAAAAAAAAAAAGGCACATGAAAACAATCTGAGAAGTACTTTTCTGCTGCAGACTGTGGAGCAGCATGGTCTATTGTTTAGAGTTAGTATAAAGAGAGAGCATATTCCTCTTTATTGAGTAGCTCATTTAATATCCAATGGGCAAAATCACTTAACTTCTTTTGTTGTTGTTGTTGTTGTTGCTGTTGTTTCATTGATGTTGTTTTTGTTTTGAAATGCTTTTTTTTTCTACATTCAAATGTAAAATGTAAAATGCTATATTGTTTCCTAATAAGTCTTTATTGACCTAGTCAATGTTTATTCCACAGAAATCTGTTTCCATGACAAATATTATTCTTAAAGTGTTGAACTGTAATTTGATATTTTCAGAACAGAAATGCAGTTTCTTTTTATTTAAAATGTGAAATTCTCACTACAAAAATCCTCATACATCTATTTCTGACAGCTGTTGCTACCTTTTGATCACATAAGCATCAGTATATTGGCAATATATATCATAATAGAACATTTGATTTTTACAAGTGTAGAAATGAAAGGTTGTTCAGACAGTTTCAAAACAAATGCTGGAGCACTTTAGATCCTACATATTTAAGGAAAGTTAAAAGCTGTAGATATACAATATGTGGAGATAATGTTAGGTCTAACATTTCTGAACAAATATATCCACATTTACTACTTTAAATTGACAGATTGGGTTTAACCCCAATGTACACCAACAAAATTCTCAGATTCACCCGTAATTTGAAAATTTGACCAGTAACATTTATTCCCAGCTACAGGTGAAAAAGTACCATAAAAACTGATGCCATTTTAAAGAAGCTAAACAATTGGCATACAAGACAGCTTCTCATCGATCTGTGTGCTTAATAAAGCTAAATGTTAGGAAGACTAATGTACCATACTGATGTTTTAGGAATTTCATTAATGTATTTGAAAGACAGTCATAACTCACTCACCTCTTCTGAGTTTATGAGCCATGGGTTTTCTCCAGCTCATAAAACCAACTTGCTTAACACAACACAGTGACTAATAGCATCAGAGAATATACTTCATGAAGCAAGGTGACTCATCTTTTTTTCTTTCCTTTTTTTTTTTTTTATTTTTTTAAGTTTTGTAGGGCAATGCAGGGATGCTAAGAATAGAACTAGATAAGAATTTGACAAAATATCATTCTAAATTAGTGACAAATATTTTTATTGCTCTTTGTAAAAGTTAATTGTAAATTAGGACAGAATGCTAACTTCTGAAATCTCAATGATTTTTTTTGTTTGGTTGTTTTTTTTTTTTTTTTTTTTTTTTTTTTTTCAATGTACTTGTAACATGAAATGTATATGTGATATGAAAAATCTTACCTTTAAAAAGTAATGTGCCTTTCTCTCAGCAGTGTTTATCTCCATATTAAACCTTTGCCCAGCAGTTTTAAAACAAGAAACATCAATTAATTTTCTTTTACATGGGATAGAAACAGAACAGGTCTATAAATTCATACACATTTCACCATGAGAAGTATCAAAACATTTTTTAAAACATTCTCTTCACCTCTTTCTAATTAGCTGTAGTGCACATATCATCTGAGCTAGTCACCCAAGTCTCCCTTTGTCAGTGGAGCAAAATAGGCACCTACAACATGTGGCTTTTGAAGAAGTACTGTTTCTTAGTTACTGGAAGAAAAACAAACAAACAACAACAGCAAAAAACAAGTGCTATAATTACATAAAATTAGAAGTGCTTCATCGCATTCCTAGTCACCAGAACAGAATCTACATCCTTAGCTGTCATCCACATGGTATGGCAAAGGATATTTCAGGCCTGATTCAAAACAGCCTGTTTTGAACAACCTAGTCAAGTAAATTTTGTGTGTGTGTGTGTGTGTGTGTCTGTGTCTGTGTGTCTGTGTGTCTGTGTGTGTGTCTGTGTGCGTCTGTGTGTGTCTGTGTGTGTCTGTGTGTCTGTGTCTGTGTCTGTGTCTGTGTCTGTGCGTGTCTGTGTGTGTCTGTGTGTCTGTGTGTGTCTGTGTGTCTGTGTGTCTGTGTGTCTGTGTGTGTGTCTGTGTGTCTGTGTGTCTGTGTCTGTGTGTCTGTGTGTCTGTGTGCACGCGCGCGTGTGATTTTTTGTTGTTCTCAGCTGGATCTTGTATGAATAGCATTTTTAGAATTAGAGAGCAACATTTTTTCTAAGGTCCACTTGAATCAATTCTTTTATGGATGTAGCTCTAATATGCTGGGGGGGGGGGAAGGGGCAGCGGGGGGAATGAGGGAATTATCTCTCAGCCTCAGAGAGGCACCTATGCACAATCATAATTCATAGACAAGAACAATCTTTTAAATTCATTCTTCTTGATTTCTATTTAGAAAATGGACCATATCACCCATTCCAATTGAAACACAATGCAAAAGAACTAATACTTCCATATGTGTATAATTGTCAGGCTATCAATTAGATCATTTGCTCATGAAGTGATACTTGCTCAGGTGAGGTGAGGCTGACTGGGCTGTAGTTCCCCAAATCCTCTGTCTTGCACTTCTTGAAGATAGAAGTGATGTTTTATTTCTTCTAGTTCTCAGGGACCTTTTCTGCTTACCATGACTTTTCAAAGATTATCAAGAGTGGTAATGACATCTGCCAGCTCCCTCAGCAGTTTTTGTATTCGATGAAGCCCCATGAGCTCAATGTGTGTCTGGTTTGTTTAACTATTCTGTGACCTGATACTTGTCCACTGAGGGCAAGTCTGCATTGCCATTGGTTTCAGAGTCCTGGGATTGCTGAAAGCCTGTCACAATGGAAAAAAATATAGCCTCAGATAATACTGGTCTTCCATTCAAGTAGAAAGACTATAATAATTTAAGGTTTTGGTTTATATGTTCTATATTCCTTACATATTAGTTTGATTTTTCTAAGTGACTTTACATTTTCAGAAATGTTTAGCCACCTACTATGAGGAAATACTTAGTGTAATGGCTTAAAAGAAAATTAGGTCATCAAACTATGAGTTTACATTGATACAGGGTAAAACAAGCATTTCAAAATACAGTTTGGTTTTGGGCACTGCCTACTTTTGGTCTCGGTTCAGGTAAATTCAGATTTACCTTGTGAATCTGTAGAAAAATGAATAGGTTTGATATCTAAACTACATGTCATTTCAAAGTGAATGTTGTACCATTTCTGCATTCATGACATCTATTTGAAGATCCCCTATAAAAATCTCTCCTTTCATAAAAAAACAAACAAACAAACAAACAAACTCTTTTCTTTTATAAAATATCACTGGAATGAATTTATTTTCATTTTTAATTACATAGTTAAATAACAGGTCTGTAAAAATCATCACTGTCTTTGAAAGGTAATTTAAGTAGTGGTATTTTAGAATAGTGCTTATACACTATTCTATTCTTATATATAGTTGGTCTTGTAGTATACTCTTCACCAGCTGAAAAAATAAAAAATAAAAAAAAAGCAAAAACCAAGCAACTTTAACTTAATTGGCAGTCCTGACACTGAGAAGTTTATTTTTGTACTTTTTATATTATTTTTAGAATTATGTTTTCTCAGATTATTCTTCTAGCATTCTCTCTATTGAACATGTTCACTATTGCTTCTAATCAAGGCATTTACATTCATGCTATTTTGGGTATGCTTGCATGTACGGTTATGATTTCAGTTGTAAGATAAATTTAACTTTTCTTTATTTTCTCTAAGATTAAAAATAGAAAATAATTGACTAACATCTGGTAAAAAAATCTGGGTCCATCATGCCAAATAAAGTGCTAAGTATCCTCTGCATAAGCCTGCATCATTTCAGATCCTAACACCTTTAACAGACTCAGTTTTTCACAATACAAAAGAATATTTTATTTTGTAGAGAGATACATTTCTGCAAAACAAAATGCAATTATTCTGTACCAGTTGTGAACTGAGTTTGCATTTGATTCACTTTTGCTTTGGTTTAGTTATGTATCTCAGATAATCATGATTCTGTACTTTCCATCCTATTTTCCAAGTTATTAATTCTGATTTAATCTACTGATAATGATTAACAATCTCTGAATCTATAAAATGTATGTCACAATATAGTATACATTATAAGTAAGGAAATCCAGTTCTGAAATAATGTTAGGATACAAAGCAGGTGAATGAGGTTTTCCTTTTTATTATTTTGCCTTTTTTTGTTTGTTTGTTTGTTTGTTTGTTTGAAAGCAGCAACAACATATATTAGAGTTTTTTCTTGCTAGATATTTCTTACTGTTAATGTATGTTACTTACATTTAATAAAAGAGTTCTTTATCAGTCTAAAATGAACTAAGTTCATTACTGAAACTTACAGAAAATCTAATTCTTTTGGAAGGATAAGTGCATATTCATGTATGAATTTATCTAGCCGTAACTATAAAAAATGAAGCCTTTATGAAAATATACAGTCATGGATGGTGTGAGTTACTGGGGGTAGATCTGAACTTGGCCCATTGAATAGTGCTACATGTTAACATTGTTACAGCTCAGTTTCCTCTATTTTCTGTGTCTCTCATGGGTGTAAAGAATTCTTACAGGTATTAAGATTTCCCTTCTGCTCAGAGACACTGGTACAAGGAATGTCTGGAACTGACAGCACAGCATGGAAGACGGAAGCATCTTAAGTACTAGTGCTTCAAGCAGCCCAAACGTCTAGAGAAAACACAGACAAATTACCCAAGGAATGGTGAAGCCAAAGATCTCCTATTTTAAGTTATCACATGAACCAACTCTTTTATTCAATGCAGAGAAAATCTGAAGGTACTTTAAGCAGAGAATTTTTCTTTATCTTTACTACTAAAGGATATTAAATGATCTAAAAGTCAGTCTAAAAGATTACTAACTGATATTAAAAGAGAGAGACAGCTAGGCACACATTTCATGTAACTGCGATAACAGACACCCTCTAAACAGTATAATAGCAATAGATTTAGAGGCATCGAAGGATATAACAGCAAAATACAATGAACAGCACATGAGTAATACTACTGTATGTAGTAGCCACAGCAAATTCTCTACTCCACCTGAATATAGAACGTAGCTTAATCATGTAATTTAAAGTTCGCACCTGCTGAATTAATATTTCTACACCAAAGATCTTGGAAATATGTGGGAAATTCATAAATTAAGGAGTAGTACTGTATTAGAAAGTTAAGAGCTGTTATTGTAATATTGTATTGTAGATTGTATAATAGCTACCTGAAATATGCTCAGGGGAAAAAAAAATAAAGATATGCTTAAAAAAGTGTGCTTAAATTTTATAGAACTTTGTGGACAATTTTATGGCTAATGTAAAAAATATTACTCAAGGATGAAAAATGGAAATAGTATGGGTGTTACAAAACTGAATACATGTAGTGGGTTTATATGGCAAGGTTTTGGTAGCAGGGGGCCATAGGGGTGGCTTCTGTGAGAAGGATCTAGAAGCTGCCCCATGTTAGGTAAGGGCCCCACTGCTGACTAGAGCTAAGTCAATAAGTGATGTTGTTTGTGCCTTTGAGAGAGCATATTTAAGTCAGGGAGAAAACGCTGCGCCACACAGCAGCTGGGAGAGTGAGAGGAGTGAGGAACAGCCTTGCAGGCACCAAGGTCAGTGAAGAAGGATGGGGAGAGGTGCTCCAGGCGCCGGAGCAGAAGTTCCCTGCGGCCTGTGGTGAGGACCATGGTGAAGCAGGCTGTCCCCCTGCAGCCCATGGAGTACCACGGTGGAGCAGGGTTCCACGCTGCAGCCCATGGAGGAGACCACGGTGGAGCAGGTGGCCCTGCACTGACGGAGACTGCGGCCTGTGGAAGACCCCTGCCGGAGCAGGTTCCGGGCCAGACCTGCAGCCCGTGGAGAGGAGACCATGCAGGAGCAGGTGACCTGGCAGGAGCTGCTGCCCGTGGGGGACCCAGGTTGGAGCAGTGTGCTCCTGAGGGATGGACCCCGTGGTACGGACCCATATGTGGAGCAGTTCTTGAAGAGCTGCTGCCTGTGGGAAGCCCACGCTGGATCAGTTCAGCAAGGACTGCATCCCGTGGGTGGGACCCCACAGCACAGGGGACGAGAGTGACTGAGAAGGAGTGGCAGAGAAGAATTTCTATAGACTGACCATAACCCCCACTCACCCCTTTCCCCTGCGCCACTAGGGGGGAGGAGGTGGAAGAGGGTGGATGGGGGAGGAAGGTGCTTTTGGTTTCTTTCCTTTGTTTCTCACTTCTCTAGCTCGTTTGTAATAGGCAATAAATCTTACTATCTCCCTATGCTGAGTCTGTTTTGCCCATCACAATAATTACTGCGCGATCTCCTCGTCCTTATCTCAACCCTTGAGCCCCTTTCATCGTATTTTCTCCCTGTTCCTCTTTGAGGAGGGGGAGTGAGAGAGCGGTTGTGGTGGAGCTCGGTCACCCACCCGAGCGAAACCATCACAATACAAAGAATACAAAAAAAAAACTGAATACCTGTGACCTTTTGTGACCTTAGTGTTATTTTTTGATTTAGTTGATTTAGTGATCTAGTTAATTTTGATTTATGATTTAGTGTTATTTTATTATTTTAGTGTCTGTCAACACAAGACAGTTGAAAGATTTTAAAATGGGATTTTGTATGGTTGCATTTTAAACAAGAGTCAGTAATAAGAAATATCCACAGTTCCTATCAAGATATTTCTCAAACAAGGAATACAAATTAAAATCTAGCCTTTCAACTTAGTTTCTACAAAGGCAGAAATTATATGAAACTGTTGGGCTGTTGTGGTTATGAAAACTATAATGCCAATATAATCGTTTAGTAATGTTATATAAAATAAATAAATAAATAACTTTTAATTTCTTCTTACTAATTCCTTCCCTCCTCTGTCTGCTTTTGCTCCAACATCCTTAAAAAAACAAACAACAACAAACAAACAAAAAACAAGTCATGTTTATATTTGTAAATTTAATTATGGACAGTTTGCACTGTGAAATTATTCTCATTTTAAAATTACTACATATATATTCTAAAATTACATTATCATACATACATATATGCACAAGACTTCCGAGGTCTACAATAAAAAAATAATAAGAATAATAATAAAAAAGCAAATCTTGTGTATAAAAGGAGATTAGATTTTTTTTTTTTGATTTTTATGATTTTTTGAGGGAATAATCAGATTTAAAAATATATATTTGTAATTTCTTATTTTTTCTCTTCCTTAGATAAGTGAGGTTTTGAAACAATATTCTACTAGAAGAAATGATGACATGGATTGTCCCTTCTTGGTAGCTTAAAAATAGAGTTTGTATCTTTATACACTACATTAAATGAAATGACCTAGTGTTTTTTTTTTTTTTTTTTTTTTTTTTTCTACTACAAATTAAAAATTCATATCGTATTTCTTTTCTTTGCTCTCTGGAAAATATAACATTCTAAAAATATCATTTTCAGTATTTTTCCACTTCCAGCTTCATTGAAAATTAAAGCAATACTTACTTAAACACATAGTATTTTGTTTTCAAAGTAGTGCATAGGTGATATATTGTCTCCATGATGAACTGCATTACACTGCTTTGTCTAGTATGGGGTTGACAACAGTAAAGATTAAAAAATGTTTTTTTTTTTTTTTTTTCTGATGTAGGTTGACTACACACCCTCTGTTTTATCAGATAAAGATATACATAGCATGTTCAAATATTTGGGTTCAGATAAGAAAAAAAAAATAATAATAAAAAAATCACAGACTTTATATTACACCTAATCTTAAATTTCCTTAATATATGTATGAGATAGCTAAACTGGTCAGCCTGTTACCCAAAAGGTTTAAGAACCCTATGGAGATTTCCCTTGCAGTAGAGAAAATTTCTAAAGTATGCTAGAGGCTCATTTTTGCTATATTTGCTACTGACCATTTCTCTGGAATGACTATAAAGGCAGCTTAGGTTATCCCTCAGATCTGGTTGTCTACAGCGAAGGTATCTATAAATGAGATAAACATCTCCCTAAGTGACTAAATACATATGAGGTTTTATGCATGAAATGAATGGTAATATTACCTCAAGCTTGCTGCAAACTTTTTGTTTTTCTTTTTGTTTGTGGGGAAGATGGAGGAGGTTGTATTAATTAATGACATCTTCCAGGAGAGCTCTATTAGTTGCTAACATTCTTCAGCCAGCTTTTTGTTGCTTTTTGTCCTTTGACATAGTTCATCTTTTATCTATCTATTTATTTATTTGTTTATTTATTTATTTATATCAAATGGGACTACTGTGTAGCAACTGAAGTCTCCTGCCGATGCACTTGTTAGATACCCTTGCAAGGCTGTTTAAAACTAGCTATGAACTGGCAGAAATGCTGTAACCACAGATTGAAATGTTGGGCTTAGAGAAATAAAAGGTTGGGTCAAGCAGACCATACTATTGAGGGGGAAAAAAAAAAAAAAAAAAAAAAAAAATAAATAAAATTGAAAAGGAAATCCTTGTTTTGAACAATAGAAAGAAAATTCAGAATGCCTCATTGCTTTGTGCATTTCATATGTGCTGCATGAAATATAAGCTTCCTGTATACAAGGGCTATGAAGCTCAGAAGCACAAAACATATCTGCAGCTTTTTTCCCATTAAGACTGGGGGAAAAAAAAGAAAAAAAAAAGAAAAAAAAAAAAACAAAAAAAAAAGGTTTTGAAGTCTCTAAAGACAGTCACTAGAGGGAGCCATGTTCATATACAGTTTACTACACATGCCCCTGCAAAGCTTTCTAAAATAACCCAGTTCTAGAACAAAGATATTTATTTATTTATGCATTTAATTATTTATTATTATTTGCTACAGAATTCTTAGATAGGAAGAGAATACGATATGGAAAACAACAGACACTTTCCTAGTTCAGTGAAGGATCGATCCCAATGTGCAAAATAACATCAGTAAAGGTACTGCAGTTTGTTCTATTCTGTGATTTTTATACGCTAGATCCAAGGATTTAAACACTTGAAATTAACCTCCTGGGTATTTTAGTGTGCAGATCCAAAATCACAAGAGGGGAAAAACCTGCTGCATTATTGCTTAACCTTTTCAGTAATTTAGAAGTTACTTTCATGTTCAGCTTCACAGTTTCAAAGTACTTGTATATTAAGAATAACTCCAAATTTAATGTTATGGGGATTATCTTTTCAGTAATCAGTGAATGGTGTTTTTCGATCTGTATAACTAAAATACTTGTAGGTGTTATCAGGCCAAAATATTTAAAACATAGGAAGAATGACTTGCCAGTGAAATGTAGTTGCAGCCATTTTCTCTGAAAACACAGCTGGAGGCCTTTCAAGGGAATAATGGAGGTGAGTTCTTCACACTGAGAGGAACAATGAAATAGTGATTTGAGATCTCACACAAAGGATAAAGAAGGGGTAGGGGAACATGGCATATATAGATCATATAATAATAAATACCATTCTTGAACAAACACTTCTTCGTTTTGTCACAGAGAAGTAAGCCACTGCTAATTACTATGCTATTAATAGTTATAGCTAGAATTAGTTATAAACTGTTACTGTATGAAAATAATGAGCCCACTACCAAGACCCCTGATCATGTCCGTATGATGTAATCTAAGAATTATGGCTTTCAGATGGTATAGGAAAATTGAGATATGAATTAAATGCCAAGTGCCACATCAACACTATGAATAAGCAAATTTGGGATAACACATGTGATGCAATTACGAGATCTGGTGAGGTTCTGCAGTACAAGTAAATGCTATGGAATTTAGGAGTTTGCAGAATAAGTGACTTTTGAACAAATCACAGAATTGCAACTTGACTTACTAAGGAATTACAGCTGAAGTTATGTTTTAAGCATGTACACATACACATACAGAGACACTTATCTGTGGAAACTATTTTTTAGTTTGGATTTATTTTTCTGTGGAGATCAATAGAGAATAGTCATGTTAAAGCAGTGTGGGAGTAATTAAAACAAAACAAAGTAAAACAAAACAGTTCAAACTGTGCAAATTGTATTAAACTGTATCAATATAAAAATGATTAAACTTTTGAGAATAAATAATGTTAACTTTTAGGAAGAGAGTTTATAGCCTAAAGCACTCTCTTAAAACAAAAGTAAAAAATATGATACATTTTTCTATCACATTTTTTTTCTCCATTTCTTCCAGTATTTTTCTTCATGTTTTCAAAATCACCATATTTTATTTTATTTTTATTTTATTTTATTTTATTTTATTTTATTTTTTGGGGGGATGTTCTACAACGTTATACTAATATTTCTATGTCATACACATGATTATGTTACTGGTTCAACAATAAGACATTTTTAGTACAAACTTCTTTTTGAGTGCTTTCCGGACATAGTTCTTTTGAGAAGGTGCTTCTGAACCTAGACAGATCAAATTCTGAAGGTTTATTTATTTGTATGTTTTTTCTTCAAAGGAGGGGACAGCACATTTATGTTGAAATGAAAAAATGTATCTATGTGGATGTAGGTTTTGGGGCTTAAAGTAAACCATCAAATCTACTGTGGCTCATGGTGACATTATAGAAGTAGATATTACATGTCTAGCTCAGAACACAGAATATAATTAGCTATACAAGGTGACAAGTTTCAAGGTAAAATATTTGGTCCAAATCAATAATTTCTGCATAAAATAGCTACTTTTATATATACATATATGTATATATGTATATATATAGATATGAAAATTTATGAAAGCTTTCTGAGAATATAATGTAAACTCCTGGAGGAAAGAATTGCCTGTGGATTTTCCAGACTCCATAACAATGGACACTCATTCTTCCTAGGAACCTTGCAGTAAAATTACATAAAAGTTATTTGTCCACTCTCTAATAGAATCTTGCATTAAATTTTCATGTTAAAGCTACTGTTGACATTTTAAAGCTACAACAATTTTCCTGTCTATGATACAAACATGAGGTATGACTAATAACTTTTTTTTCTTTAATTAGGATAGACAAGAATGTTTTTATTATAGACATTTTATCTTAGATTCATGTATCATAACTACAGAATATTTCCATTTTGAGTTCTAGAACTTAAACAGATGGCAGAGATGTATTTAAAATAATGTTACTTGACATATAATTTCTATAAATAACTCCACAGCTACAAGAAACTCTTTGTAAATGTGGTCTCTTGGGAAGAAACTAAAAATTCTCTGTCATTTTGTTTCAATTGTTCTTGAAATTCATCACAAATAAATACACTTTTAAAAATTTTTTACCTTAAAATAAAAAGGCAGATATGAAGGGAGATGTTCTTTTGCATGTTTATTGGATTCCCAAATATCTTCATGGCCTACCCATAGAATAAATTCCTGAGACATTGTTCGCATCTATATAGAAATATACTGATAGAAAAAAATGCTGAAAGACATATTTTCACATTTTTTTGTAAAACAGTCACAAAATTGTCCTGTCATGATGCAGGGGACTACAAAATTAAAATACATAAAACAACATAACATAACATAACATAGCATAACATAACATAATAAAGTAAAGCAAAATAAAATGAAATAAAATGAAATGAAATAAAATAAAATAAAATAATAGGTTATTCTTGTTTTTACCAGCCAAAAAATACAATATGATAAATATCTCAGGCATCTGACTTAGACTGAGTTTGTATATTAAAAAAAAAAAATCCTTTCATTTCATTGATGAAATCACTTGGATATTGGAATATCAACTATGGAGGACAGAGAACTGTACAATATACAAAATGTTTTGTTTTTATGCCACTGGTGGGTGATCTCTGGGAGAAAAGTAAGTTATTGACCCAGGGAGAAAAAAAAATATGGAAAAAACAAAAACAAATAAACAAAAAAAAAACTCAGACATTCTAGCAGAGGTATAATAATAATAATAATAATAATAATAATAATAATACGCTTTAGAATCTTATGCATATTTGCATATGATTTTTTCTGTGCCAGCAGTGGTATTTGCATGTTTTCATTCAAGGCTGTTGCAAACAAAACAAAAACCTCAGAAAGTAAGATTCAACTAATATAAAAATATACATTATATATATATATATAATATTATATATTATATATAATATATATATTATAATATAAATATATATATAAATATATATATTATATTTTATATTATATATATATTATATTATACATATCATATATTTATTTAAATATACAATTTATTTAAATAAATATATAATGTGTATTATATATTATATATATTATATAATACACATTATTTATTTATTTATTTATTATTTTTTATTTTATTATATTTTATTATTTATTATCTCTATATAATATATATAATATAATATATATTATATTATATATTATACTAATATAAAAAAGTATTGCTGAAAACAAGTGAGAATGAACAGACTGTGATTTAATTTTTCTTTTATATTTTTGGCCGCTCCAAATTTACTTTATATACCATTTGTTCTTTATTCTTTTAGTAATAGAAAATGAGTAATGCTTCTTTTGCTATGAAAAAAATACTGTTGCTGCCAACTTTGTCAGCAAAACTTCATTTTTACAGTTCTGTTAGAATCAGTTTGTCAACATAAAGCTAAAATATTCTGAACTCAATCAGGCTTCTCCCTGGAGGCGGCATTAAAGGGTTTGAATGGCTTTATCTGTTCAATACTAAGGATGATTGTAAGTCCTGTTAAGTGCTCTCTCCGGTGGTTTATTTCAAAACTTTTAATAGACTGCAATACTTCTATCTGTGATCATATACATATGTATATTCATAACCACTTCATTATAATGGCATTTTTTTAGATTGGCCTCCTACTATTACTACCCTCTCAGCCAGTTCTATGTAGACCAGCAGCATAACAAGTCAAAAAATAGACATTTGGTACTACACTTTCTTTTGAGTTGGTTGCCATTAGATTTTTAAATTTAATTTGATTTATTTTTTTAGGAGATATCATCAAGTTATGAAGCGGATTGCCTCCAACAGAAAGCCACAAGTGCATCAAGTAAGAAAACTTAGATTCAGAAAGTTAGATTTTACGTATTTATTTTTTAATCAAGTAATAAAGAGTATAGCAAGACTCAGTTTTGAACAGAATCACTTATCTTGCACAGCTTCAAAGAATACAGTTTAATATTTCATGAGATTATGTAGATTTGCATTGGGAAGATTATTTGTATTAGGAAATGCTACTAATGCTATTTCTATTGCTGGGTGCATATTGAACTATTTTAGTGAAGTGGAACAGCTCTGACTGTGTAGCTAAAATAAATAAATAAATAAAACCTACTTATTTATGCAGATTCCAGCTCAAATACATTTTTAAAAGCTTTGTAGACTATATGATTTCCTGTATGATTTTAAATTAGTGCACAACGTGATTTCAGGTTAAATTTAATGCAATAACTGTTTCCCCCTTTCTTTCTCTCTCTCTTTCTCTCTCTCTCTTTCTCTCTTCTCCTCTCTCTCTATTTCTCTCTTTCTCTCTACCTTTCTCTCTCTCTTTTTTCCTTCTTTCCTTCCTTCCTTCCTTCCTTCCTTCCTTCCTTCCTTCCTTCCTTCCTTCCTTCCTTCCTTCCTTCCTTCCTTCCTTCCTTCCTTCCTTCCATCCTTCCTTCCTTCCTAC
>NC_048893.1:156651763-156672714 GCF_011077185.1 Oxyura jamaicensis
TTCCTTCCTTCCTTCCTTCCTTCCTTCCTTCCTTCTTTCCTTTTGAGTAAATGACTTTTTTAAATTTTTGCCAGAGACATGGTTGTATTTTTTTTTTTTTTATTGCACCAGTGACACTGTTTTAGAGACTTAAATTAGAACTCTTTATCATCTACTTCTTCAGCAAAATCATACTGTCACATTCTGATGCCTCACTTTTGAAATCAAAAAGGAGGAGAAAACACGCTAACTTTAGCACAGTCTTTTGCTACTAATTTAATTTTATAATGGTTCTCTCTGCATGGAACAGGGATTTTTATTTTCCTTTGAGGATGCAATTTCTTACACAGAAATATAGGTGTTGCCATGCTGGAAGAGAGCTATAGCTACTTTTATCTGATACAATGTGTCTGAGGCCTATCTGTTAAGGAAAATGAAAATGTCTGCAGCAAAGCAGATGTTAAGAAATGTGTACTTTTTACATTAAGTTTTGGTGAGGTTATGTCCTGGGATAGAAATTTTCACTCAAGTTAATTGTAACTACCGAACTTTTGTGGTTGGCAAAAACTAGTGATAATGCATAGAATACTGCATTTGAGCATTGCCCATGGGACTTGCAATATTCAGTGATGACAATTAATTTGGTGTTATTTGACAATACTGAAGAGCAACTCCATGAAGAATCTTTCCCTGGAAGGAAGGAAATTAGTTATAGAAAGAAAAGTTGTTTTAATTACATAGGCAAGAAAATGCAAGGTTTTTGTGCCCAACTACATCATTAGTTTTTTGGGTTTTGTTATTTTTTTTCCCAGATGTTATACAATGTAAAAATGCATAAACAATGTCAGTAGACTCTGTATTCCTTCCCACTGACTGAGCAGAGGAACAAGAAGCACTCCATAACTGAGCCCTTATTAAGCCATACACAGTGGAATTTATTTTCCCATTTATTTTCCTGTTTAAATGTGCAAGTACTTTGACAGGAGATTGATACAGATGTTGGCTTAGAGGCATTTTGTAGAGACAAAACCATTTTATGCAGTGAAAACTATGAACACTGACTTAAGATCTTGAGCATTCTAATCCCCATGTGCAGGTCCATCAAACACTTTATGACTCAAAATGCTGTTCAAGCAGTCTTATAGAAACAATGAAAAAACGTAGTGCTTAGATCAACTGAGTTAAAGTTCTGATATTGAAACAGGGAGACAATATCTCAACTAAACTAGAACAAGAAGCAGAGACAGGTTTTAAAATAATAATTATAATAATAAAACAAAACATCAAAGTATTTCATTTTAATGTCCCAAACTCCACCCCCCCCAAATTGTTTAGTGATTTTTCTCATTACATTTTTTCCTCTCAACTGTTTTGCACACTAACAGTTCTGTGCTTCACTTCAGTTACTTTTTTTTTTTTTTTTGAATGAGAAAACTTATCCATTTGTTACAATCTTTTTTGTCTTTTTTTTTTTTTCATAAAGTTTGTGTGTGTGTTTGCTGTCTATGACTCAGTCATCATCATCATCTTCTTCTTCTCCTTCTTCTTCTTCTTCTTCTCCTCTTCTTCTTCTTCTTCTAGACAAACACATATGTTCTAAGCTTTTTTTTTCTTTTGAATATGCAGAAATGTAGAAATGTAATAAAGCATGGGACCCACAGCAACACATTAAATTCCCAATCTTTTACCTACAGTGAAAGATATTTCAGAGAACAGTCCCTGTCTTTCAGTAAATGCTGGCCCTTCTTATTGACCACATAAAAGTGGAAAGGATAGTTTCCTCCTCAACATAAAAATGAGGCCTAAAAATGTATGCCATGATAATAATTCCTATATCTCTATTAAATCAAAATGTTATGCATTCTAAAGTCTGCCTTTGAGAACTTACAAAATAACGTTATAAGCACTTATTTTCCATAAAGCTGATTTTACCATAGGCAGGAAAAAAATAGTAAATGTTCCTGGACCTAAGCATTAATACAAACAAAAAGGAATTCAATACACTTATAGATGAATTTTTCATCTGGGCCATGTATGTTCAACTCCAAACTCTGCCTCTTCATCCATTTTGCTGTCTTGAATGGTTCCAAAACATATTGTGGATTTCTTCATTAAAACAGTGGTAAACATTTTTCTTTGTGAATCACAGTCATCACGGCACTTTTGTTTTCACTTTTAGACCTGAAGAAATCAGGTACAAGCTTCCAGGATACAAGGACGAGGTTCCTGAAAAATACATTGTTTTGGTCTCTATTGAAAGATAAACTCCACTATAAAAGCCTTAGCAAACATTCTTTTTCTCAGAGATTCATGGATGATAGTTAGGAACATTTGTATGGGCCAGAACATTGAGGACATAATAGAGAAAACAAGGAGAAGAAAATGTATGTGAAAAAAATTTGTCACAACAAATTGACAATTTATATCAGAGTTGTTATAGCAAAGGCTTTCCATTAACTGAGATACTCATCCATGAAAAGGATCATCCAGCTCCTATCATGGTCCTATAGGATGTCCCTGGTCATTTATCCCTATGTGTTCTATAATGTTCCTGTATGAACATTAATTTTTTTTTTTCCATGATACAGTTTAAGATGAGGTGATCCATACACTTAAGGCACGTATACATAATAATGGATTGAACGATACCAAGGGATGATCCTCAATCTGGAGCATGTCTATCTTTGCTGTTCAGTTATTAAAATAGTCCCTGGGACCTTTTTTGTCACAAGCCAAATAGCCCTATCCCAAGCAATATCCAAGCAGTCTGACATAGTCTGATAACACTCTTTTTCTGTTCCAGGGGGTTCAACCAATGGTGCCCAAGCTGATGTGGTACAACTGGATAATTTGGGATCAGGTTGCTGGGAAAGAGAGGGGTAAAAAGAGAGGAAAGAGAATTTTCACCTTCTGCTTGGCAACTGTATTTGAGCTCAAGTACTCTCATTTCCATCCTGGCCCTTCTTCATGGCTGGGTACTGTAGGATTATGTCCCCTTTCCCATCAGCAACCATCAGGCACAGCCCTTCCTGCCCTAGTGGGAAGCCTGACCTTGATGCTTCTTAACAAAGAATTTGGGAGTTGATGTAAGTCAGAGACCAGTAACTGCGTGCTGTGTGCATTAGACCACCTTAACTGGAGTCTCAGATAATTTAATAATACAAGTGGGGCTAGATAGATACAGCCAATATGAGGTTTATTAGTGTACATATGTGCAGGAAGTCTATGGGAAGCCTAATGATTTCCATTCTACGCTGTTTCAAGGTTGAGACACATGAGGGTCTGAACTCAGATCTGGGCTCAGAAGAGAGGTACTGTAGAATGACTTATTTGCTGTGGATTGTCACAGAGCTCTTCCAGGGGAAATGGAACAAGGGCAGGGAGAAGAATTGGAAAAGGAACATGGCAACAGGCATTTCAGGCTGGAATTGTGGGTAGTGGCATCAGGTTGCCTATGATGAGTCCTGGAGGGCAGGCTTTTGAGCCTGGTGTTGGTCAGGGAGTTGGCATTGGGTTGAGGGCAGGGTGTCTCACAGGCCAGGGTCAAGGTAGTCCCCCAGGAGGGGTCAGAGGGGCAAGGCTTCACACAGCTGTGGGTCGTGGTTCTCAGGGCTGGACATGGTGTGAGTTGACTCATGGGGTGGTTAAGGAAAGGTTGGGCTTGGCGTTTAGGGACATGGTTTAGTGGGAGACATTGGTAGTAGGGTGGTGGCTGGACCAGATGATCTTGAAGGTCTTTTCCAACTTTAATGATTCTATGATTCTATGACTGTCAAGGTGCAGTGTGGCCTGGTGGTTCCCTGGGGCTAGGAACAGTGTGAACTCCTCACAGGGTTACAGAGCAGGGCCTGTCAGGCTGGGGCTGTCCCACAGCCAGGAGCAGGGCAGCAAGGTGTTTTAGGGAGATGACTGCCCCAGGCATCAGGCACCGTTTTGGGGATGGGGATGTGCAGAGGCTGGGCAGCAATGTTGGCCTGCAGGTGGGACCAGTCTGGGGGGGGGAGTGGCTGGGCAGGGCAGGGCTGTGGAGAGCTGGAGACCAGCCCTTCTGTGGCATTGCTGGGGAAGAGACTGAAGTCCTTGGGGGTATGAAATTGAGTCCCAGGCCTTGGGCAGGGTGTGTGGAGCGCTGGTGAAGGCTGGCAGGGACGGTGAGGCTCAGAACATTGTCATATATATACTTCTATTTATTTCTGTTATATATGCCAGATAGTTCTCTCATGTACAACTTCCATTTATTTACTTATTTACCTATGTAGTTAGTTATAGAGAGACCAGATTTCAGAGTAGCTTTGTATACGGATTTCTAATTTTTTTTTTCTTTTTTTTTTTTTTTTTTTTTTCAGTGATGTATCTATCTTTTTCTTGAACTATAATCCTGAGACCCCAGGCTCAAAAATTGTTTCTTAGCACAAGTGCATGTCATGAAATGCAGAGTCCCTGGGGAAGGGGGCAGGGGGGAGGGCACCAAGCAGAAATTTCTTCAGGAAGAAGACACTGGTAAGGAAAATGTCAACATAACAGAGAAAAATATGAATAGACAACTGACACTCTAGATTAATTCATAACATCATAGAATCAGTCACTGAGATGTGAAAAGTACCTTAAACAGGGCAGATGTCAACACCAGTAGATTAACTTGTCTGTTAGTTGTTGATTTTCTTTCATAAAATAAAGTGCTAAAAAAACCACATATGTTACTTAGTATATCAGCTCTTACACATTCAGATACCACTTTCTTTTATAGGCATGTATGTATGACTTTATTTAAATGCTGTATTCTAGTATATTTTTCATTTCATTTTCATATTGATATGTGTTTTAATAAAGCTTTCTTGGAAATGTGTTCCTTTTTTTGTTTTCTTCCAGTATATTAGTATTTCTTCGGAAAAAAATAAACAGTGTGTTTCCATTCCAAGTGTTTCATTCCTCAGCAAATATTCTCTGCAAGTAAATCAGCTGGACAAATAAAATCATCTCATATTCTTTGTGAAAAAAGGTAGCTGAACCTCTCTGTAACTTGCAGATCATTTATCATTTAGCTTTTTATTTTCAAGATTTTTGCAAGTGAAGAATTTTCTCCTTTCTGGTTCATAAAATTTGTATAATTGTATTAGATATGCTCAAGATCATATACTTTAGGAGAATTAATGTGAGGATAGCAACCAGAGACAGTAATTATTTTCCCTGTAAAAAAATGGCCTTTCCTTATTTCTGTCTTCCAGCCAAAAGGGGAAAATGTGAGGATTAAAAAAAAAAAAAAAAAAAAAAAAAAAAGAAAAAAATCCCAAATCATTGTATTACTTTGTTGTTTGCAAAAAATAGATAGGAACCAGCAACAACAGAAATCAAAACACCCCACTGATATTCAAAGTCAATATGAAGATTTTGTGTGAAAGATAGATGATTTTCAGTAAACTAAATATTGTAGCATATTAAATTATTTTCCGTCCAACTTCTTTTTGGTTTACTCAGTGACTCAGTGAAGAATCTTCATCAACTTAGTTCATTATTATTACTATTTATTACTATTTATTTTTTTACTATTTATTTTTATTATTTTATATTGTTTGCCAAAATATTTATCTTTTTTTTTTTTTTTTTTTTTTTTTAGATTCCATAATCCACACTTTCTGTATTGACTGCTTTTAAGTAAGAATGTATATTTCACTTTTAACTTCCAGTTTTATGAAATCACCGTATCAAAGAGAGAGGAAGAAACTAATATATATATATATATTTTTAGAAGGACTGAAATAACAGTTTTGCACGTGCTGCTTGGATACTTTGATGAGGAATGGAGTAAGTAATGAAAATTCAAGCAAAGTGTAGGGCATTATAAGCAAGATTGGCATTTCTTGATTATAACCTCTGCTATGATAAAGGAATGGTTTGTAGGTTTTGTGCTTATTTTTTCTTTATATGATCAATTTACCTATTTAAAAATGTGAGAGCAATTAGAACAGATGTATTTTAAGGCATATCTACTTCACTTTTGTGAAACCCCATTAGGAGTATGATGTTCAGATCTTTGGAGCCCCGACTTAAGAAAGACATGGACCTCTTCAAGTCCGTGCAGAGGAAGGCCTCAAAGGGCTGGTGTGGGAAAGGAATTCGCAGGTGGCTTTGCCCTGCTTCCCACGTCCTTGTATTAGAGCTAATGAGGAAACAAGCTAGAGACAAGTGCATGGAGAAGCTAGACCAATTATAAGCTGTTATCGGCGCATGCTGTAGTTAGTTGCCTATATATACTCTGTGAGAACCTGCAATAAAGGAGGACGATTACACTCGCATCGAGGTTGCATCGTTACTCCGGTCCGTTTCCCTTTCCAACAACAGGCTGGAGCAGTTCTCCTGTGAAGAAAGGCTGAGGGAGTTGGGGTTATTCAGCCTAGAGAAGAGACAGCTCAGGGGACACCTTAGCAGCCTTCCAGTACCTAAAGGGGTCCTAATGGAAAGATGCAGACAGACGCTTATTCATGGAGTGTAGTGATAGGACTAGATGTAATGATTTGAAACTAAAAAATAAAGGTTTAGATTAGATTTAAGTCAGAAATTCTTCTCAGTGAGGGTGGTGAGGTGCTGGAATAGGCTTCCCAGAGATGCTGTTGGTGCCCCATCCCTGCAAGTGTTCAGGGCTAGTTTGGAAGGGGCACTGGACAATCTGATCTAGTGTCAAGTATCCCTGCCATGGCAGAGGAGTTGGAACTAGATGATCTTTAAGGTCCCTTCCAACCCCCACCATTCTATGATTCTATGATACTTTTTATAATAAATGACTTACACAAATATCAAAGCTCTCTTGCTGGATGAGGACTAACCATTATGAAGTAAAACTCTCTTCAGTTTAGTTTGTCTTGCATGTACTATGCCCATGTGAAATTTTATTGTACCAGTCAGGTTTATCCTCATTGCTTGTGCAGCACAGGTCATAAAATGGGCTTGATAATGAATTGCTGTTGGGACTATCACTGCAAATTTTAAAAATTATTGGTACACAATGTTAAGATAAAGAAAGGATTGAAGAAAGAAGACAGAATATGTTTTTATTCAGAAAGAGACATTCTTCTGATCACTTGCATTTGTTTGTCATGTTAAAAACTTTGAGGAAATCCTACCTATCCTGAAATAACTTTTGGTTCAAATATGTAGGCCACTGTAGGCTAGACTAAAATGGCTAACATTTCATTCATTATCGTGCAGTCCTTTAAAACTGAACTACTCAGTTCTGTTTACCTTTGAGTAATATCTGAGTGTTATCAGCTATATATAACAATATTACTACTGTTCTGACTAATTCTGTTTTTATTTGTTTTGTTTCTGGTGTCATGTTCTTCAGCGTTTTCACTGAGGTATTGTTTCAAAAGTTTTGAGTGTTATGTGAAGTCTCACATCTTCTTGGCACCTGTGTCTGTACTATTCATTTCATGCATTTATACAGTCCAGAAAAGTAACTGTAAGAAACTACATTTCTCTTGCTATTCTGTGTATTTGGGGAAGTGATGTGCTTGCAATTTTATTTGATGACCCAAATCTTGTATGCTGAGTATAAAAAATATTACATTAAAACATATACTTATTCTTAATATAGATATGTTTAAGATGTGATTTTTATTTTTTCATAATTTGTTCTTTTTAAACCAATGAAATTACAATAGGACCATTCAACAAATTCAACTTTGGTTACATCTGAAATGTTGAAGGCTTTGATTTTGTTTGAAGGGATTTGAACACTGCTTTCTCTTAAATTCTTCATTCGACCAAAGAAATAAAGGTGGCATATCTACCTTAAATGTTTAATTGACAGTGCCTGCTTAAAAATAATAATTCAGAAAGGTCACCCAGCTATCCATCACAGCAACATTTTTCTTAATATATTCAAGGGTCCATTATTTCACAAAAGCCCACTAGGGTCATGATAACCAGTGTGCTGTGCAAACTACTCCAAGATGGCTTTGCATTTCACAGGGTAAATGACTTAAGAAGTCTTTATCCTGGAATCTGAAATAGATTGTTTTTATTTCCATAAAACTAATCTTTTGAATGACACACTGAAGTACTTTGAGCTACTATATCACAATCCTGTAATTATATTCTAACTGTTCAAACTATCAAAACTTTTGTAAAGGTTTGTAAATTTTCTTCCATAGAACATAGAAGATAATGTGCCAGATTCCTCATCTGTAACTTCATGATATAACATGCTGATAATAGGAGTGAAGATGACAATATTAGATTGCATTTGGTTTTGTTTGTTTCTTTCTCTGTGTAGATTTACTATTGTATACTCTTTTGCTTTAGTGTCTTATCAGTTCAAATTATTTCATTTTTTTCTGTAATTTTGTCCATTTAACTGCCTTGCCATGCAGGTCACTTATAGAAGAAATTTAAGTCTTCTGCTTAAACAAACAAACAAACAAACAAACAAAAAAACTAAACTAAACTAAACAACAACAACAACAAAAACTGTTACCAATAGATCTTTACCTTTTTCATTGATTAATCCTGGAATTTTCCAGGGTTACTAAACTGATATATATAAATCTTCAGTAGATCCTCACTGAATTCCAACAGGAGAAATTTAAATTCTTAAAAATTTAAAAGAAGTGTTTCTCAGAGAAGAAAAAAAGAAAAACAACAAAATTTTCCATAACATTTACTTTAGTAGACTTTACTAACATCTACTTCAGTAGATGTTAGAATATTTTAAAATAAAACATTTTTAATTTATGTTTGTATGGTGCTTCTACATCAGGCTTTGTAAATATTAGTCCTACGGTCAATAAACAACCGTTTTCTTACTTTAAAGATATGCTGCTTTTCTCCACAATTAGAACAACACTGAACATAAACTGTACTTAGAAAAGCTTGTCTCAGTCACAAAGATTGTTTTCCACAGCCTGTATTTTAAATGTTTCCTCAGCTTCTAAAAATTATTGAGTTGAATACTACACATGAGAACATTGAAATGTCATAACCTACTCATTAGTTAGAGGAATAAAAGAAAGAAAGAAAAAAATCCTAAGAAAACCTAAATGAATATATATAATTGTGCATGCTCTTGCTCACCACATGTGCCTTAGGAGTGAGTTATAATGCCACAGTTAAGAATAAATAATGAAAAGGAAAAAAAGGACAGAGAGCTGAGCTGAACTCTGTGAAGTTCAAATATGCAACCCTGCTTAGCTCCAGAAGTGAAATGACATTGACTTGTGTGAAAATTTGCATAATGTGGGAAAGCTTGTTTCTTATCTTCACACAGTCATGTTTGTTCTGGAATGGTCAACTTTCAAGTAGCATTTCAAAATACATGCAAAGAAGGGCTGCTCTTGAACCTCTATAATACCATATCCATTTGGAACACACATCAAGGGGATTGTTAAACCTCTGTCTCTCCCATAACACTGCTTACATTTCAGTGATCAACTTGTAAAGTATGTACATGGACAAAAACTCAACTAAGTTTAGAAGAAATGGGAATTATTAAAGAATTCATTCATATGTTTGAGGGCAAAACATGTTTTGATATATTATACTGTGCTAATTATCTGTTGACAGCATCATATATGTTGGAAGAGCTACTTCAGAAAGCACAGATGTGTAACAGGCAAGCAAACCTATTTTTGTGGTGTCTGTGCTTTTCTAGTATGACATAACATTTTTTGTCTGTCCATGTGGATTCTGCAAAGAACCGTGAAGCTGGAGATATGATCCTAAACAGTAGCTATCTCACAGTCCTGAAATAGTCCTATTACTTACATCTTTTGTCTTCCATTCTGTGACAGCAATGTACACTAGGGGTTTGAAGAATGACTGCTAATGATAAAATTGTTTTTGTTAACACCCAAGTTGAGTATAATCTTACTGAATCCATGGAAAAAAAGTGAAAGTGAATACAGCTGCAAAATAATGGTAAGATATGACATTCATTCTGTTTTCCCTCCCCGCTTCAAATGAAATATTGAATATTCAAGGACTCTAATATTCATAAAGTTGAGTAATCCAATTTCACTCATTCACTGTAAGTACCACGTTAAAAATAACTTAATCTTGGGCCAAGGAGACTCTTAGGCACTAAGAGATTTTAAAATATTCTCTTCTATGGTGTCTAAGTCATTGTAGGTTTAAGGCCTTTATATTTTTCTAATGCAATTTCCAAGTTGTAAACTTGGGATAATATTTTACTTCTTTTTGTACAGCAGTATTATGTGAACACATACATTAGAAAGGAAGGTTATTCTCATTCTTCAGTAGAACAATACAGCTTTAGCACAGGTGGCTCAGAGCCATGAGTAACTTAACTGGAAGCAAGCTAAGGAATTCAGAGTTATGTACCAAGTAAAAGAGGACATCTGAACAATGATGCTTGAAAAAAATATCCTCATACCACTTATTTATGCTATGATTCAGAAAACTATAAAATCACATGGAACCATTTAACATCTGCTTGAATTACTGTACACTGTGACTAATGTTATTAAATAAAAATGAAAACTTTTCATGAGATCTCACACACTTTTCCAATTTTTACTAGTTCTATAGTAAAAATCAACTATTACTGAGTTTTATTTTATTTCCTGAGCATCTTCTGCTGCAGAATATGGGTAAAAAGATTTAACTTTGAAGCCACCTATGAAAAGTAATGGGCAAGTAAAGGCACAGGCTATTTTTGTTTCCATCTTTGTACGATAGTTGATGGCAAGATGAAATAAGTGAAATGAAACAATCATGCTGTCACCATTATTGGGCAAGTCCTGATGACATTAGCTTGTAGTAAAGCTTAGAAAATCTCTCAGAATATTACAGCCTTTTTTTTTTTTTTTTTTTTCCTCTCTCTCCACATGCTAACTTATTTTTATCTCTCTCTACTAACAGAGTTTCAGTTTTTTATACACAGAAAAACAGCCTTAATATCTTTTCTTCAGAATGTAACTATAGGAACTCTATGCATTTCACAGAAATAATGCTACAAAAAGTAGCTACAGAAAGTATTTGTCATGTACCAATACTGGTATCAGATATAGTTGCCATAGGCTGATCTGAATCCATTCATTATAAAATGAGGCTTAAAATAAACTCACATGATAGCAAGTGGTGTGGTACAATTTCAGGGTAGTCCCTGTTCATTAAGGTCAGGAATCTACATGTACATGTCACACCACTTATTCAGTCTGATTTGACAGGTTTGCTTTATGTAGAAACCTAACTACAGGGTAGGAAGAGTGATGGGGTTTGGAAACATGATGGGAGACACTTCTGGACCTAAGAACCCAGAAGCATTTTTATTTCTGGTTATACAGTAACATGTAGCCAGAAAAGATTAAAAAGTAAGTCAACTGAGGATAGTTAAACGAGCTTTTCTTACAAAGTTAATTGTTATTACCCACAATTTGAAAACCAAGAAAGGAGAATAAGCATAATTAAATCAAGAAATTGTGAGAAAGGTAAAACATGGAAGTCATGTTCTCTAGAGGAGATAAGAAGAGAAATATTCCTAACTTTAATTTTAAATAAGGCTATTATCAGCCGACTTTGTGGGGAAGAGAATGATAGAAGCATAAATCAATGTGTGGTTTGTTTGTACATCTGTGAATAATCAAATAACGTGTTCGATAGGAATCGAGATTAAGTTATTTAACTGTAATATAAGTCTGCATGTGTGAGTTTAGATAAGTTGCCTAAAAATATGTGTTCAATCCCATCTTTTTTGCCTGAGAGTGTCCCCGGTATATTATATCTGCTTTTCCAGAGGGAGTAAGTCTTTTGCAATCCTATATCATATCTGCTAGACAAGAACAGATCTCAGATAACACTAAACACAGATTAAGACAAGTTGATAAAGTCTCTTATTGGTATAGAGGTGGAGCTTAAGAGCTATTCAACTAACCAAACAAGTGTGCCTAATTTAGGGTGACATGAAGAGCTTTCAAGATTACATTTATAGAATCACAGAATGGTGGGGGTTGAAAGGGACCTTAAAGATCATCTAGTTCCAAGCCCTCTGCCATGGCAGGGATACTTGACACTAGATCAGATTTTCCAATACCCCTTCCAAACATTTGAAGGGATGGGGCACGTCCTGGTTTCAGTTAGGACAGAGGTATTTTTCCTCCTAGTAGCTGGTAGGGTGCTATGTTTTGGATTAGGAGGAGAAGAGTGCTGATAACATGCTGATGATTTAATTGTTGCAGAGCAATGCAGTATCCACCCCTTATTCCACACCATTTATGTCATGCTCAGGTTACACTCTTTCCAATACATTCTCGTTAATCATCATTTTCATCTATGGTATATAGCAATTATGGTAGTGATGACACACAGTATTATATAATAATTAACATAATACAACTCAACTCATGGGCTATTCTCACCCAGTATTAAATCCCCTTGAGGTACACACTGGACATCCCCATTCTTTTGCATTACCCACCAAGTGCATCCAGGTCCCTGAGCAAAAGCAATCCCACAAATGGGTTTGCCTTTTCCTGAGGCAGGACTAGCCCAGACTGTCTTCCTCAGCATGTTTCTTACATGCACTACAGGAACTTCATCCCCTTCTACAGTACATAAAAGGTTTGATTGGGCAGGTCCAGCTCGGTTGGCAGATCCTCTAGTATTGACTAACCAGGTGGCCTTTGCCAAATGTGCATCCCAATTTCTGAATGTCCCAGCACCCATTGCTTTCAGTGTAGTCTTTAACAGTCCACTGTATCACTCAACTTTACCGGAAGCTGGTGCATGATAGGGGATGTGATACACCCACTCAATACCATGTTCTTTGGCCCAAGTGTCTATAAGGTTGTTTCAGAAATGAGTCCCATTGTCTGACTCAATTCTTTCTGGGGTGCCATGTCGCCATAGCACTTGCTTTTCAAGGCCCAGGATAGTGTTCCGGGCAGTGGCATGGGGCACAGGATATGTTTCCAGCCATCTGGTGGTTGCTTCCACCATTGTAAGTACGTGGTGCTTGCCGTTGCAGGTTTGAGGGAATGTGATGTAATCAATCTGCCAGGCCTCTCCATATTTATATTTCAGCCATCGTCCTCCATACCAAAGAGGCTTTGACCGTTTGGCTTGCTTGATTGCAGCACATGTTTCACAATCATGAATAACCTGTGCTATAGTGTCCATGGTCAGGTCCACCCCTCGATCACGAGCCCATCTGTATGTTGCATCTCTACCTTGATGGCCTGAGGTGTCATGGGCCCATAGGGCTATAAATAATTCACCCTTATGTTGCCAGTCCAGGTCCACCTGAGCCACTTCAATCTTAGCAGCCTGATCCACCTGCTGGTTGTTCTGATGTTCTTCAGTAGCCCGATTCTTGGGCACATGAGCATCTACATGGCGTACCAGGTTCTCTACCCGGGCAGCAATATCTTGCCACAACGCAGCAGCCCAGATGGGTTTGCCCCTGCGCTGCCAGTTGTTCTGTTTCCATTGCTGTAACCACCCCCACAGTGCATTTGCTACCATCCATGAATCAGCGTATAGGTAGAGAACTGGCCACTTTTCTCGTTCAGCAATATCTAAAGCCAGCTGGATGGCTTTCACTTCTGCAAATTGACTCGATTCACCTTCTCCCTCAGCAGCTTCTGCAACTCGTCGTGTAGGACTCCATACAGCAGCCTTCCATCTCCGATGCTTTCCCACAATGCGACAGGACCCATCAGTGAATAGGGCATATCTCTTCTCATTTTCTGGTAGCTTGTTGTACAGTGGGGCTCTTCAGCACGGACCACCTCCTCCTCTGATGACATCCCAAAGTATTTGCCTTCTGGCCAGTCCATAATCACTTTCAAGATTCCCGGACGACTGGGGTTTCCTATTCGAGCCCGCTGAGTAATCAGTGCAACTCACTTGTTCCATGTAGCATCAGTTGCATGATGTGTAGAGGGGACCCTTCCTTTGAACATCCAGCCCAGTACTGGCAGTCGGGGTGCCAGGAGGAGCTGTGGTTCAGTACCGACCACTTCCAAAGCAGATCGAACTCCTTCATATGCTGCCAATATCTCCTTTTCGGTTGGAGTGTAGCAGGCCTCAGATCCTCTGTATCTGCAACTCCAAAACCCTGGTGGTTGACCTCGAGTTTCCCCAGGCTCTTTTCTGCCAGAGGCTACAGGTGGGGCCATTCTCCCCAGCTGCGGTGTAGAGCACATTCTTTACATCAGGTCCTGTTCAGACAGGCCCAAGAGCTACTGCATGAACTATTTCCTGCTTAATTTGTTCAAAGGCTTGTCGTTGCTCAGGACCCCATTCAAAATCATTCTTCTTATGGGTTACTTGGTAGAGCGGGTTTACAATCAGACTGTAATTTGGAAAGTGCATTCTCCAAAACCCCACAACACCTAGGAAAGTTTGTGTTTCTTTTCTGCTAATTGGTGGAGACATAGCTGTTATTTTGTTGATCACATCCATTGGGATTTGACGATGTCCATCTTGCCATTTTATTCCTAAAAATTGGATCTCTCATGTTGGTCCTTTATTTTGTTTTATGGCAAAACCAGCCTTCAGAGCATTTGGATTATTTTCTTCCCTTTCTCAAAAACTTCCTCTGCTGTGTCACCCCACACAATGATGTCATCGATGTACTGCAGGTGTTCAGAAGCTTCCACCTGCCCCAGTGCAGACTGGATCAGTCCATGACAAATTGTAGGACTATATTTCCACCCCTGGGGCAGCCGATTCCAAGTATACTGGACTCCCCTCCAGGTAAAAGCAAACTGTGGCCTGCACTCTGCTGCTAGAGGGATGGAGAAAAATGCATTAGCGATATCAATTGTGGCGTACCACTTGGCTGCCTTTGATTCTAGTTCATACTGGAGTTCTAACATGTCAGCACTCAGTAGTGGTGTGACCTCATTCAGGCCACGATAGTCCACTGCTAGTCTCCACTCACCATTAGATTTTCGCACTGGCCATATGGGACTATTAAAAGGTGAATGAGTCTTGCTAATCACTCCGTGGCTCTCCAGTTGACAAATTAGCTCATGGATGGGAATCAGGGAGTCTCGGTGCGATATTGCTGCCGGTGCACAGTTGTAGTAGCAATTGGCACTTGTTCTTTAACCCTCAGCAACCCCACAACAAAAGGGTCCTCTGAGAGACCGGGCAAGGGAGACTATTGTTTAATGCCCTCTGTCTCTAAGGCAGCTATGCCAAAAGCTCAGTGGAACCCTTTTGGGTCCTTGAAATATCCTCTTCTAAGATAGTCTATGCCAAGGATGCATGGAGCATCCGGGCCAGTCACAATACGGTGCTTTTGCCACTCATTCCCAGTTAGACTCACTTCAGCCTCCAATACAGTTAACTGCTGGGATCTCCCCGTCACTCCATTAATACTGATGGGTTCTGGCCCTTTGTAGCTTGATGGCATTAGAGTACATTGTGCTCCAGTGTCTACTAAAGCCTTATACTTCTGTGTGTCTGACGTGCCAGGCCATCGAATCCACACAGTCCTATAAACTTGATTGTCCCTTTCCTGGCTGGAGGCAGGGCCCCCCAGTCCTGGTTGGAATCTTCATTCCTGTGTTTAAAGGACTGCCTGCTGGAAGTTGGAGCAGCAAACTTTTCAGAGAACCCCTTTTTCCCGATTGTTTTCTTTTGCAACTCACGTACTCGTGCCTCTAGGGTCGCAGTGGATTTTCCATCCCATTTTCTCATGTCCTCTCCATGGTCACGTAGGTAAAACCACAAGATGATAATAGCAGAGACACTGGTTTGTACATGAGGGGAGGAAAATAAACTCTCTAAGTTGCTGGACCTCTTCAGAAAGTTTCTACAAAGTATTCTCTTTTAGTTGATGGACGCCTTCAGAAAGTTTCTCCACAGCCAAGACGCAGGCCTGTAAGGAAGAGGAGAGACTTTCTTTGTACTACCGGAGTTGTTTAACCACTTCATCCACTGTGGGTTCCTCATCCTCTTTCCAGGCCATTATTGCCAATGAGCTGGCATATGATGATGTTGCACTCCGTAAAAACTGCTGGCAGGACAGAGCAAGAAGCTGAAAAGTCCTTGGCTTAGTCTAAGCATTGCTCTGCAACAATTAAAACATCAACATATTATCAGCACTCTTCTCCTCCTAATCCAAAACATAGCACCCTACCAGCTACTAGGAGGAAAAATACCTCTGTCCTAACTGAAACCAGGACAGGGCACCAACAGCTTCTCTGGGAAGCCTATTCTAGCACCTCACCACCCTCACTGAGAAGAATTTCTGACTTAAATCTAATCTAAACCTTTATTTTTTAGTTTCAAATCATTACATCTAGTCCTATCACTACACTCCATGAATAAGCGTCTGTCTGCATCTTTCCATTAGGACCCCTTCAGGTACTGGAAGGCTGCTAAGGTGTCCCCTGAGCTGTCTCTTCTCTAGGCTGAATAACCCCAACTCCCTCAGCCTTTCTTCACAGGAGAACTGCTCCAGCCCTTTTGTTATCTTCAAGGCCTTCCTTTGAATTTGAAGATTTGAAGATGTACGGATTTGAAGATGTCCATGTCTTTCTTAAATTGGGGGCTCCAAAGGTGTGCACACAGTACTCCAGAGTTGGGATTGGGATCTCATGAGAACAGAGGGTGAGAACCACCTCCCTTGACATGCTGGCCATACTTTTGATGAGGCCCAGGATACGGTTGGTTTTCTGGGCTGCAAGAAGACATTGCTTGCTCATGTTGAGCTTCTCATCAGCTAACATCCCTGAGTGTGTCTCCTCAGGGCTCTTCTCAATCCATTCTCTGCCCAGACTGTATTTGTGTTTGGGATTGCCCTAACTGGGTTGCAAGACATTGATGGTACTGATAGAAGTGTTGATTTAGGTGGACATGTACAGGCACTACGTTCTATCTGACATACAGAGATTCTTAGGTAGATGCTTAAGACTGGAAGATGAGACCTGTAGAGAATCCGTATCTTAGAGAAGAGATCTGAGGATGTTTCCAGTTTTGGATTACTATCTATGAACAAGTGAGTATTGGATGCAGTGGAAACTGAAGTGGTTTGCATACATATCTACATAGAAGAATGTAGATGTGGATAATTATTTGACAAACTGAATCCTAGCTACTGTGACAATAGGAATGCGGTGAATACTTTATATCCCCAGTATACAAATTTTCCATTTAGGCTTCCTCTAAAATTCCTTTAATGAACATTAGAATCCATCTTGTTTCCTGCTAGTTTTAGTTGGGGCTTGATTCAGTTGCCTACATCTAACTGTTGTCAGCATAAATAAGTCTGTATATGTGATAAATGATTAAGTCCCAAATAGGATTTTTGTGATTTATTAAGTGAATAGAGGCAAGCAAACAGCGCTGGGTGCACCGGGAGTCTCTGCTCTACCAGGATGCACACCTGTTACATCAGGTGTCTGATTTTTATGCTCCTAGACTAATACATATTCATCACTATTCCTAGAAAAGGCGGGGTTATTATAATTAGTTCCCGGAATCCAAACCCTCTCTGGACACATGCGTAGCAGTCTCTGGTGGTCTTTCTGGGGGTCTCTTGTGCTGAAGGCTCGTAGTCTTCCTCCCAGCCTTTGTCCTTCGGTCATCCTTCAACTCCCCCTTTCTCCTTATTTGGTGGATCTCTTTGCTGGTTATCAGAGGCTTGCGCAGCGTCCCATGCAAAAGTCTGCAGTTTCCTAAAAAAAACTCCTTGGTCCTCTTATCTCCCAGACTAGAGTCTCAATGTTCGCCCTTCAAACCCTCTATTTACATAAATTGCTGGATCGTTCCTTTGCATGATACAAGAACTATGTACACTAATCACTCTGTTTTTCTTAAATAGGAGCTTATATTTCATCATGCGGCCCTAGCATTGTTCCATACTGACACGAATCAAATAAACACATTTCACAGTATATAAACTGCTGAGCCTGTAGATATTCCTCAAAAAGGCAAAGGTTCTTGTGTAATACCTGCAACTCTGTATAAACATTTCAGATACTTTAGGACATTTCAAATGACAATGGATACTTATTTAGGCAGAGGTGAACCCTTAATGTTTAACTATGAAATAATCCTTTATGGTTTTGATTATGGCCTCACCACACAAATATAGTTATAATTATATACAACACACCAACTTAAGATGTCCTTGCATGTTAGATGTTTATTTTGGGTCTGTCTGGGATGGAGTCACCTTTCCCTGCAGCAGCCCACACAGTGCTGTGCTCTGCACTCGTAGCTGGAACAGCACTGGTATCACTCCAGTGTTGTGTCTATTGCTGCATAGTGCTGGCACAGCATCAGAACTCCCTCCAAGCCCCCAAGAGCCAGCAGGCTGGGGGGGGGCAATTGATGGGGAGGGGACATCACCAGGGCAGCTGACCTAAACCGACCAAAGGGGTATTCCATAACATCTGATGTCACACTCAGCAATCAAAGGGGACTCTCGTGGGGGTGTGGCCCCCCTGAACAACCGGTATGCATTTTGAGGCCCTGCTTCCCAGGAAGTGGCTGAACATTGCTCGTTGATGAGAAGTAGAGAATAACTTTTTTTTTTTTTTTTTTTTTTCTTTCTTTCTTTCTCTCTGTGCTTTCGCACGGCCTTGTTGTTTCTTTTGTTTCTTTTTCTCCCCATTCCCCTTCCCTTTAATTAAATCATTCTCATCTCAAACCTCGAGCTCTTTGTCTTGTCTTTTCTTCCCTTTCCTCTTTGAGGAGGGGAGGAGTGAGAGAGCGATTGTGGTGGAGCTCGGCTGCCCACTCGAGTAAAACCATCACAATATTGCAACCTTTACATCATTTATTTTGTTATAACTACTGCTGTCTATTAAGCCATGAGAAAGATAACAAGCTTTAACACAATCAATAGGTGTACTTTTCCACATATATCATGCATTACAAATGCAAGCAATAGTCAACTGATATTCCTGGAGTAAGAAGACACAGAGGATTAACAAGCCTGTGACCTGATTTTCATTTAAACTCATCTGATAGAGCATGCCATTGTACTTGTGTCTAATTTACTTAAACTGAAATGAAACAATGTTTTAGGGCTACTTCACACTGAGAAATGATGCAAATGAAAACAAACCTTCAGGTCACATCAGCACAGTATGTATTTTGTGAGTCCTGACAACAGTTAAATTCACAGAAATTTAGAGGAAGTTACAGAAATTCTACCCAGTGAACCTAAGTGAAAAATACTACTTATTACCTCAAAGCCTAACTGTGTATGTAGGCTAAAATATAGGGAACATGATGCAGATGGAGGTCTCACATATATATATGTGAATGACTGAGGTTAGATGTAAGCTTAATATATATATATATTAATTTTATTTTGCTGCTTCATTTTGTAATGTTTTGATTTCCAGCTGCTGAAATGATCGGCAAGTGGAGCCTTATGGACACTTCAAAGCAACACCTCATAAATAGCCCAAATTGGAAACCTACAAATAGAGCAGAGAAGTTAAGGATCATGCACCACACCATTGATGTAGGTGGTCAGAATGCTATTTGAAAAACCTCTTTCCATCTAATATTTTATGAATTTGGAAGGATTGGTTTGGACTGTAATGTTTGTAGTCTAGCATACTTAAGATTTTTTTCCAGAATTCTACTGGATTTTATTTTATTTTTTAATTTAGAATAGAAGGAAAAATGTATAAACAGGTATAAAAGTGTATAAAAACAAACTTTTGAATTCTACATATGTAGAGAATGTATCTTATTAAATAATTGGTGACTTAAAATACTTTTGAAAGTCAGATTACCTGAATATTTCCAAGATAATAAAATATTTACTCTTTGGGTAACTCTAACCTTTAGGGAATAATATGAAAAAGCTGTAAACAACAATATGTTTCAGTCAGTGTATTGAAGTCTGAGTATCTGCTAGGGACAACTTTAACATTAGCAACTTAAGTGGACCTTTCTGAAAAGCCCCTGTATATACACAGTCTGAGCTGGGAAGGGAGAAGCCTTTGATAAGGAAAAAAAGTTGTTTGTAACAAGTTCAATATAAAAAAAGTATATTCTCTCCACTGCTATTCACCATAATTACTGTATTGCTGTCTGAGTAAATAGTACAAGATCAGTAAAGATGGCAGGATCTCATCTTCAGTTTCAGTAAAACTTCTATGATATAGGAGACATTCATGCAAGATTTAATTTTGTAGCAAATGAATAAATAAATAAATAAATAAATAATCCAATACCTAACTGTGCCTTCATCTACAGCATGAAAGTGATATGAAAAAGGACGGATTTTTCAGCCTGGATAAAAGTGCCTGTATAATAATCTGAATGGGTGCATAGCTGTCGTTATGCTCCTTGCTACTTTGCAAAGGCCTCGGTGATACCTTAGCCACACAATAGAGGTTGTTAAGAAACTAGAAACCAATCCTTTGATAACAACAGAAGTTTAAATTGTAACCTCCAGAAAAAAATACTTAAGAAATTGGTAAATAATAAGAGAAGGTAAAGAAAACTTTTAGTCCTTATTCCTTTTTTTTTTTTTTTCCTTAGAAAAATGCAATATGTATCTAAATTTAATTTTATAGACTATTTACCTTAATGTACGTTCCATCTTTGAAACAAAGTTACGGGTAATGTCATCAGAAATTATGAAATTAATATCATACCATTTATCTTCCTGTTTCTGCTGTCACTTATTTTAGGTCTCATACTTAGACTTTGCCTTTTAAGCCAATACTTACTTTTATTTGTTTTATTGTTAAAAAAGAAAAAATAGTATAATAGGATGACACAGGTTGAAAGGGACACTAAAGATAGATGCACAGACAGACAGACAGATGAAAGAAGGAGGGAGGGAGGGAGGGAGGGAGGAAAGGAAGGAAGGAAGCAAGGAAGGAAAGAAAGGAAGAAAGAAAGGAAGGAAGGAAGGAAGGAAGGAAGGAAGGAAGAAAGGAAGGAAGGAAGGAAGGAAGGAAGGAAGGAAGGAAGGAAGGAAGGAAGAAAGAAAGAAAGAAAGAAAGAAAGAAAGAAAGAAAGAAAGAAAG
>NC_048893.1:156672724-156706969 GCF_011077185.1 Oxyura jamaicensis
AAAGAAAGAAAGAAAGAAAGAAAGAAAGAAAGAAAGAAAGAAAGAAAAGGAAAGAAAATAATTAACTTTTCTGTCTGGAATTTATAGAATATTGAATTTCAAAATATATGATAGAACTGTTACATGATCTCAACATCAGCACATCAGCATGACAAATATTGCTTTATTTTTCCCTCCTAATGGCTGTGAATGTCAACTCCCATGACAGGGTAACCTACTGCCAGAGTCCAATACTCTCTGATCAGGTTCTTTAAAATATTCGGGGGGGGGGGGGGGGGGGAGGAGGGGCTATGATGCTTAATATCAAATTGACTTATCTGAAGATACTCGATGTTACGTGTGATTGCTGATTGAGCAGAGAGACAAAATATACTGAAATCACAAGAGAGATGTAAGTTACATTTAGCTAAATATAGCAACTGCAATACAGTATGGTCACGATACCACTGTGATTCCTAATACTGCCCTCTATGATATGCTCACTATCATGACACTGGGCATCCTCAGTCACTGGGAAGGAATATGTGGGCTCAAGTCCATTGCTCTCTTCAAAATTATTTTGCTAGATGTTTACTTTTCATGTTCTGTGTTAGAACATACTCATTCCCTCCATGCTGGTCAGGCTATTTCAGGGAAAAACATTTGCAATACCCGTTGATCTATTCAGCCATTGATACAGTCACTTGACCCACTCAACTGGCTGTTGGTTATCTAAAACAAAGGCCACACTCCAGTACTCTTTATGTTGAGATAAAGCCAGCTTTCTTTGTAACAGCTATGGTCATGTCACACCCTGCATTATTCTCTGAGCTTAACTCTACTGTCTTCTTCCTTTTTTAGTTGTTTATTAGTCAGTGGTACCTACTCAGCCTAAAGTCCTGGGTGAGTTTTGATGGAAGATATGTAGGAAGATAACCGTAACCGTCAGTTATGTTTTGAGGACACAGCTAGATTTCTTTGTGATACATATAATGCCTTTGCCTGATTGCTTTTCAGCTGCAGATCATAGTCACCAACATTTACAATTTTATAAAACAACCTGTGAATTACATGTCTAAACTCCTGTTACAGTCAATGGAAGTATAGAACAAATTATGGTTGCCTAAACATAGACATTTCTTTCATTTTAAATCCCACAGGTGTCTTTCTGTAACTGCCACATAAACAAATATTTCACTAAGAAAGCTTCCTAAGGTCTTCTTCACGTCATCTATGGCATCTCAAATGTTAGCCAGTGCCTTTTGTGAGCAAGTGACTCGTGTCCCAAAGCAATACAGTCAGTAGAACTGGGTATTAATTTCTGCTTTCCTTGAATTTAGCATCCAAATCTGGCCAGCAGAACAGTTCTCCATACTCCACTGACTGTAACGACTCTAATAAAAGAGGTAGCTAAAGAGAAGCATTTAAGCTTGTAAGCTAAAAAATTTGAAATAAAGCTTCCTCAATAAGAAAGCAAAGCTTATATGTTGATTACCTTTCTTCAAGATGAAATTACTTTTTAAAAATATTAAGCAGTCAAATTTCTATCCTTCCAATGAATGTAGTTTTCAATTTCCAAACTGATTGAATTACATGTTTAGGAAATGTTTTGTTTGTTTGGTTGGTTGGTTGGTTGTGATTTTTCTTTGTTTTCTTTAACAATTTACCAATATTGCTACTGTCACTGGCCTCTCAATATTCATTTTGCTTTTATTTTTATGAGGAAATTTTCAATTCATATTTCAGAAGCAGATACATGACACTAATACCAGCTCTTTGCTGTACTATGAAAGCACTTAAACATCTGCTTTGCTGTCATGTGAATATTCTTACTGGAGAATTTGTGACAATTCACATGCATATCATTAAACATATTTAAAGATACCATCTAACCAGAAACTATGCTTATTAATTATGATTACAATAAAGAGGAGTGCATTTGTAAAGGTTAATTTCACCTTGTCTTGGAACATATGTTTCAGTTTTGGTAATAGCAAACTTGTCTGATCCTCACTGAAATTTTCTCGGGTAATTTTCCACTTTCGTTGAACTCACTGAACTTCCTCCAAATCATTGGCAGGACTCTGTATTGCTTAAAATGGAGGATCATCACTGATGTCCACTAATTTAATTCAGATACATCTGCAGAAACCAGGAGTACTTGTCCTTGATGTGAGGCTTTAAATGGAACTGAGAGAGGATTAACTTCAAAAAGAAATAACACTGAACATCAGAATTTCAACTGATGTTGAAAGCTGTAGTGAGATAAGCTGTAAAGCAACATATTACATTGCATTTTCTAGTGATAATATCACTGGGGCCAGGGCAGCCACATGAGCTATAGTTGCAAAGCTCACAAAGAAATAAATTCTACTGGAATTATAAATAATCTAATATATTGTTTAAGAAAGGCAGCTACCCAGCTACCTATATAAAGCCTGTCTCGTAGTTATAAATAATCCTGTCTTACAGAGTTCTGATGCAGTATCCATCCGCCTATGTATATTGTAGTTTTGACTTCATTTAAGATCTTTATTGCTTGGACTAAATGTTTCATATCAAAACCAAGAAGTTATGTCCAAGAATCAGCTTTGTTCAGTCAAAGATGTAGTAATGAAACCATTTGGCTTTCTGCAGATAGCTTGTATGCTTTTGCAGTGATATATTGTCTCATTGCACTGAGCTAAAGAAACAGAAATATTGTAAACAGAAGTATTACCTCTGTAATAATACTTCTGTAAACAGAAGTATTCAGTTTAGCCATCACAGGGCTTTCTGTTTTGGTAGTTAGACTACTGCAGATTAAGAACAAGAGAACTACAGAATCATAAAGGTTTGAAAGGACCTCAGGAGATCTCTAGTACTGAGTATTTTAAAGGACACAAAAAATAGATCCAAGGGCTTCAAAGGAGCTTTATTCCTCTATCAGTTTTATAGGATTATTTTGGCACAAATTCAAGTGATGACTAAAGTAAATGTTCCTGCCAGCATACAATTTCCTGGCAAATTAATTATTGCTCTAGATGATTGTAGGTGAGGTAGATAGAAATGTTTGTTTTTCATTTTCCTGGAATATTCATTTTTATGGCCATATTTTCCACTGTTAAGAATGTTGCCAGGTTTCAAGCATTTGGGATGAAACAGTCCATGCATTCTAACTCCTGCTGACATATATTTAAGAAAGTTTCAGTTAAACACCCCAAACACTTGTTCCAGAATATAGTATAGGAAAAGTGTAGTAGGTTGCTATTATGCATGCATACACACACACAGACACAAATATCATTTTGATTTCTTTAGAGGTATGAATGTCTTCCTTCTTAATTTCCCAAGATGGTAATCTTGATTTGTTAGCGTTAGGTCAGAGGTTGGACTCGGTGATCTTGGAGGTCTCTTCCAACCTAGACTATTCTGTGATTCTGTGATATCCTTAGCATGCTTTTTATTGCTCAGTTAATACCATAAATGGATAAGATCTAGAGAAATTTATCTGTACATATCCAGACACATTTTAGAATTCTACAGCTAAATTCTGAAATTGTCAATTGCATTGAATGCATACTCCTTTTTGATTGACCTGCACAAATAAATTTCTCTAAGAGTGACTGATCAATTGCTATCCCAGTAATCCAAGCAGTGAGGGTTTTCCTTGAATCACTTATTCTGACTGGACCATCTTAAAAAATTCCACATAGTAATGGGGAAGTGGCATAGATGTTACAGCATTGTAAAATTTGACAGAAATAGGAAACTAAACTTTACATTAATTGAATTTTGTTTTATACTGCATATCTGGATTCTTTTACATCTTAACTTTGATACAGAAATATACTGAAACAAGTTTTATATCATGCCTTCCATAAAGGTCACCAAGAATAATTTGTTGCTTTAAATGAAAAAAGCAAACAAAAACATCAGTGTGTTTTGGGATGGGATTTCCTATTTCCATGGGAGGACTTAATATGAAATGCAGAGATGTGACAACAAAGTTCACAGTGTTCAATAATGATCAGATTTGTATACTTTAAAGAGGCAAAGTTCTAGACTGAGTGGGGTCAAAGTTTGCTGTAAACCAGTAATATAGATTAGGGTTAATGTTCTTTTTGCATCTGTGAGACCCTGCTTGGCTTCCACTGAAATCAACATACAAATCTAAATTGACATAATGCAGCCTTGGGCTCATAGATTCCTGTTCCATTCTGTAAAGTGGGTTATAGAAAAGCTATATAAATGTTACTCATGCAGCCAGTGACTTTGCCAGTGAATATTATTTGCATGGCAAGGATTTCTCAGATGGGTAATGCTTTGAAGATCAGACCTCACACTGTAAAATATTTTGTGTTTCCTAAGGACAAGAATATCAAAAATCCATATTATTGATTTATTTGAAAAGAATTAATGCACTTAAATTTCTTAAATTTAAAAGATGCCTCTACAATGCTGCAGCTGTTGTAACTCATTGCTACTTTTTTTTTTTTTTTTTTTTTTAGGGAAAAGATGACAGATTTACCATCCTCAATTTTTAGTTCTAAAACGCAAGTTTTTAATTAATGATTGTTCTTTTGTTATATGTTAACTAGTGAAAGACTTTAATACTGTAATATTATTATACTTTACATAGACTTGCAATATCAGGTAAAGGTAAAGTACATCTCTTTTTTTTTTTTTTTTCTAGTGCTGAGAAATAAAATAATAAAAACTAAACATTGTCAGCGTATGTTACTGAATGTTAGACTAATAAAGTTATATTTTGAAGCCTAAGACTGGTTTGATATATCACTTTTTTCATTCCTGTCCCATCATTCTCTAATTCTCTGAAATACATATACATACATTCAGTAGGAACAGTTACTTCTATAATTGATCACGTTTCTATATAACTTCTCTTTATACATTTTAGGTCAACTTTTAATTTTAGGTGTTATTTTACATTCATGATCTTGTTATGTATAAAAATGAGCTGTTGTGAATTGTCTTTGCAGTCTGTGATTTCTGTTACTATCCTGTGTTTGCAGCATTCCAACACCATATTTTAATCTGGAACAACAAACAATTTACTCCACACTTAGTATTGTCATAAACAATGATTAAACTAGTTATATTAACAAAGTTATATTAACCTCTGTGTCAGGCAATTGCTATTATGGCAATAATTATGTTAGAATAATCTCAGGCCAAGACAAATCCAGACAAGTCCTGATGCTTTTTTTTTTTTTTTTGGTAGGTTACTGAAAAGTCTGTGACCTGAGAAGAAAATCAAATTTATTGAGCCGTGTTATCAAAATCATACAGTTCCTTTTCATAGTTATTATCCTAACCTTTATTGAGACAGTGAATCTGAAAGATCATTAGCATAGGAAACTTCTTAGAACATTTTGTTAATGTTAGATGTAAAGGTGGATGTTAAAATGGTTCTCTAAGATAAATATTCTTTAGTTGTTATATGTCTCAATTTCAATTTGTCATATATAATCTGCTTATTAAAATTGAATATGCACAGTATATTGCCAGACAAGATGATTGAGCTTTCCTATTTACCTTTTCCTTGCTGATATACATAATCATGTTGTCATGTTATTAATTAGATGGTATGATGTGGTTATTTCTAGTAAAAGATCATGAATACTGAAGAGCATTCTGTTTTTTCATCCTGCATCTTCAGTTCCTACATTGCATTTGACAAACGAGTTCTAGATTTAAGAGTGTGCAGTCTCTCTCTCTCATTAGCCTGAGAGAGAGACATCTACTTTATACTTAAATCCACATGGATACCTAGCCCCATTAAATCCTTTTAGAAGATAAATTAAATCTTTCCCCTCTTTTTGATATTTTGAAAAAATATTAAGAGAACGTTAATTTTTACACATGGAAATTACTATGTATATATGAACTTAAAATAAGAATATCAATCATTTTATTGTGGTAGAACATATGGTAGGATCAAATGAAAAGCTGTATGCAGTGAGTACACCAATAGGTTGATTTTTTCCCCATATTGTTATTATTTTTTTCCCAATAATTTTCCCTCATTCTCATTCTTGAATCTGTCTTTAATTTTCTTCTCTGTATTAACATAACGTGATTTATTTATTTATTTATTTATTTGTTTTGTTATGGATAACTTCACTGTTGGTTCCATAATTTCTGCTTATATGTAATTGTTTGTGCTGAAGTAATTTTACTCTGTAATGTAATTCAGCCCTCTAAATATGTTGATATTTGCTTCAGTGTGATCTTCTTAACCATTAACTTGATGATTTATGCAATCTGGGTACTTTAACCTTAGCTCATAAATCTTTTCTTCTAGTATCTTACTCATTTTGTTGGTTAGCAGTCTGAATTTTACATTTCTGTCATATGGGATGAGATTCCAGATTGCACAAATCTATATTTAATGATGGGATTCAGCTACAGATTGCAGACGACTAAATTTAGGTAATTGCAATCTGGAGCTAAATCCTATTTTAGCCTTGAGTGACTAAGCTGATGATCAAAATATGATCTTGCATGATTTCTGAGGTTGTGTTTATCTTCTATTCTGTTGTAGTTATTACTTTTTTGTTTTGCTTTTCCTATGGAATGATGTAGGAAGGAATAAATCTAGTTTTCTGAACCATACCATTCTTATATCAAAATCAGAATATCTTTAAAATATGTATTAATTCATTAATATCAAATATAAATGTGTCAGAGAACCAGAGTTAATATCAGAAACCAGTTAATTAAATTAGAATTAGTTGTTCTGCACCTAGAATGTAGTAGTTCTGGACACAAACACAGACTGGGAGACAAGTTGCTAGAGAGCAGCTCAGCAGAAAGGGATCTGGGGGTTTTGGTTGACAGTAATCTAAGCATGAGCTAGCATTGTGCCCTGGCAGACAGAAGGGCAAACTGCATTTTGACTTGCATTAAGCACAGTATAGCCAAACAGTCGAAAGAGGTGATTCTCCTACTGTATTTAGCATCAGTGTGGGTTCACCTTGAATATTGTGTATAGTTCTGGGCTCTATAGTTCTGGGCTCTACCATATATATAAGTTTATATATATATAAGATACTTGAATACTTCCAGAGGAAGGCCACAAAAGTGGTAAAACATTTGAAAGGCATGTCTGATGAGGAGAGGCTAAGGACACTTTTTTGTCTAATTTGGAGAAAAGAAGGCAGGTAGGTGACCTCATTGCACTCTACAGCTTCCTGCAGAAGGAGGAATGAAGAGGAAGGTGTCAATCTCTTCTCCTTGGTAACCAATAATAGGATGAATGGAAGTGGTACAAAGTTGTGCCATGGTTGTGCCAACTGAAAATAGGAAGACCTAACAGGAAAAGACTAAGTAGGAAAAAAATATTTACCCTGAGGGTGATCAAACACTGGAACAGGCTTTCTAGTGAGGTGGTTGATACTCCATGCTTGTCAGTGTTCAAGAGGCATTTGGATAATGTCCTTAATAATATGCTTTAACTTTTAGTTCTGAAGTGGTCAAGCAGTTGGGCTTTATGATCTTTAAAGTCCCTTCCAACTGAACTGTTCTAATTCTAATCAAATATATGATATCTTTCAGAATCACCTCAGATGATGGGGAGGGGTTCAGTACTATTTAAACAGAACAGCATGTTACATATTATTCTGTAAATTTATTAACTGTGAAAAATATATGGAACTACAGAGATTGGTGTAGCCACAATTTAGAAGCAGCTGTGAAGAAGGCTATCAGCTGTACGAATGTCTTACCTATTGAGCAGAATTCTACATGGTGCAATTCACTTTGTTTGCCTTGTTATATTGAGTAAGATTGATTGATATGCACTGTACCTAAATTAACACACAGTTTCTGTCTTCTTTCTCATGGTGCCTATGGTATTTATATTGTGAAAGTAATTACAGATACACAAAATGCAGTCAGGGGAACAATTTCCTGTGTAAGATGTGTACTGATCCATATACCTGCCTATCCTCCTTTCAAGGGATATTGCCAATGGCTTTAATGGACATACTCTGAGCTCACGTTCAGGTACCCTTGCATCAAGCATAAAATGGTACAATCACTGACATTTTCATTAAAATGAATACAGTGAATGAATTTCCCTATTGATTGGAGCTTTCACCTTGAAAACAGGGGGTCAGGTTTAGTGATTTTGTTAGTCAGTTTGGGTCAGCTGTCCTGGATGTGTCCCCTCCCAGCTTCTTGTGCACCCACAGCCTCCTTGCTGACTGGGCAGAATAAGAAGGAAAGTGAAAGGGCCAAAGGGGACCCAACCTACCTTCAAAGAATAAATGTTAGGAATTCCATATTTTTGCATTTTTTTTTTTTTTTAATAAAATGCTTTCTTTCATATCTTGTCTTCATAAACAAACAAACAAAAAAAAACACCAATATATGGCTGTGGTGGATTTACTCGGGTGGGCAGCCAACTCCACCACAACCGCTCTCTCACACCCCCTCCTTAAAGGGAAAGGGGGAGAAAATACGCTGAAAAGGGCTCAAGGGTTGAGATAAGGATGGGGAGATCACGCAGTAATTATTGTGACAGGCAAAACAGACTCAGCAGAGGGAGATAGTAAGTTTTATTGCCTATTACTAATGAGATAGAGAAGTGAGAAACAAAGGAAAGAAACCAAAAATGAATTCCCCCAATTAACCCTCTTCCACCTCCTCCCTCCAAGCAGCGTAGGGGAACAGGGGAATGGGGGTTATGGTCAGTCTATAGCACTTCCATCTCCATCATACCTTCTCGGTCACTCTCGTTCCCTGTGCTGTGGAGTCCCTCCCACAGGATGCAGTCCTTGCTGAATTGATCCAGCATGGGCTTCGCACAGGCAGCAGCTCTTCAAGAACTGCTCCAGATATGGGTCTGTACCATGGGGTCCATCTCTCAGGAGCAAACTGCTCCAACCCGGATCCCCCATGGGCAGCAGCTCCTGCCAGGTCACCTGCTCCTGGGTGGTCTCCTCTCCACAGGCTACAGGTCCAGCCCAGAATCTGCTCTGGTGGGGGTCCTCCACAGGCTCCTTCAGTGCAGGTCCACCTGCTCCACCATGGTCCATGGGCTGAATCATGGAACCCTGCTCCACTGTGGTACTCCATGGGCTGCAGGGGGACAGCCTGCTTCACCATGATCCTCACCACAGGCCGCAGGGGACTTCTGCTCCAGTGCCTGGAGCACCTCTCTCCCTCCATCTTCACTGACCTTGGCGCCTGCAAGGCTGTTTCTCACTCCTCTCACTCTCCCAGCAGCATTTTTTATTTTATTTATTTATTTATTTATTTATTTTTCCCCACTGTCTTAAATATGCTCTCACAGAGGCACAAACAACATTGTTTATTGTCTTGGAAACAACATTGTTTATTGTCTTGGCTCTGGTCAGCAGCAGGCCCCTAACATGGGGCAGCTTCTAGATTCTTCTCACAGAAGCCACCCCTAAGGTCCCCTGCTACCAAAACCTTGCCATGTAAACCCACTACAATCAGTAATGTTCTCTTCTCTTTATAAAGCTTTCTCTCAGAATGCCTATTGGATTAACACTATATCCATCAGTTTAGGTAGAGAGATCCTGGGATAGACAAATTATAAGAATAGAACAACTTAGATCTGTCAATTTGAGGAGTCCCTTGAATGTTCCCAACTCTAGCAGGTTGATTTAATTCCTGATATCTATCTATCTATCTATCTATCTATTTATCTATCTATCTATCTATTTATTTAGTAGTAAGGTTTCCATCTGACTTTCCATGCCAAAGTGGAAAGGTACAGTTCTCCTAGTTGGCTTCTGTTGCATCTGCCTTCCTTGTCCAGGTGCCTCAGATTCTACAAAGTGTCTCAGAAGAGAAAACTGATGTTAAAGAAACTGAAGCACAGATATCTAACTAAACCTTAGATATAACTTTCCAAAGTAAAGTTGCAGCTGATAGATTTGTAGGAGTGCAAATTTTCATTTAGGAATTGGTGTGCTCTAAATTGGAATTGTGCTTCTCTGCTCTTTGACAACAGGAAATTACTGAAAGCACAGAAAATACAAGCCTTTAATTTCTCTCCTGATTTCTCTTTCTCTTCATTCACACCAAATGGCCACTAGAGGGAAAGTAATGGATTTGCACCTGAAATGCTTGGCCACATGGCAGGTGGCAGCTTAGACATTTCTAATAGTTGTGGGAGGCTTTAGAGTGCTTAGGGAAACTTATAGAAATTTGAACACTTAACTTCCAACAAGTCTCTAAGAACATGCACATCACAGTCTTTCTAAAGCTTATAACTAGGTCAAACAAGGACAGTTTTTCACAGGAACAGCAAAAAGGAAATCCATTATGCAAAACTCAGTTCCCTGCCAAATTTCAAGTCCCTATCCTATGGCTTTAGTGTTATAACAGCATTCCAAAGAACAGATTGCCAGAATTCTATTAACATTCAAAAATACTGTATTTTCCCTTGGCTTCATGCAGTAGCTGAAATACTTTTGCTAGAAGTTTTTTTTTTTTTTTTTTTTTTTTTTTTTTTTTTTTTAATATTCAGCATCATCAAAATTTCAGCTTGAGGTAATTCTTAAAATAATTGGGTAAAGTCTGAATAAATAACAAGCACCTGAAAACTGGGCCCAAAATCAAACTTTCTGGGAACCTTGAAAACAATAGCTAATAGACCTGCCAGTAACAGAACAGAAAAAAAAAGAAAAAAAAAGACTTGCCAGAACAGTGTGTTTTCTTCAAGAAAGACATCTTTGAATTGATAAATTGCACATTAAACTTCCATATTAAACTCAGCAAAGAGTTAGAAGCAGAGTCCTATTTGTGCCAATTAAGTCAGTGGAACTAACAAGCAGACTAAAATTTTAGGGTTTGACCTGAAAGCTAAAATAGCAGAGAAGGTCTTAAGTGAACAAAATTCCATCTATTAGCATAATTTTTAATAGCAAAAAATAAATTCTCATCTTTCTTACCAATCAACTATAAATATTTCATTTACTTCATTTCATTAGTTTTCTTCAATTTCAAGTTTATTTTCAGATTTTTACACTACCTTTTGATACTGCAATAATAATTTACAAATTAGGTAACTCAGAGAAATTTTTCTGTTGGCTTCAGGGAAAACTAGAACCTCTTCATATATCAGGTCAGGACATGTATCATCACTCTTTCAGTGATGGATCCTGAAACATACCTCCATAACATTTTTACTGGTAAATAGTTCCAATATATGGTTATTTATAAATATAGGTTCCAAACCTATCTTTAGGTCACTGCTTACCTGCACAAATGTTTTAATCTTTCTGATTTGAACTGCAATTATGATTATTTTGTTGAAAAGGTCCTCCCTCCATCTATCCTGTATCTATTTTCAGCTTATAAGGCATTCTGAGATAAAACACTGTGGCTTGTTCTGACTCAGATCAGCAGAAGCTCTGGCAGTAACTTAAAGCTGAGAGGTTGGCAGAGCAATGTTTTAAAAACTGAAATTATCTTGGCAAACTAGGACTGAGAGTCACTTCCATATCCATTTATTATAACAGTAAATGGCTACTATTTTCTTAGAGGCATTACAATGAATAAGAATTATTTCATGTAACTGAAACAAAAATTATAAGATAGCTCTATTTATTTTTGAATTGTGTAATTGCATAACTCATTACCTGACACTCCCTTTTCTGGAAGAGGTAGATAGCTATGTGAATGGATGAAAAAAACAGCTAACCTGGACTAGGGTTTGGAGACAAAGATGAAGAAACTTAGGTTGTTATATTGAGTGTAACAGTTTACAGAGGAAGAAGAAAGAAAAGGAAATTAAAGGTGTAGCTATGGCTACTCTTTTGCTTGTACAACTAGGATAATATTGTGGTTTAACACCAGCAGACAGTGAAGTCCCACACAGCTGATTGCTTACTCTCCCCAGGTGGGATATGGAAGAGAATCAGAAAGGTAAAAGTGTGAGAACTCATGGGTTGAGATAGTTTGCTAGGTAAAGCAAAAGCCACATGCACAAGCAAAGCAAAACTAGGAATTCATTTGCTACTTCCCATCAGCAGGCAGATGTTCAGTCTTTACCAGGAAAGCAGGGTTCATCACAGTAACAGTTTCTTGGGAAGACAAATGTCTTCACTCCAGATGTCCTCCCTTTCCTCCCTTACCCTAGCTTTTGTTGCTGAACAGGATGCCATAGGGTACGGAATATCTCTTTGGTCTGTTTGGGTCGGCTGTCCTGGCTGTGTCCCCTCCCAGCTTCTGGAGCTCCCACAGATTTCGCTCTGGCAGGGCAGCATGAGAAGCAGAAAAGACTTCAGGTCTATGTAAATGCTGCTCTGCAACAACTAAAAACATCAACACCACTGTTTTCTGTGGTGGTTTTACCCTAATACAGAGCTGAACTCCACCACAACTGCTCTCTTACTCTCCTTCCTTAAAGGAAAATTGGGAGAAAATACAATGCAAAGTGCTCAAGTTTGAAATACAGACAGGGAGATCATTCAACAGTCATAAACGGGTAAAACAGATTCAGCATAGGGAGATTACTATAATGTATTGCCTATCACTAGCAGACAAGAGGAGTGAGAACCCAGAAACAAACTAAGAACACCTTTCCCCACAATGTGCACTCTTCTACATCCTCCCCCTGAGTGGCACAGGGGAATGGGGAATGGAGGCTGCTCTTAATCCCTGTGCTTTGTCTCTGCCGCTCCTTCATGGTCACTCTCTGCCCCTGCTCCAAACTGGGGTCCCTCCCACAGGTTGCCATCCTTCCCAAACTGATCCTGCGGGGGCTGCCCACAGGCAGCAGCTCTTCAAGAACTGCTCCAAATATGAGTCGGTACCACAGGGTCCATCTGTCAGGAGCAAACTGCTCCAGCACGGGTCCCCCATGGGAGGCAGCTCCCCCCAGACCCCCTGCTCCTGTGTGGGCTCCTCTCCATGGGCTGCAGCTCCGGCCCGGGGCCTGCTCCTGTGGGGGCTCTCCATGGGCCGCATCCTCCTCCAGGCCCCATCCACCTGCTCCACTGGGGGCTTCTCCATGGGCTGCAGCATGGAGATCTGCTCTGTGTGGGACCCATGGGCTGCAGGGGGACAGCCTGCTCCACCAGGGGCCTCTCCACAGCTACAGGGGAACTTCTGCTCCGGCACCTTGAGCACCTCCTCCCCCTCCTTCATTGATCTTGGGGTCTGCAGGGCTGTTTTTCACTCCTATCTCTCCCAGCTGCTGTTGCGCAGCATTTTTTTTTTTATTATTATTTTTATTATTTTTCCGTTTCTTAAATCTGCTCTCACAGAAGCACAAACAGTGACTCTCACTGGTTCAGCTCTGACTTGTGGTGGGTTCCTTTTAACGCCAGTTGAAACTGGCCCTTACCTAACATGGGGCAGTTTCTAGTCTCTTCTCACAGAAGCTACCCCTGCTACCAAAACTTTACAATGTAAACCCAATACATTTTCATAAAAAATCCAAACCACAGCATTGTGTAAATGTCTAAGAAGAAAAAAACTTTTTGGCACCTGATGTCAAACATGGTTATAACAAGTAATGACCATGTATAATAGTAAGTAGTACTGAAATACATATCTAAGAGCAAGAACACAGTTTCTGTGAGTTTGATGTATTTTGCTATAATGTTCTGGAACATTATTTGACATAAAATATTAATTAGCTAATACAGGTTCTTGCTGATGGACACGTTTACACATGCTGATGGACACATTTTACTCCCAGATTTACAGCAGACTGAAATAATTTTTAATGTCTTCTGCATTCAAATTTTCAAATTTCAAGGCAAATGCCCTGCTTCAGAACTTTAGAAAAGTTTGGCCTGTCCTCCTCATAGTCAGCATATAATCTTCAAGTTTTCACAGGCTGAAATAAGAAAATTGTAAGGAACACTTCCAAGTTTTAGCTAAATTTAATTAAATTACAGAATCAATATAAGAGAGACTCTTCAGGGTTACAGGCTTACATGAGAATAATTTATGCATCTATAAATCTATTGACATTTGGTATCAATTACATGGATGTCATGTTTATACCCCTTTTTTTTTGGAGAAATGGACTTATTGGATGTATATTAAATTTCTTATTGTGCCCTCCTAAAGCAAATTTCAGAATAGTAGAGTTTGGAAAATTCTCCATTTGCATTTGTCAAATCCATAATACCACGATTCTGTTGGTCAAATTTTCATATAATATTACCTATCTTAATCTTCCAAAGCTGAAGAGCAATAAGACTAAACCAGTGATGAAGGCTAACATTTGGAGAGCTTCCGAATGGTGCTTTAGAATAATCAAGTTTCATATAAGAACATTTTACGTGTACTTGAATTTGTATATCTCTACATGGTATTTGGTATTAAAGCCTTTCCTTTTGTTGATCACAGAATCACAGAATAGTTGAGGTTGGAAGGGACCTCTGAAGATCATCTAGTCCAAACCCCCGGCCAAGCAGAATCACCTAGAGAAGGATGGCATCCACATGGGTTTTGAATATCTCCAAAGAAGAAGACTACACAACCTATCTGGGCAATCTGTTCCAGTGCTCTGTCATCCTCACAGTAAAAAAAATACCCTCTCATATTCAGATGGAGCTTGCTGTGCTTCAGTTTGTGCCCGTTGCCTCTCATTCTGTCGCTGGGCACAACTGAAAAGAGACTGGTTCCATCCTCTTCACACCCTCCCCTCAGATATTTATATACATTGATGAGGTCTCCTCTCAGTCCTCTCTTTTCCAGGCTAAACAGGCCCAGTTTTCTCAGCCTGTCCTGGTACGACAGGTGCCCCAGTCCTCTAATTATCTTTGTAGTCTTCCTCTGGACTTGCTCCAGTAGCTCCATGTCCCGCTTGTACTGGGGAGCCCATAACTGGACACAATACTCCAGGTGTGGCCTCACCAGGGCTAAGTAGATGGGGAGGATCACTTCCCTGGACCTGCTGGCAATACCCCAGGATAACGTTGGCCTTATTGGCCACAAGCATACATTGATGACCCATGGTCAGCCTGCTGTCCACCAGGACTCCCAGGTCTCTCTCTGCAGAGCTGCTCTCCAGCAGGTCAGCCCCCAGATGCTGTTCATTTTCTTTCTAAGTTTTTACTGTCCCCAGGTTTTACCTTCCAAAAGTTGGGAGTTTTTTTTTGTTGTTGTTTGTTTGTTTGTTTGTTTTCCAGAATAAATGGACAGCCATGTAAGACAGACATGTGAGAGACTTCATCACTTTTTACCTGACAGTAAAATGTAGGCATTTTTTGTAAACAGGCAGATAGTAGAGATATCTGGACATAAAACTTTTAATGGAAACTCTGTTTATTGATGAAAGAAGAGGAATACGACTAAAAATCTTACACAGGGACAGCTATATAGAAAGCATAAGTACAACAAATCAGAAGGGTAAGAAATTGTGAGGCCTGGTAGGGAACAAACAATGAGAGATGGAAAGATGAGGAAAGCAGAAAAATAGTAATAAGAAAATCTATGCCTATTGATTTATAGTAGCCTCCAGGAAGTAGTTTTCCTGATAAAATTGACATTATATGAATTTCTAGGGAGATGAACTGAGAGAACTGAAAAGCTGATATTCCACACTGTTGTGCTGTAGAGCAAAGAGAATGTGTAGGGAAGTACTTTTGTACCACAGATATGGCCCTATAAGCCTCTTGACAACTCTAGCTTGTGCTCTTTCTCACATATACTTTACCTTTTGCATTCTGTTGATATTAGTTATTTCCCACCATCTTTTTGCTACTCTTTCACTTAACCATTAAAATTGTTAAATAAGGTATGCAAAAAATAGACTTAAAGGAATGGTATGGTAGAAATAAACCCAGTGCTCTATACTTTGATATTAGTGGTGTTTAGTTTATACTTTGATATTGCAAGTGTTTGGCACCTTTGGAATTCTTCCTTCAGGTCTGGTTGTCGGTGAGAGTTAGGAGAACGTAAAAATTAGAAAAATGGTATGTTAATCAATTTCAAGGCAGGTCAGAATTTTAGCAAGGACCTACCGCGGATTGACTGCAGCGAGGGCTCCTGGCAGAGAGACTGATGGAGCCAACCACTAAAACCACCCCAATAACACAGCACAGAGCCATTTGCTCAGAGCCGCAGCCCCGGCCCCTCCCTGAGCAGGCAGGAGCTGTGCTTGTGCCACTACGGGTGCTAATGCCCTGAGGGCGGAGCCAGGAGTGACAGCAGCCCACCCCCTGGCGCTATAAAAGCAGTCCCTAGGGAGCACTGTGAGCTGGACGTGGGAACTGGCTTGGCCATTAGAGCAGGCAGTTTGGGGGGCAGGGAGGAGCACAGGGAGGATCCTCTTCTCCCTTTCCCATCTCCCTTTCTTTTCCTCTCCTCTCCTTTGGGAACTCTGCCTCTTACAACTTAGAATTCACCATGGAGGGGAACCGGTGCAGCAGCCAGGCCGAGGCAGCAACCCAAACTGAGGGGACATGACCTCTCTGGGCTCATATGGGCACCTGGGTGGATCCCCTGAGGGGTGAAGTGGCAGTCCAGACTGGAGTCTGTGGGGAGCTCTAAAATGTGGAGGCCCCCCGGGTCCTGAGGGAAGAGAGGGCTCTTGTGGGTGCAGGTGTGCCCTGCTCAAGGAACTGCTTGAGTAGATGGCCAGGCTGCAGCGAGAAATCAGCAGCCTGAGGAGCTCCTGGGAGACTCTGAGGGAGATGGATAGGAAGCATCAACCTTTCCCTACTGATGTCCAGCAGCCCCCTCCTAAGTCCCTGCAAGGGGTAGTAGCCTATCCAGCTGCTCACCTGTAGAATAGAGGGCTTGATCACCCATGAGAGAAAAGGGGCTGGACCCTCATCTCTGCCCGAAGCAGAAGGAGGCACCTGCCCCCAACCCCCATGGTGTCCCTGGGTAATAGATTCGAGGTTCTCGGGCAGGAAAAGGATGAGGGTCTGGACAGTAGTCGAAACCCAGGTCCTGAGAAGCATGTCAAGGACAAGGGAAGCATAGGAATTGGGGCCAGATGGGGCACTGCATCCAAATCAGTGCCACAAAAAAAGGGTGGAGTATTATAGTGATCTGGTACTCCTTGCAGGGGGGGCACCGAGCCTCCTGTTTGCTGTCCAGATAACCTCTCCAGAGAGGTGTGTTGTCTTCCTGGAACACATATCAGAGACTTTAGGAAGGCTCAGCTGCAGCTCATTAAACTGGAGCACTACTATCCTCTTATCATCATTCAGATTGGGTCCTGGGAAACTGCAACAAGGAAAATGAGTAATGTTAAAAAGGACTTTGTGTCCCTGGGAAGGTTGTTGGAGGGACTGGGGTACAGGTACTGTTCTCAATTATCCTCCCAATGGGTGACCAGGACCCAGAAAGAAGGAGAACAGGACAGGTAAGTGGCTGAGGCAGTGGTGTCTAGACCAAGGCTTTGGGTATTTTGACCTTGGGAAGGCCTTTGAGAAGTTGGGTATGTGGGCTGCTGATTCAGCAAGTGGGGCACAAGCATTTTGGGGAGCAAGCTCTCTGGACTGATTACCAGGGCTTTAAACTAGGTTCAGTGGGGGAAAGGAGGGGATTTAAATGTGACAGACAAGGGCTGGGGGACGTTTTCATCGCTGTCACTGTTAAAGATGGTAGGGAAAAACCTCTGAGTTGTCCCATAGGATTGCCTGAGGGCTCCTCAGAGAAGTTAATGCTCCTGATACCCCATCCGGAACCTTCTTGTGTCCCTCCAGGGGTAACTGCACCTCCTGCTTCCCTAAAGTGACTGTATACTAATGCATGAAGCATGCTTAAAAAACAGGATGAGCTGGAGATCTGTGTACATGATCTCACTGAGATCACTGCAAGGCCATGATCTCACTGCGATCATGGAGACATGTTGGGACAGCTCGCATAACTGCAATGCCATCGTGAAGGGCTATGTTCTTTTTAGGAAAGACAGGCTGGGGATGTAAGGGGGAGGAGTAGCCATTTATGTGAGAGGGCAATTAGAATGTACCCAGCTCCACCTGGGGGAGGGTGAAGAACCAGTGGAGAGCTTGTGGGTGAGAATTAAGAGGTGGGCTGGTATAGGTGACACTGGTGTGAGGTTATAATACAGGTCACTAGATCAGGAGGAGAAGGCTGATGAGGCCTTCTATAAGCAGCTGGAAGTAGTGTCATGATCCCGGGCACTGGTTCTCATGGGGGACTTCAGTTATCCAGACATCTTTTGTATAAGCATCTCGGTCAGGCACGAACAGTCCAAACAGTTCCTACAATGCTTTGAAGATAATTTTCTGAAGCAGGTGGTGGAAAAGCCGATGAGGCAGGGGGTGTTTCTGGACCTTGTTCTTAACAAGAGTGATGGGCTTGTTAGGGATGTGAAGGTTGGGGGCATCTTGGGATGCAGCGACCATGAGATAGTGGAGTTCAAGATGGAACTTGGTGGAAGAAGTAAGGCAAAAAGTAGGATTGCCACACTGGTCTTTCAGAGAGCCTACTGGGACCTCCTTAGGGGTATCTCATGAGCTAGTTTGCTAGAAGGTAAGGATGCTTGTGAAAGCTGGGCAAAATTTAAATAGCACTTCCTCCAAGCTCAGGATCGGTACATCCCTAAGAGTAGGAAATCAGGGAAGGGGGGCAGGAGACCTGCGTGGATGAGCAAGGAGCTCAACGACAAGATCAAAAGGAAGAAGAAGGTCTATGAAATGTGGTAAAAGGGCCTGTCCCCTTGGGAGTAGTATAGAAGTGTTGTTAGGGCTTGCAGGGATACAATGAGGAAGGTTAAAGCCCACCTGGAGATGAAGCTTGCAAAAGAGATAATGGATAATAAGAAGGTTTTTGTTGTTGTTGTTGTTTGTTTGTTTGTTTTTATTTTTGTTTTTAAGTATGTAAACAGTAAAAGGAAGACTAGGGATAATGTGGGTCCTTGGCTGAATGAAGGGGGTGTCCTTGTAACAGGGGATGCTGAGAAGGCGGAGATACTGAATGCCTTCTTTGCTTCGGTCTTTGCTTCAAAGACTCCCCCTGGGACTCCTGGACCCTGGAGGGAGGAGAAATAGTCTGGGAGGTGGAGAGCTCCCCTCTGGTTGAGGAGGATGTGGTTTGGGAGCATCTGAGTGGGATCAGTGTGCATAAATTCATGGGCCCTGATGGGAGGCATCCACGTTTGCTGAGGAATCTGGCAGAGGTGATCACTGAACTGCTCTTTATCATCTTTGAAAGGTCTTGGAGAATGGGAGAAGTGCCTGAAGACTGGAGGATAGCCAATGTCACTCTGGTTTTCGAAAAGGGCCAGAAGGAGGATCCAGGAAACTACAGACCAGTCAGTCTCACCTCTGTCCCTGGAAAGGACAAGCTGTTCCTAATGGAACAGTTTGTTCTGGATGCCATCTCCAAGGAATTGGAAAGAGAAGGTTATGAGTAGTCAACATGGATTCACAGAATCACAGAATCACAAAATAATCTAGGTTGGATGAGACCTCCAAGATCACTGAGTCCAACCTCCGACCTAACGCTAACAAATCTTCCACTAAACCATATCACTAAGCTGTACATCTAAACGTCTTTTAAAGACCTCCAGGGATGGTGACTCAACCACTTCCCTGGGCAGCCTATTCCAGTGACTAACAACCCGTTCAGTAAAGAAGTTTTTCCTAATATCCAACCTAAACCTCCCCTGGGGCAATTTTAGCCCATTCCCCCTTGTCCTGTCACCAGGCACATGGGAGAATAGACCAACCGCCACCTTGCTACAGCCTCCTTTCAGGTACCTGTAGAGTGCAATAAGGTCACCCCTGAGCCTCCTCTTCTCCAGGCTAAACAGTCCGAGCTCCCTCAGCCGCTCCTCGTAAGCCTTGTTCTCCAGACTCTTCACCAGCTTCGTAGCCCTTCTCTGGACTCAAGCAACACCATGTCCTTCTTGTAGCGAGAGGCCCAAAACTGAACGCAGTACTCACCAGAGCCAAGTACAGGCGGACAATCACTTCCCTGGACCTGCTGGCCACACTGTTTCTTATACAAGCCAGGATGCTGTTGGCCTTCTTGGTCGCCTGAGCACACTGCTGGCTCATATTCAGCCGACTATCAACCAGGTCCTTCTCTGCCAGGCAGCTTTCCAACCACACATCTGTACATCTGTACACACAACCACACATCCAACCAGCCTGTAGCCATCCAACCAGCCTGTAGCTGTGTTTGGTGTTGTTGTGCCCCAGGTGCAGGACCCGGCACTTGGCCTTGTTGAACTTCATACCGTTGGCCTCGGCCCATCGATCCAGCCTATCCAGATCCTCCTGCAGAGCCTTCCTACCCTCGAGCAGATGGACACACGCACCTAAGTTGGTGTCGTCTGCAAACTTGCTGAGGGCGCACTCGTTCCCCTCATCCAGATCATCGATGAAGATGTTAAAGAGGACTGGTCCCAGTACCAAGCCCTGGGGGACTCCACTAGTGACCGGCCTCCAACTGGATTTGACTCCATTCACCACAACTCTCTGGGCCCGGCCATCCAGCCAGCTCTTAACCCAACGACGTGTACGCCAGTCCAAGCCATAAGCAGCCAGTTTCCTGAGGAGAATGCTGTGGGGAACGGTGTCAAATGCCTTACTGAAGTCAAGGTAGACCACATCCACAGCCTTTCCCTCATCCACTAAGCGTGTCACCTTGTCATAGAAGGAGATGAGGTTCATCAGGCAGGACCTGCCCTTCATAAACCCATGCTGACTAGGCCTAATCGCCTGCTTGTCCTGCAACTGCCGCATGATGACACACAAGATAATCTGCTCCATGAGCTTCCCTGGCACTGATGTTAAACTAACAGGCCTATAGTTCCCCGGGTCTACCCTTCGGCCCTTCTTGTAGATGGGCGTCACGTTTGCTAGCCGCCAGTCAAGTGGGACCTCCCCCGATAGCCAGGACTGCCGGTAAATGATGGAAAGCGGCTTGGCCAGCTCTTCCGCCAGTTCTCTCAGTACCCTCGGGTGGATCCCATCCGGCCCCATCGACTTGCGTACATCCAAGTGCTGTCGCCAACCATTTCCTCATGGATTGTGGGGGGCACATTCTGCTCCCCATCCCCTTCCACCAGCTCAGGGTTCTGGGCGTCCAGAGAACAACTGGTTTTGCTGTTAAAGACTGAGGCAAAGAAGGCGTTAAGCACCTCAGCTTTTTCCTCATCTCTGATTGCTAAGTTTCCCCCCACATCCAATAAAGGGTGGAGATTCTCCTTAGTCCTCCTTTTTGTGCTGATGTATTTATAAAAACATTTTTTGTTGTCTTTAACAGCAGTGGCCAGATTGAGCTCCAAATGAGCTTTGGTCTTCCTGATTTTGTCCCTGCACCACCTCGCAACATCCTTGTAGTCCCCCTGAGTGGCCCGCCCTCTTTTCCAAAGATTATAAACCCTCTTTTTTTCTCCTAAGCTCGAGCCACAGCTCTCTGCTCAGCCAGGCTGGTCTTCTTCCATGCCAGCTCATCTTTGGGCACGTGGGGACAGACCGCTCCTGAGCCATTAAGATTTCTTTCTTGAAGAGCGCCCAGCCTTCCTGGGCTCCTCTGTCTTTCAGAACCGCCTCCCAAGACACTCTCAGTGTCTTGAACAGCTCAAAGGCAGCCCTCCAGAAGTCCAAGACAGCGGTCTTACTGGTCCCCTTCCTGACTTCACCAAGGATCGAGAACTCTACCATTTTGTGGTCACTCTGCCCAAGGCAGCCCCTGACCAACATGTCTCCCGCCAGCCCTTCTCTGTTAGTGAACAGAAGGTCTAGTGGGGCACCTCCCCTGGTAGGCTCGCCAACCAGCTGTGTCAGGAAGTTATCTTCCACGCTCTCCAGATACCTCCTGGACTGCTTTCTCTGGGCTGTGTTGTGTTTCCAGGATATGTCTGGGAAGTTGAAGTCCCCCACAAGAACAAGCGCTGACGATTTCGCAACTTCTGCCAGCTGCCTGTAGAACTCCTCATCCGTCCCCTCATCCTCGTTTGGCGGTCTATAACAGACCCCCACCAGGATGCTTCCCTTGTTGGCCTTTCTGCTGATCCTAACCCATAGCGACTCCACCTTGTCATTCCCAGCCTCAAGTTCGACGACATCAAAACACTCTCTAATATAGAGAGCCACTCCACCACCCCTTCCGTGCTGCCTGTCCCTTCTGAAGAGCCTATAGCCAGACGTTGCAGCACTCCAGTCATGAGAGTGGTCCCACCACGTTTCTGTGATGGCAACCAAGTCATAGCCTGTGTGCTGCGCAATGGCTTCCAGCTCCTGCTACTTGTTGCCCATGCTGCGTGCATTAGTGTAAATGCACTTCAGCTGGGCCTTAGCCTTCTCCCCCAGCCTTGCCAGTGTTTCCCCTGGCACACCTGCAACAAGCTTTGTTTCATCCCCGCCCCCCTTCTTACCTAGTTTAAAGCCCTCTCAATGAGCCCTGCCAGCTCCTGGGCCAGGATCCATTTTCCCCTTGTGGACAGTTGGGATGCATCTGCAGCCATCAGGCCAGGTGCCAAGTAGAGTGCCCTGTGGTCAAAGAACCCCAACCTCATTGACTTCTATGATGACATCACCAGCTGGGTAGATGGGGGTAGAGCAGTGGATGTCATTTACCTTGACTTTAGCAAGGCTTTTGATACTGTCTCCCACAACATCCTTCTAGCAAAGCTGAGAAAGTGTGGGATAGATGAGTGGACAGCAAGGTGGGTTGAGAACTGGCTGACTGGCCGAGCTCTGAGTGTGGAGTCAGTGGTGCAGAGTCCGGCTGGAGACCTGTAACTAGTGGTGTTCCCCAGGGGTCAGTGCTGAGTCTGGCCTTGTTCAGCATCTTCACTGATGACCTTGATGAGGGAAGAGTGTTCACCCTCAGCAAGTATGCCAATGACACAAAGCTGGTAATAGTGACCAACATGCCAGAAGGATGTCCTGCCATTCAGTGAGACCTGGGCAGGCTGGAGAGATGAGCAGGAAGAAACCAAATTAAGTTTAATAAGAGCAAGTGTAGAGTCCTACACCTGGGAAGGAACAGCCACATGTATCAGTACAGGCTGGCGGACAACCTGCTGGAGAGGAGCTCTGAGGAGAAGGACCTGGGGATCCTGGTGGACGACAGGTTGACCATGAACCAGCAGTGTGCCCTCGTGGCCAAGAGGGCCATTGGGATCCTGACATGCATTACAAGGAGTGTGGCCAGCAGTTTAAGGGAGGTGATCCTCCCCCTCTACTCTGCCCTGGTCAGGCCTCACGTGGAGTAGTACTCTGTCCAGTTCTGGGCTCCGCAGTACAAAAGAGACAGGGATCTCCTGGAAAGAGTCCAGCGGAGGGCCACAAAGATGATACAGGTCATCTCACTTATGAGGACAGGCTGAGAGACCTTGGTGTGTTCAGCCTTGAGAAAATAAGTCTGAGGGGGGATCTTATCAATGCTTATAAATAACTTAGGCGTGGGAGACAGTGGGATATGGCCAAACTCTTCTCAGTGGCTTGTGGGGATAGGACAAGGGGCAATGGCCACAAAATGGATCACAGGAAGTTCCACAGCAACATGTGAAATAACTTCTTCTCGGTGAGGCTGTTGGAGCACTGGAACAGGCTGCCCAGGGAGGTTGTGGAGTCTCCATCTCTGGAGATATTCAAGGCCCATCTGGAGGCCTACCTGTGCAATTTGCTCTAGGGAACCTGCTTTGGCAGGGGGGTTGGACCCAGAGATCTCTCGAGGTCCCTTCCAACCCCTACAATTCTGTGATTCTGTGATGAGAAAAGGATGACCTAGATATTTTTAATGTGGAAGTTAAAAATGTGGAACATTAATATATTTCTAGGTAATGTGGTCTTCTTACAATACTGATAGAAGCTCATACTGTAGCAGATGATGGTGCTTTCTTACAATGACTTTTCTTATTGCATTTTCTAAATGTTTGATAGCTAAAGCAAATAATGGCAGTGCCTGCAAGGCACTGTATCCAGACTTCAAAGAAAGAGGGCATTAGAAAAGGAATAACAAAAATGTAGTGAATTTGTGTATTGACACGTTTTGTTGGAGTCTGGAGGCAAATCATGTTTGTAACTTGCTGAGCACAAGTGGGATCTGTGAAGCAGAAAAATTAATTTAGGCATATAAAGCCATGTCATGGGTGATTACAAATGTCAAATAACAGTATGTTTATGAAAAGAATGCAAGGGGATATAATAAATGTGTACTGTATATGTTTTGTCTTGTTTTGTTTCATTTTATAGTAATTGAGTTTATATTTAAGTATAATTAATTGTTGAATGCAAAACATATAAACCAATTTGTCTTAATCTCAGAAATTTAATATGTGACCTGTGACATACAAAGTCATTACAGTACTTTTCAGTAGTCAAATTCCACCAGCTGTAATACTTTTGACAAAATGAAGAAACAGTGAATTGGATAATTTGGGTCATATTTAAAATGTAGACATATATTTGTAACCAAATGAAATAAAAATCTGATAAGCTTTAGTATAAATCACTAATTAAGAAAAATAATATTTTTAGATGCAAAGTAAACATAATTAGAATATTTCTATTAGAATGATTTGCCAGTGGATAACATTTCTTTAAAAATAAGCACCATGCTTGGCCTTCCAATATGTAAACCTTGTGAGAAGCAACATGTGTTTGTTACAATTACTGTAAGTCACAAAAATTAAAACCTAACAGGAAAAAATGATATTTTATTGTGAATAAAAGCATCTTTTAAATGAAAAGGCTCTAAAGGTTGTTGTAGCAAAGAAGTGGAAACAGAAGTAGGATAAAATACAGTTTGAACAGTTTACCTAAATTGTTCTGCTCTTTTCTATACCTAAAACATAATAGCTTCATCAGGGAGTGTTATAAATTTATCCTGAATCACCACAGAGTCTTACTGTTGGAAGGTCTAACATACTGTTTTCTTAAAAACAAAGATCAGTTGAGCTGAGACATTTTTTCATAAATTTTAGTATCTATAGTGTATACTATACTACGCAGTGGGACCTGTAGAGGGAAAAATAGTGAAGTTAGCTCTAAATCATGGCAAAGATGTACAAACCTTCATGCACAATAAAATATTCTGTGAAATTTCTGTTTGAAGTTAGATGTTCAGTTTCATGTTCTTATTGTATCAGGTGAGCTGTGTTTATCTTCTTGGTGAGTGAAAGGGAAAATAAGCCAACAACTGTCTGATTGTGATTAATTACAACTATTTTAGAAAATATTTTGCATTTTGTCAACCTACTTCTTTTTTAAAGCGTACAAAATATTAGAGGAATTATATTAAATTTACAAGATTCATTCTTAAGACTAGTTGTAATTACTTTTTAAAGTTACAGCAGAAACTGAATAACTAGCTGTCAAGGCACAAAAGAGTTGTATATTAAATTGGAACTCAAGACATCTGTGTATTATTCCTGGCTGTCTCTTGCTCCTAAGGCACTTTACCCCTCTGTACCTCAATTTCTATTAAATTGTGTTAATGATATTGTAGCCTTGTTGTAACATTCTTTGCAGTCTAGACATTAAATGTGTCATATAATTGGTCTTAATAAAACATATTATTAACTATACTACAACAGTTGGAGTTATTATACTTTTCTTTTGACTAATTAAACACTTTTCATCTTCAGATGTTTTTTTAAAAGGTAACTTGGATGATACCTCTGCTGTTACCATACTTTGTTACTCTACTTCTGTGACATGGAAAACTAACATGTTTATATCATGTAGACCAATTTATCTGATGCCATTTTTTTTGTGGTGCATATATAATACAGGCATATGAATATGTTTACTTGTATGCATGTACATATATATATATACACGAGACATACTTGTTGAAATCCATAAAGGATATTTTGAGGATAATGTGTAGGAGCACAACTTTTCCTTCACTTGTTTTTCATTATAAGGCCAAATTCCTATACTCTTATTCATATTCAGTACTAGTTCACCATTAGTCTTATCAGACACCCACATACCATTTTGAAAATGTGCTACATATATATCAAGCATAAAGCCATCTAAGTGACATTTTCAGTTATTAGTAAAATGCTGTGTTAACACACTGTTTCTACTGCTTTCTGGAAATTAAACTTAGGAATAAGCAAATAGCATCATCACTTAGAAACAGTTGAGAATTCTTGTGTTGTTTTATTTCTAACTTGCTGTGATTGTGTAATTTAAGTAAAATTAAGCAAATAATGTGTTAAGCAAGAATCTGCCAGTTTCTTTATGTACTCCCAGAATTTTCTACAAAGTAAGAACAAAATGCTTCATTGCTTCATTTAAAACTGCATTATAAGGAAAAACTTATAATGGTTCATTGCACTTAACTTCAGAAAAATGTCAGATCTTCTGAAGTGAACCTCAGATTAGTTCCATTACAGAATACTTAGGCAGACATAGAACACCACAGCTATGTTTTGGTTTAGTATGATTTTGTCATTCTTGTTTTCATTTTTTCAGCTCTAAATTATTTGTTTTAGCTAATTAGAAGTGAGATAAATTTGGATTTTTGAGTTCTCTGTTGACCTAGACCAATGATTGTGGTGAATTTTACATTTTAACAATTTTAACAAATGACTGAATGAATTAAGCAACTTTTTCTTGTTATTAATTTGAAATACTGATAATATTAATAATGTTTCTACTGTTTCTAAGTGTTTATCAGAAGTCCTTGTACAAAAGGTCATAACACCTCCAACTCTATAAGCACTTCCCATTGCAGCATCAATTACATTTCGACATCTCCTTTAACCATTCATCATCATCACATTTACACACAACTGTTTCAGAAGCCAGTTCTGAAACAGTCATCTGTTTACTTGTTTACTTTCTGGGAAAATAGTGTAATACTAATAACATTCCTGCTTATTTCAGGCAGAGATAGGTCTAGAGATTTTTGCAAAGACTCTCAGACTCTCCATTAAACTTTGACATTTTCCTGCTGTATCCAGCCAAGGCTGTTCTACAGGCTTTGAAAAGATAAGCATGATTCCACTTAATTTCACACCATTAGTACCAAAAAAAGTTACACAAAACTATCAAGTCACATGACAGCACTATTTTTTTTTTTTTTTCCAGAAAAAGAACCAAATTCATAATTTTTCCATGAGTATATTTTTTCCTCCCTCTACCTAAAACTTTCCAGTTATTCTGATTTCTCTGGCATATCAAAATCTGTCCCTCCTGAGTAAACAGCTGCTTTCCACAGATGTACAGGGTGCCCTCTACTATAAAATTCCCTCTTGGGACTCACAGATTCTCACTGTCACTTCTCACATAAGAATGCTTCTGTTTTGCAATACTTCATAAAGAAGATGAAAAAATAACCTCACCAGGTTGCTCTTCTGTTTTCAGAATGTCCCTTTGCACTCTATACAGTTTGCTTTTTCTGTTTTCCCAACAAGATACAGTCAGCTACAAAGGCAGAATCTCAACAAGCTAAATGAAGCAGTGGTGTGCAAAGCCAAAACATTAATAGTAGAACAAAATAAATAAATAAATAAATAAAGGACAAAAACTTATACAGTTTTGTATGTATATGTAGTTAGTATATATAGTGTATAAAGTATATGTAGTTATATAGTTTCAATACAGCATGTATTCATATATAGTTAGTGCATGTAGTAATATAGCACTTAACAATGTTGATTTTGTTGTAGTACTGCATGCATTGTGGTATATGATGATCCTAAAATTGAATAGCTTGATAAATTCTCTTAACACCATTCTTAGACCTCATTGTTGCTGATCTGAGTATGGCACTTAGATGCGTGATACTCAGTACTGAAATATCCACCTTTTGGATGCTTAATTCCATGGTGAAATTCCTGAGCCAAATTCATGAAGACAATTTCTTTAAAAACTTACAAAACACAATGGTAAGCATTGCATGCGTAACTTCATAGGCATTGGTATGTTGAAAGGAATAATTCTGTATTTTGCTCAGTAAAGGGCATGTGATGCAAATTGACTTCCCCAAAACGTGACTTGTAGGCACATTAATATGACTATAATTAAAGTTAATATTTTTATGGGGAATAAAAAGCAGAAAATGAAATGGGATAGGTTCCAGTTTTGGAGGCCCAGACCAAAAAGTCATCTAATATCAGACAGATAAGTAAGGTGAAGGTGGCTAAGCCAAGTATTAATCAGACAGTAAGTAATGTAAAGAAATTGGCATACATTTTCAATGAAGAGATTGAAAAGGAGATTTCAATAGAGAGATTAAGACCTTCAGAGGGTGATTCAGTTTGTAGAGATGATATAGAACAAAGAAACAAGATGAAAGTAATATAGGAATGACCATATAAGCCTAAAAAATATCTAAAGTCAAGGATCCCTAAATTCCCACAATGGAAAATTTTCAAAGACTTCATGACATTAATGTTGTGTGATGTGTGTGTTCTTTTGTAGGTTTGGTACATTAGCTTCAGACTGTTCCCATGGAGGTCTGTAAAAAATATGTATCTGGAGAGTGGATACAGAATATCCGTCCTGCCTCATGTCACATTAATAATTGCAAAGGAGAAGGGACTGGTATGTGTGAAAATTTATTAGTACTCATGTTAGTTCAGATTCCTATGTCTATTACAATAGGTTCTGACATAGAGGATACATTTTATACATTGCTTCTCAGTGTGTTTTTGTTGTTAACAAATGGACAAATTAATATTATTACACATTCGTTGGTGAGCCTAAGACTGAATTGTTAGATCCATCATTCCTACAGCAAATTGTAGCAAAATTTGCAGGCTTTTTTCTCAAAAGACAATTGATTTTTCCTTTGAAAAATTTTCTACTGTGTTTATTGCCCCTGTGTTCATTTGGGTTCTTATTTAAAAAAAAAAAAAAAAAAAAAAAAAAAAAGTCATCCACCCTGAAAGTGCCTACCTAGGGCTCAATTTTATTTCAATTAATTATACTTCTGTGAAAATTAGCAAGGACACATACTATTTATTACTACTTTAGCATCAGCATCATTATTCATCAAGCAGTTTTGCAGGATAGAGTGTCTTAAGAGCTTTAGGACTAAAAAGTAAACCAAAAATTCAATAAACAACAGCATTATCCATTGCCTAAAGCTTTATACTGCAGTTTTAATTTCTCCCTATTTTCTGTGCCCAAAAGTGTATTTTAAGTTGTCACCCTCATGTTCACTGAAAACGTGAGATATCTTAAGCTTCCATTTTCCTTGTGGAAGTCTTTAGCTTCCCAAATATAGATGTCGGTTCCATTTGAAACAAACTGATATCTGAGGTTATTTTTTTGTCTTTTTACCCATTGTTCTCAATAACCACAGAAAATAATTTTTCTCAGTTCAGATATTGATATCAACCTAGGAAACTTCAGAAATCACCATATATTTTGCTTCATGAAATCTAAACAAAGGAGAAATGTAGGGATGAGAGGGGGAAGGACTGCTTTTCATTGTAATTCAACATTAAACATGAATTTAAATAGTGTTACATTTTAAAAATGTTAATGTACAGTTTAAGGCTAATAACAAAAAGCAATTGGATGATATAACCATGTATAAATGGCAGTATGATATACCTGAATTAATTAAAAAGATGAAGTCACCTATTTACTGAAAACTAAAAACCTGCAGTCACCTTTTGTCTCCTAGGCAAATTGGAACCAGATGTATTTACAGTACTGCATTGTAAACTGGAAATTTAAAAATATAAAGTGGAATTATAAACATTGTGTTTTAACAGTATACTACCACCAGAATAGCCAACAATAATTATTTGTAGAAAAAAAATGTCTGCTAGATCTACTTCCACTTGGAACACAATTTATTATACATGTATTATTTGTTTGGCTTTTTTTTTTTTTTTTTTTTTTTTTTTACAATAAAGACTCTAAAGAGTCTTATATGCTAAAGAATTTAGATTTAGGGTAGTTTATCAGCAAGGAATAAGATTGGAGATTACCTAGGAACAGAAAATGTCTAGCTGATGAATAATGAGTGTGCTGTGTCTACGTTAATCTGTTCATTTCTATCCTTGCATATATTATAGAACAGCACTGTGTAAGAAAACACATAAGTAAATCCAGGGCTAAACACGATTCTCAGAAGGGTTAATGATGAATCAACGTTTTTTAATAACTGTGTTCTTATTCTACCTAGCAAAAAATTGAGTTTTAACATAGTGCTAGTTAAGGTATTTCCAAATACGGTACTACAGAAACTATATAGCAATATTCCACAATACTCTATTCCACAATCTGTTATGTATTCCTCATAGCTATATTTCTAATACATACATGTTTATCATTACTTCACAAAGTCTTAGAAAAAAATGTAATAAATATTCCAATCCTCTCCTAGGGGAAGCATTGTTTACTTACACTTTCTGTACAGCTCTTTAACCTTACACAGATCAGGTATGTCAAATTTTAATTGCAGTGAGTGGCAGAGTGAAGGAAAAAGTATAGCAGGCACAAAACACTTAATGGGAATTGATAAGTGTTTCAAAAGAAAAAGTAAATAAAAAAAAATAGAGAATTTAACACATCAAAAATTTAGGATTAAAAAGTACAAATTCTAGCCCATTAAACTAAAATATTATTAGAAAGGAGACTGAACATTTATGATAGCTGAATTTTGAAGAGATTAAAATCTTATGAGCCTGAGGACGATCAGTAACCCAGCACAGTCAGAAAAAAAAAAAAAAAAAAAAAAAAAAAAACTATGTAAAAGTTTAGGGACCAAACCAAACAAAGTAACTGAGGAGAGAAGATCAAACAGATGGGATAACTGAAAGGAGAATATCAAAGATTCCCTGTGCTACTTCAAATGCAGTGGGAAGACAACAGCGCTAGGGAGAGTTGTCATGGATATATATTCTTAGAATATATTCAGAAAATGTATTTTAAGATACATCCCCAAATATGGATTAATATTCCATTTGCAAACCAGCCACGGTCTTTTCCTGCTCTGTTGAAGTACTATGATGTAAAAGTAGTAACTCTGCTGTAAACAGATTGTTGGGGATTTGCCTAGCAGCAGCTGGTAGAAAGTTTATTATCCATTTTTTCTTTCCTTCCTTTGATATGCTTGACTGGGAGGGGTCTTTATTTTAATCACCAGTATAATGCACCCTATATTTTGTCACAACCCAGTTTGATTAACAGCAACACTGTCTACTTTAAATTATGTTGGGAATCAAGGCAGCTTATAGAAACAAGAATTAGGGAGTATGGTGATAGTTTTAAATTTATTAGTGTTAAAATGTACAGTTAGGCAGGATTTGTAGAAGTCAAGAAGGGAAGATTATGCCAGATGTGGTAGAAGTGAAAATAACTGCTCTAAGCATAAAAAATTATGTAAAGTATTCAGTAGAATATTGACCTGAATGCATAGGTAACACAGACTTAATGAGTTGAATAGAAAGTAGAGGATAGGATAACAAAATTAAAAAAAATGGTAATAATCATAGAGTGAATATTATCTTTATGTTTTCAGTTAAGACAATGCTAGTATCAATCTTTCAAACATTTCTGTGACTGATTTTAGACTTTAAATTTCAGACTGAAAAAAAAAAAACATTTTTCTACCTAATCCTTTGCTAACAGATCATTGCCTTTAAAGATCAAAAAAATGAAGCATTTTTGAAATACTGACACTTTTTTTTTTTTTCATATTTCTGAGTAATCTTAACTAAGTAAGATACATTCCATATGTCTTTGATACATGTGAGATGAATTCAATATTGAATTTCTTAGATTAAAAAAAAAAAAAATCCTGATCGAAAAGCTTGTAGACCAATTTCATAAAACTTTATCTAGATATAAGGCAAGATATTTGTTAAAAATAATTTTAAAGAGAAACTTTGGTTAAGCACAGCTTATATTCTTTGGACCCTGGAACGTGTCCAGAGAAGGGCTATGAAGGGGGTGAAGGGTCTAGAACACGAGTCCTGTGAGGAGCAGCTGAAGGAACTGGGGTTGTTTAGTCTGGAGAAGAGGAGGCTCAGGGGAGACCTACTTGCTCTCTCCAGCTATCTGAAAGGACGTTGAGAGAAGCTGGGGGTCATCCTCTTCTCTCAAATAACTAACAATAGGACTACAAGGAATGGCCTCAAGTTGTGCCAGGGGAGGTTCAGGTTGGAAATTAGGAGACATTTCTGCTCAGAAAGAGTAGTTAGGCATTGGAATGGCTCAGGGAAGTGGTGGAGTCACCATCCCTGGGGGTGTTTAAGGAAAGGTTGGACTTGTTGCTTAAGGACATGGTCTAGGGGGTGACATTGGTAGTAGGGTTATGGTTGGACCAGATAATCTTGGAGGATTTTTCCAACTCTAATTATTCTATGATTCTATGAGTAGGACAGGACTTCAGTTTCAAACACTTATGCACGGATGTCTAACGTAGACGTTCCCAGTTAACCTCAGTGTCTAACCTGCAAGACAATAGAAATCTAGGTATAATGAATATTATAGATGTACAGTGTCACCTGAGATGCTCCGGGTTTTACAAAGCTATCTGCATAAAGCTGTACACAATACATGAGACTGTACATCCAAGAAATATACCTCCTTCGAGAGAAGTGAGCAAGGCAAAACAAATACTCTACAGGGACCAAAACGGTGTTAGATGCTTAGGGTGAAGCAACTGAGTCCTGCATGCTGTTGATAGAATCAGGGAAGAATCTAGACATCTATTTAGCAGAGCACATTGGTTTTCATACTGCTTGAGAGGGATTTGAACATCTCTCATGACATCGCTGAGTATAACTTAGTTATCTCAACATGGACAAGTAGTGCTATTTGAGTTGCTACAGGAAAAATTTCCTTGCTCTGACTCTTGATCCAAAATGATATTGATTTCCATGTCATATGGAACAGTCCCAAGAGGGCGTCTCAGATAGCTGAGGGTTTCCTGTGTCGTTACATGAGGCCTCAAATATTTGTAGTCAAGAAAGAAGACTATTAGTTAAAAATGAACATTTAAAATTAAGTTGTTTTACAGAGTAGTGAAGACAGATATGATGGAAACAGAAATAAAGGACTTCATTTTGGAAGGCAGTAGTATAATAAATTCCACTGGAAGCTAAAATTAGACAAAGTTAAACTAAAATTTGCTTTAGTTTACCCATTATTTTTTTTAGTATGAGGAACCACAAGTAACACTGGAATGTGTTATACCAATAATTATTCTTATTTCATAAGTGCTAGAAGAGATTGCTTTAAGTTTTGATATATTTTGATTTATATTAAGATAAATTCCAATTCATGTCCAGATCCTAGACTTAATGTACAAATTACACAGAATCATACAGATAATCATTTAGGTTGGAAGAGACCTCCAAGATCACTGAGTCCAACCTCTGACCTAACGCTAACAAGTCCTCCACTAAACCATATCACTAAGCTCTACACCTAGACATCTTTTAAGGACATCCAGGGATAGTGACTCAACCACTTCCCTGGGCAGCCTATTCCAATGCCTAACAACCCTTTCTGTAAAGAATTTCTTCCTAATATCCAATCTAAACCTCCCCTGGTGTAACTTTAGCCCATTCCCCCTCGTCCTTATCACCAGGCATGTGGGAGAATAGACCAACCGCCACCTCGCTATAGCCTCCTTTCAGATACCTGTGGAGTGTGATAAGGTCACCCCTGAGCCTCCTCTTTTCCAGACTGAACAATCCCAGCTCCCTCAGCCGCTCCTTGTAAGACTTGTTCTCCAGACCCTTCACCAGCTTCGTAGCCCTTCTCTGGACTCAAGCACCTCCATGTCCTTCTTGTAGTGAGGGGTCCAAAACTGAACACAGTACTTGAGGTGCGGCCTCACCAGAGCTGAGTACAGGGGGACAATCACTTCCCTGGACCTGCTGGCCACACTGTTTCTTATACAAGCCAGGATGCTGTTGGCCTTCTTGGCCACCTGAGCACAATGCTGGTTCATACTCAGCTGACTATCAACCAATACTCCCAGGTCCTTCTCTGCCAGGCAGCTTTCTAACCACTCATCTCCCAGCCTGTAGCGCTACTTGGGGTTGTTGTGCCCAATTGCAAATTAATTCAGGATTTCATTAGCTGAAGACATTATTATGGTAGCAAGTAGACCGCTTCATAAGATACACATTTGGTTTGAGACTCTGTGTCCTTCAGTTCAGAGATCAAGGCCTTTGGGGATGACATTAGACAGACAGAGGATGACTGAGAACAGAGATATAAAAAAGACAACAGTGTCCTGGTTTCAGCTAGGAGAGAGTTAATTTTCTTCCTAGTAGCTGGTATGATGATGTGTTGTGGATTTAGTATGAGAATAATGTTATTATTATTTTCCTTTATTTTCTGTCATATTAAACTGTCCTTTCACTTTTTTTTTTTTTTTTTTTTTTTTTTTTAC
>NC_048893.1:156707069-156731817 GCF_011077185.1 Oxyura jamaicensis
TGTGTTTTTTTTTTTGTAATATTTTTTTTTTTTTTTTTTTTTTTTTTTGTTATTTTTAAATTTCATTTAAATTTTTTTTTTTTTTTTTTTTTTTTTTTTTTTACCTTATTCTCTCCCCCATCTCACTGAGGAGGGGGATGAGAGTGAACAAACATCTGTGTGGTGCTTAGCTGCTGGCTGGGTTAAATCACAACACAGAATTTCAACTTAGAAATGGGATCAAGGGTTGCAGGTTCCCAAAGAATAAAATAGTACTTGGGGTAACAATTTAAGACAAAGAAATCTGTATGTACTTGGTTTCACTAGCATCTAATTGGAAGATGGTAACAATTTCACTTTCATTACTTCCTGTATGTAGCTCTTAATTTTACTGTGGAAAACCCTCGAATGAAGGTGACAACTCAGCAATAGCAGGATGTTTCTTTTGCAAAATAGAGTGGAAATTAACTGTAGGAATGCTATAAACAGATTGCATGAAGTATTCACTACCTATCATTTCTGAAATACTTTGGAAGAATGCAATTTCCCTTTCATACAGGCTGGCACTAACCAGAGACAACCAAAATACTTCTTGCAACTTTGAAAAGTCTTTCTCTTCAGTGGAGATTTTGAAATGACAAGATTGAGGGCCATCTTGACCATTTCTGTCTATCCCAGGTACTTATTATTTCTGATAAGAAAAATGTGGTGTATGCCTTACAAGACAGTTTGTAACTCAAATGACATCTTTTGAGTACTGTTTGACTTTCCTAGACAGGCAATTGGAATGTAAGAGGAAAGTTAGCTATTACTCACAGTCTGCTGCCAGTTTAAGCATTCACAACCCATCGCATCTTCTGAGAACTGAAGATGCAAATCAGTCTGTCTCTTCAACAGCTCAAAAAATGTGCCAGGGGGAATATATTCCTTTATATAGTTGAATTGCTTGAAAAGTGGCATAAATATTTTAATAAATATACATTACTAAAACTAATGAGCTCTTCTATACCATTGGAAAAGTTTGGAATGAACAATGTCTAGAAATCTGCATTCTTCTAGACAACAAAGCCTAAATAAATCATAGGACTTACAACTTTGCATTTTTCTAAGTAAAAAATATATGGAATTTACCTGTTTTATATGGGTTTAACCTGTTTCATTCAATTTTCTAACCCTCTGATTTTGCTTATTTCTATTTCAGCAGAGATACAAAGATGACTTAAGCGATTAAGTACCTGGAGTATTGTGTCCAGGTTTGGGGGTCCTAGCACAAGATGTGGACCTGTCAGAGGAGTTCAGAGCAGGGCTAACAAAGGTGATCAGAGGGCTGGAGCCTCTCTCATGAAGAAAGAATGAGAGATTGGGCTGTTCAACCTGGAGAAGATAAGGCTCCAGGGAGACCACATTGCAGTGGTCATTAAGAGCTACATACAGGAAGTAATGAAAGTGAAATTTTTACCTTCTTTCAGTTCTTAAAGGGGTCTTATAAAAAGATGGAGAAGGACTCTTAACTCAGGTAGATCATGACAGGACAAAGGGGAATGGCCTTAAACTAAAAGAGGATAGATTTAGACTAGACATTAGGTGGAAATTTTTCACTGTAAGTGTAGTGAGGCACTGGAACAGGTTGCCAAGAGAAGCTGTGTATGCCCCATCCCTGGAGGTGTTCAAGGCCAGGCTGGGTGGGGCCTTGGCCAACCTGATCTATTTGTTGGCATATCTGCCTATGTCAAGGGGATTGGAGTTAAATGATCTGTAAGGTCCCTTCCAGCCCAGGCCATTCTATGATTCTACAATTTTTACATGTTTATTTTGCAAAGACCTTTCCAAAACACAGTTTTCTAGATAATTTGTCATAAATAGACTTAAAAGGATATCTGTATCTTTATTTATTTTTAAGATATAGCTGTTCATCTATCTACACTTGTTCATACTAATATTCATGGTTATTTAGACCAGACCTTTCTGATCTTTACTTTGTGTACAAAGCACTTAACACAAAGTGTTCCCATTGATAAGAAACTATTATTTTAACAAAATAATTTTCTAAGTATACTTTGTAGTTAAAGCATTAAATAAATAAGTACATACAGTTTTATATTATTAGTACTGATGTAACAGACATTAGTCTATGTATATTAAAGATTTATGAAAATGTAATAGTATTAATTTATAAAATTATCTGATTTTATGGCTTAATCCAGTAACAATAGTTACAGCAATGCTCCATTCTTTAAATCACTTCAATGTTTCACACTTTAAGTCTGAGGAATTATTTTATTTATTTATTTATTTATTTTCCCATCTAGTGTCTGTATGGCCATATGCCATTCCATCTATGAATTATTAATGCTGTAAGAAATAATAGATGTTTTAAAAGATTTTTGACAATACATTTAGTTTTCTCTGAAGGATGTCTGCCATATCAGTTATGCAATCCAGACTAAAGGCCTTTTCCTTTTGTATTTCACTTTCACTTTCATTCAAATATGTGTTTTATGATTTGGGTTTATCTGGTTCCATCTGATCCTCTGATCACCAGCAATTCTCACTGCTTCTGTGAATCTTAACTCTTTCCCTTATCTTTGGGCTTACATTCTTTAACATGTTTGCTAACATGGTTGTAGCACATTCATTTTATTGCAAAATAAGTGATTTAAGCTAAATGTATAGGACTTGACTTAAGACCCCCTAAAATGTTTCATCCCCATCTGTTTCTAAAGAATATAAATTGTCACTTAAAATAATAGTTTGCAAAGCTTACGCTTGCCATGATGCTCTCAAATACTGTAGTGAAATGCATAGGGTATGGGCAATAAAACAATATAAAGATAGGCAGAATTAGTGCAGAAGTATGACAGCTAAACAAAATAATAATGGTTTTGTTTTTGTTTTTAAAGTGGTTAATTTTCTTCATGAGCCTAAGTCGAGATTTTCAACAGAAACTAGAGAAACAAGATTGCAATGCTTTTGAAATTTAAAGAGATCCTTTGAAACTTATTTGGGAGGGATAATTTTGTTCTCATCACATTATATGCAAGAGGGACTAAATCTCAATGGAATAATTAAAATATTTTTTAGTTTGATGAAAACAAAATGATATATTATTTTTACTATCTAATTTTATTGTATAATGTTGAGAACTGCCAAGTATTTTTGAAAGTATTTTGCAAACATATGGTACAGTAAGCTTGTACTATTGAATGCCATATGTTGTCTAGGCTTAAATGCACACTGATTTTACTTTTAATTCATAATGTATATGAAGAATGGAAGTGACCCATGTGCTGCAATTTGGCTTTTTCATTGGCAGGTGCACATTTAAGGCATAAAACATATTTGTAATTATAAAGTAGCTATTCACAAGTTCCCAGGTGGGTAAAGAGCCATGACTAATAAATAAATGCATGGAAATCCATTATGTTCCCAAGCACTGTACTGGGAAAAACAACAACAAAGCTAGAAAAGTTAAAGGAATAAAATATTCCTTTACTAATATAGTGTAACAAACATATAATTTATAATGCCAAATTTAAATCCAGTAAATATTTTCAAAAAAAATTTTGACATGTAAATGCAGACCTGCAAAAAAAAACAGGGTTGGGAAAATTAAGAATGTCTAAATTAAGGTATAAAATTATGTATGATTTCTATTATATTTTCCCTTTGCATTTCTATTGTCATTTAAGTTTTTCTGTTGAAATGCATTCACCTCAATCTTCAAATACCTGATTGATGCTAAACGAAATATTTGCACATGTGTTTTAATTTACCATACTATACATGAAAAGATAAGGTCAAATTATCCAGAACAAAAACAAAAACAAACAAACAAAAAACAAAGAACAACAAAACATCCATGCCTTTAATCACATGATAAATGTGTGATTTGTGACTGATTCCTATAGATTTTGTCTAGATATACGATGCTTTAATGTATTCAGTTATACAGTTTTGTCTTCACTGAAGACAATGACAAGATTCTCCCCAGTTCAATAGGACAGAATTCTTATAATAGTTAACATCATATCCATGATTTGCTAGACTGTAGTGTATTTAACAAGAAAGGATTACTGCAGTTCATGTAACAAAACTGTGTGCAAAATGTTCTTTTTGTTTGTTTTGTTTATTTTTTCTTTCATGCTGTATTGCCTCAGTATTGGTTTTGTTCCTCTTTACATTGAAAATTGGTTGACTTGGTCATACCGTCATTGTTGTCTGCTTGGCTTTTTGTCTTCAACTGATTGCTATTGGTGGCTGTGAAATTTAACACAGGGGTAGAATTTCTGAAACTATTCCCCTATAACTCCAACAGGCGGCTAAGTACCACGCAGACACTTGCTCACTCTCCCCAGTTGGGATGTTGTAGAGAATCAGAAAGATAAAAGTGCAAAAACTCATGGGTTGAGATAAAGACAGTTTGCTAGGTAAAGCAAAAGATGCACACTCAAGGAAAGAAAAAACAAAAAAAACAAACAAACAAAACACACACACACACACACACAAAAATGTTCTCTACTTCCCATAGGCAGGCAGATATTCAGCCACTTCCAGAAAAGCAGGATTCATCACATGTAACAGTTTCTTGAAGACAAAAACCACCCATCCAAATATTCCCCCCTTCCTCTTTCTTTACCTCTGTTTTATGGCTGAACATGACACCATGTCGTATGGTATATCTCAGTGGTCAGTCTGGATCAGCTGTCCTGGCTGTGTCCCCTCCCAACTTCTTGCACACCCCCAGCCTCCTCACTGTCAGGGCAACATAAGAAGTAGAAAAGTCCTTTAATCTGTGTAAATACTGCTCTGCAAAAACATTGGTGTGTTATCACCTCTATTTTAATCAAAAATCCAAAACATAGCATCATCTGAGCCTCTACAAAGATAACTTTATCCCAGACACCATACTGGTTTTATTCATTTTACTTTGGAGAAAGTCCTATCACTTGGAAATGATCACTTTTAGGGGAATTTGTGTCTTGTGGCTCATGGCTTGTTAGATACTTCACCTGTAACATCACCAGATAGAAGAGGCATAGGAAAGAGAAGAGAGAAAATACTGGGCAGTGTACTGGCATCTCTGAACAACACAGCCTTTTTCAGAAGAGCCAGAAAACCCAAAAATGCTTCAACCTCTCTTACAGGCTTTTTTTTTTTTTTTTTTTTTTTTTAAATCTTCCAGATGGAATTCATTATTAAAATATATTTTATTTATTTATTTATTTATTGACCAGTAGCATGGCATTGTATTTTGAATCAATTCTACTGGAGCTGTTATTTTCTTTGCATTTGCTTTTAATAATTTACAGAAATTCAAAGACTTTACAGAATTATAGAATCTCAGAACAGTTTAGATTGGAAGGGACCTCTGCAAGTCATCTGGTCTAACTCCCTTTCTTAAGCAAGACCACCTAGAGTAGGCTGCCTAGGACCACGTCCAGAGGGCTTTTGAAGATCTCCAAGGAAAGAGACTCCACAATCTCTATAAGGAACCTGTGCCAGTGCCCAGTCACCAGCACATCAAGGAAACATTTCCTTATACTCAGAGGGAACATCCTGTGGTTCAGTTTGTATCCATTGCCCTTCTCACTGGGCACCCCTGAAAAGAGCCTGGCTCCATCTTCTTTGCACTCTCCCTTCAGGTATCTATATGCATTGATCCCCCAGGACCTCTCTTCTCTAGGCTGAACAGTCCCAGCTCTGTCAGCCTTTTCTCATAGACGAGTTGCTTTTTTAATAATCTCTGTGGCACTTTACTGGTCTTTCTCCAGTACATTTGCTATACTGTCTTCAGACAGTTTTTCTGTTTTTCTCCATGTCTTTGCTGTACTGGGGAGCCCAGAACTAGACACAGTACTTCATGTATGGCCTCACCAATGCTAAGTAGAGTGGAAGGATTGCCCTCCTTGACCTTATGGCAATAATTTGCCTGATGCAACCTGGGATACCATTAACCTTTTTTTTTTTTTTTTTTTTTTTTCTTTTGTAGCAAAGACATTGCTGGTTCATGTTCAGCTTAGTGTCCCCCTTGGTGTCATGTTCAGCTGCTTTCCAGTTGGGTATCCCCCAGCATGTTGTGCTGGGTCTGTCTGGGATGGAGTTAACTTTCCCTGCAGCAGTCCATACAGTGCTGTGCTCTGCACTTATAGCTAGAACAGCACTGGTATTGCACAAGTGTTTTGCTTATTGCTACACAGTACTAGCACAACATCAGGACTCCCTCCAACCCCCCAGGAACCAGAAGGCCAGGGATGGGCAAGTGATGGGGACGGGACATCACCAGGGCAGCTGGCCTAAACTGACCAAAGTGATATTATGATGTCACACTCAGTAATAAAAGTTGGGAAAGTGGAGAGAGAAGGGGAATCTCATAGTGGAAGTGTCTGTCCTCCCGAACAATTGCTACATGTACTGAGACCCTGCTTCCCAGGATGTGGCTGAACTCACTCATTGACGGGAAGTAGAGAGTAACTGCTTTTCTTTTTCTTTTCTCCTGTGCGACTTTTTGTTTGTTTGTTTGTTTGTTTGTTTGTTTTTTCCATTTTATTTTTTTCCTCTCTCCCCTTTCCCTTTAATTAAATCATCCTTATCTCAAACCTTGAGATCTTTGTCTCATATTTTCTCCCTCTTCCTCTTTGAGGAGGAGGAGTGAGAGAGAGGCCGCAGTGGAACTCAGCTGCCCACCCGAGTAAAACCACCACACATGTATAGATGCCTGGGGTAGTTCCTCACCAGGTGCAGGATCCTCGTTTGCTGCACTTAATGAAGTTAATATCAGCCAGTTTCTCCTGCTTGTGAAAGGTCTCTTGATCTCCATATCATAAGCAGATATTTTTATGAGCAAGCTGTATGTTGTTCTGGACTTAGAGACAGACATTTATTCAGTATTGTTAGTACTACTACTATAAAAATTGACAACAGAAACAGAAACACCAGCAGTAGACAAAGTAAACCAGAGAAACTTCACTTGAAATATCAGAGTTTTGCTGACTAGCAAATTTATTTTCTGAATATTCCCAGTGATTGTGAGGTGGCTCCATGGTCAGGAGGTAGGTAGACAGAATAAGAATTCACATACATGGATCAGCCTATGGATTGGCAGGCTACAAGAACTGACACATCATGGCACAGCATAGCATAGCACAGACCAGCAAAGCACAGGCATGTTGTATAAAAGCAAATACATGGTACAGGCATGGCACAGGTGTGGCAAAGATATGGGCCAGTGGGACACAGGCATGTGTCACATTGACACAACCTGATACAGGCATGGCAGAGGTAGAGCACAAGTATGGCACAGACAACACAGAATCAGAGGCCCATCAGGGTCCAGGCATAACATAACATGTCACAGTATGTCACAGGTATGGCCTAGGTATGGTACAGGCATGTAATACCACTCACACAGAAAACAAGGACGAAATTTTCCATGTAAAAGAAGCTCTCGTGTGAGAGAATGTCAGATCATTGCTGAAGTGTCTTCTATATCTTTCTTCCAAGCTTCTCAGATATGCTATCTTGAGTTGGCTCTGACTCTAAGCATCCAAGCCCCTGAGTGTTCAGGGGTGAGGACATGGCCTTAACCAGTCTTTCCTTATAGCCTATAATTTCACTGCATTCTCCAAGCACATTTGAAATTACTGATGTGTTTTACACTCAGATATACCAGAATTGGCAGTTTTTTGTTTGTTTGTTTGTTTGTTTGTTTGTTTTTGCTTTTTTTTTTTTTTGTTTTTTTTTGTTTTTTTCTTATTCCTGTGAGCTCTGGGAGTATAAACCGGGCTCTTCAGTATAAACTGAAGCATAAGTATGTGAATAGATGTATGCGTGTTTGTAGATTTATTTTTCTGTATATTAATGTATTTTGTTCTGTAAATAAAAGGTATATTTAGGAAAAAAAATCAACACATTTGGAAATCTATTAATCTCCATGTTAGAGAGGAAATTAAGTTAAAGCATGATGGTCCATGTAACATCTCAAATATGTTTGCACAAGGAAAGCTGTGTTTAAATGATGTCCAAGGAGAAATTTCTCAAACCAGGGAAGGAACTGGCATAAAACTGTACAACAGTTACTACTTACATAAACTTAAGACTCTGTGAGCCAAGATTAGTGGAATATTTGTGTAAGGCTTAGTCTTTTTCCCATTGAAACTAGTTATTTTGGTACTACAAAATGATAGTCTTATATCTGATCCAACTATCAGTAAAGTCAGAGTAATTGCTTTTCTGAACAATGGAGTGTGTTTAAACAAAGATAAGTGCTGAGGAAATGTATATAAACAGGGCAGAATATGACAAGTCTAGTCCAATACAATTAATTTTTAATAATATTAAAGAATAAAATTAAATCCTGCAATGTTATTGATTGTCAAGTTGAATGGAGATATTACACAGCAAAAGAAAGGATTCTTCCTGACTTCACAGTGTAGTTGAAAATAAATACCTATCTACAATTAGAACAAATCTTATGCACTTCAAAAAAGTCAGTAAGAAAACTTTCAATGTAGAGCTAAACCAAATATTTTTCTGAGCTCTCATATAAAAAAGAGAAAATGACCTCTTCATTGATTGTGTTGCCTACGCAGCAAAATCATATAACAGGTTTCAAGTTTATTAATAAAGTTTAATTTTTACTTTTGAGATAATCTCTCTAGCCAGAGTTTATGTTCTTTATTGTAGTGCTATATCTCTTAAAAGAGGCTTAAGGTATCATGACACTAAAAAGTGCTGAAAAAGAGACATTTTTTAATTGAAATTATCATGAATAAACTGTTATGTCATATAATTTCTTGAACATTTAGTGAATTGATTTACTCTGAAAAAGAATAATTTTTGTCATTTATTTTGAGCAGGAAAAGTTTGCTTATAAATAAATATTAAAAACAACAACAGCAACAAAAACAACAACAATACAACAAAAAAACAAGGTGCCAGAGATGAAAATTCACTTCACTTTTGAAACTGAAAGTCATCTAAAGTTTAGGTCAAAATCTCTTCTAACTAAATTCAACTATTCTCCAAGAGCTGTAATTTAAGCTTTTTGTTGTTAACTTCATGACCTCAACCCCTTTTTCAAGAATGTATACAGAATATGGCCTAGGAAAAAAATACTGATTATATAACAAAAAGTGTAATAAAAAGTGAAAGCATTAGATATTTATATGAATTCTATCCTATCCCATCCTATCCTATCCCATCCTATCCCATCCTATCCTATCCCATCCTATCCTATCCTATCCTACTCTATTCTATCTATTCTAAATATGTCTCAGATGAAGTTAGAGTTGAGCACAGACCACACTGTTGTAGAAAGAAGTCCATCAGAAAGGAAACAAAACATTTCCCCCAAACCATTTCTTCCAAATTCAATCTACTGAAATAAAAGCAGTATCCATAGTCTTAAAATGTGCAATCTATATATTTATATATTTTTTTTGAAAATGTGACTGAGAATTTAATTCAACAACAATCTGAAGTTTACCTTGGACAAACAATCCTGTATATCAGGCAAAATATACTATATATACAACTATCTTCATTGTGGTTTTGTTTGTTATTTTTGTTGGTTGATTTATTGTTGTTTTCTTACCTTTTTTCTTTTTTTTTTTTTTTTTTTCTGTGATTACATCTTCAAGATTTTTCCTACTCACAAAATACATAAATAAAATAAAATCCTATCTTTTGCATACAGATGTCCAACAGCTGACTCATACATTGTTCTGGGTCATGTCTTTATTCTCATAGAACACTGAAATAAAAAATATTGAGATCTGGTGAAATTCAGGCATAGGTTTATCTGAGGAACTGTATTATTGTATCACTGCTTATATAGGGACACAATTTAATCAGCTTTGTTGTTGTTGTTGTTGTTGTTATTACCAAAATATACATCTTTCAGTAACAGATTATAATTGCTCAGCAGTAAGATATTATAAACATGAGATCTATTCACAGTGAAAAGTATTCATATGTGAAAAGTATCATATATAAGTGTTGCAAAAAGCAGGAGCAGGGAAGAGATTGAGATAAGGATAGAATGGCTTGCATATTTTTCACTACTGAAAATGAATTGTGTGTATATAATAAAAATGGCAATATTTTATTTTAATAGCAGGACAGAAGTATACCTTTGTATGGACATAGACTAAGGACATTCTTCAAATAAACTACAGATGTGAATCTGCAGTGCATTAGCATGTGGGGTAACAACATGGAAAAGGCTCTGTAAAGTGAAATAGGTGGTGTTGTAACCCAAATGTCCATGTTGTCTGCAATAGGGAGTAATTTCTTTAAACAAGCTCTTGTCTGGTCTTGTAGACTGCATGCCTACTCCAGGCCAGAAGATGTTGGATACACTTCTGAATTACATCTTGTATAGTTTTCTTTAAAAGAAGTACTTTTTCTACTCATGGACTATTCTGTGACACAAATCAAAGTATGACACATGGACAAAATCAGAAGATTTAAAAAATCTTCTTCTGTTTCAAACTAAAACATTCCTGCATGTTTCTTACAGCAGGATATGTCTCACTTGATCTTTCCCAACATAACAGTAGATGTTTATTGTAACTACTTATCTAGTACTGTATAGTCAACAATTACATTGCTGATTCCAATCTGCTCAAAGACAAGTTCAGTGAAAGAATATCTGCCATGTTAAATAGTCATTAAAATGCATACATAACCTCTATCCTATGATCAAGATAGCTACATTCCTTAAATAAAGTTGATATATTTTTTCAGGAAATATGTACTAAGCCTTAAGGCTCACTCCTGAGCTGATTTGTGTTTTGCCAGAATAAAAATGTTACAGAAGCGCAACTGTGAGCTGCTTTTATTTAAAAAATATAACAAAAATATTACCAAAGTTTTTATTAAAATAGATAGACTCATATAGAGTCATATCAATAGATAACTCATTTTTCAAGAAACGAAGCAGCTAAATAGGTAAGCATTGAATTCTTCTAAACCATCATTTCTAAGAAATATCTAGTTGTAAACCTTATGATTATTATTATTAATTATTATATTTTTAAATTCAGATCTTCAGATTGAGAATCTTGTTAAGTGAATATAACAATATTCAATATAATACTTACTTTACATTCAATGGAAAGAGATAAAAAACTCCAGAGGGAGACTCCATGTAAGATCCAAATTACTTTCTGGAGTTGCTTCTCTTTCTTTATTGATTACATGCAGAAATTTGGCACTTGACTAATGCTAATAAGGATGAATTTGAACCACAATAAGTAGTTGTGTTCTATTAACAGAGTCAGCTATAGTGTCTGATTTTTCTTCATTTATTATCTTCCCTTTTTTGACCACTATTTCTCCTTTCTCATTGTACAGATACAATCTATACATGTATGCTAACAATAGCTAATATCTTTTATTGTCTAAGAAGATTCATTAGAAATCTCCTGCTATTAATAAAGCAAGCAAGTAGATATGGAAAAGTTCTTTGGTTGTCTGATATACTTTTATCAATTCTTTGTCTACCAATAATATACTTACCCTTTGTATAGTCTTTTCATTATAAAATATTGGATAATAAAATCCCTGACAAAAAAAAGTATTATTTTTGCCTCTTTGCTTAGTTATGTGGAAAGATATGACCCATCTTTCTCATATATTTTATTCTGCATTTTATAACAGGATACACCATGTACTTACTTAGAACTAAGTCCTTGGAAGCATGAATACTATCCTTCTTGTGGGCTTTGAAATTTGACTTTGTGGATCATAAGTTTCTTTTGTTATCTTAGTACTTTATATTAATCTTTACTGCCAGCCTTTCTAGTCAGCATTTTTTTTTTTTTTTTTTGATTAAGTGCCTCATTTACATAGTATAGTATTGGAGCAATTCTTTGCTCCTAATGTTTTTATTCTTAAAATGTCCCATTGGGAATAAGGTGCTATTATTCCCATTTCCAAACAGGCTGCTGAGAGACACATTCTCAATGAGAATTTATGAGCTAAATTCAGCTGTCTAAATATAGTGGTAGTTAAATTCCCCTAAAATATTCAGCCTGCTTTCCTTCTGCCAAGCTCTATGGAAGAGCTTGCAATGAGCCAGCAATGTATGCTTGCAGCCCAGAAGGCCAACTGCATCCTGGGCTGTATCAAAAGAGGTGTGACCAGCAGATTAAGGAGGAGACTGTCCCCCTCTTCTCTTCCCTCATGAGGCCCCACCTGGAGTACTGCATCGAGGTCTGAAGTACCCAGCACAAGAAAGTTGTGGACCTGTTAGAAGGTGTCCATAGGAGGGCTACAAAGATGACCTGAGGACTGCAGCACCTCTTCTATGAATAAAGGTTGAGAGAGCTGTGGATGTTCAGTTTGGAGAAGAGAAGGCTCCAGGGAGACCTCGTTGTGGCCTTTCAATACTTAAAGGTGTCTTATAAAAACAGATGGAGAGATGAGTCTTCACTCAGGTAGTTAATGATAGGGCAAGGGAAGTAGTCTTAAACTAAAAGAGGATAGATTTAGAGTAGACATTAGGAGGAAATTCTTCACTGTAAGAGTAGTGAGGCACGGGAACAAGTTGCCAAGAGAAGTTGTAGATGTCCCATCCCTGGAAGTGTTCAAGGCCAGGCTGGATGTGGCCTTGGTCAACCTGATTTAGTGGGTGGCATCCCTGCCATGGCAGGGGAGTTGAAGTTAAATGATCTTTAAGGTCCCTTCCATCCCAGACCATTCTTTGATATGATTCTATGACATGATATCCTCAATACTTGTTTTCTATTACATTATTGCAATTGTCTGTGTCCCCCTGCCCACTCTCAATCCCTCCCCCGACCACTAACACACACACACTTTAGCTCTTTTTTCAGGTAAATGATACTTTCATACTTAAATGTAAACCTTTCATACAGAAGTCATTTTGGATACTTACCACCCTGGTCACCCTTTAAAGTTTTTTTTTTTTTTTTTTTTTTTTTTTTTTTTTTTTCTGCAATTCTGCTTTGTACACTAAAGTGGCATAAAGAATTATTTTCCTTTGTTCTCAAAAAGTTCTACACTGGTATTTTTTTGTATACATCTAACAGCAATAACCTCAAGACCTCATTTAGTGTGGTTTATCATCCAGTTAGAACCTGTTACTGCATGTAAAAAGTTGTGATTTTCTGCATCACTTTACACTTATCTTCACTTATCTGCCATTTTTTGAAATACTTACTGAAGATATTTGGCATTTTATCACAGTTGGCCTCATCTTTATTATTTTAATAGCAGCATCCTTGTCACTTCAGTATTTATCACTTGTATCTTTTGCAGTTATGGTGAAAAGCCAGACACAAAAATAGATCTTATTGAACTTAGTTACTTCCCTTCATTTTATCTTATATCCTACTTCCCATTTTTAAAATAATCTTTAAGAATATTTCACAAAGGAAAATGTTTAATCCCTTTTGGAAGCTCAAGATGATTCTTTCAACCTGATCTTTGCTATCTATTCACTTGATGACTTCAAATAAATCCATTAAGTTTATGATTATTTCTCAGAATATAATTATTTATTCAGGATCTTATTCCTAACCTTTTGAGTATTTTCCATTAACTTACCCAATAACAGGTATCTGATTACCTATTTGTAGTTTCCTGTCGCTTCTCTGTAAACTTTTAAGGGTAGTATCATCATATTAGCCATATTCCAATTTCTGGTGCTACGGATATTTTAGAAGAGAGATTATAACATGTTAGAGAAGAGATTAGAGTCTTCATCACTGTGGCTCAAAGCACAAAATACTTTTCTGTTCTGATGTTATCATTTCTGAGCACTTTTCTTGGGTTTTGATCATCTACTGACCTTATAAGGTCAGTATCTTTATTTACCTGATCTGCTTGAAGAATGATTTATTGTTATTTTTTTATATAATCTTTTGGCATTTCCACATTTCTCCCCCCTCCCCCCTGTCCCCCCCCCAGCTTACTTTCTTATTAAATTTAAATTTAATCTGCCAGATTTTAATTATTTGTTTGTTTGTTTGTTGGGAAAGCAGATTTAGTAACTTCCTTTCCCGACCAGGACAGCTTCCTTGATACATTTTTCAGACTTCTACCTGAAGTAGTATAAATTGCTTTTAAATCTCCAGTAGAGTATCTTTTTAAAGCTCATGACATTTAAAAATATTTTTATTCTTTCCTACATTTCTTTTATGGTCTTCTTTATGAGCTTCCTAATTTTTATGTTATCCATACAGTTTTTTTCCTGAAATTAAACACAACATACATAGACTTTTTGGCTTTTGTTAATTCTGGAAAGGCATTGACTTTGAGTATATTGTGGTCAGAACATATGATAGAACAACTTTGGACAATAATATTATAAATTAATGATACAGTCAAATCAACAGAAATTTTACTTGTTTTGTTTTGCTTTTTATTTATTTTGTTTTCAGGTACCTGACTATCTGCCCTAATCCTGCACTCAAAATTTCAGTCTCATTTTGTTTCCTTAGTTTGTAGTTAGCCCTATATACATGGTAGTCATTAACATCAGATATCACATTTCCTTTCTCCATATCATGGATAATTTCACTTATATTCAGTATGTCAGTTTCTGTTACAAGTCTCATTGACTATTTCATAAAATGGTTCTAATTATTACCTTTTTCTTAATTAGAACAACTACCTTGCATGTAGTGTATGATACTGTCCTACAGATAGTGCCCTATAAATCTTTATTCAATAATCATCTTTCTGTTTTTCATGATGTCATCATAAAATACATATCTGTTATTTACTGGCTGTGTGTTCTGGTGTTTCAAAAAGTTCTTCACTTTTAGATGTGGCTGATATATCTTACTAGAGTTTCAAATCTAACTATGTATAAACTTAATAATAATAAAAAATAATTCCTGCCTTTTGGCAGATATCACTAGTGCAAAGGGACATGTGGCTACTTTTCCATCAGGAGTAATGCCACTCTGTCCTGGTTTCAACTGGGATAGAGTTAATTTTCTTCACAGTATCTGGTATGGTGCCATTTTTTGGATTTAGGATGGAGATAATGCTGATGAAACACCAATGTTTTAGTTACTGCAGAGCAGGACTTACCTAAAGCCAAGGTCTTTTTTGCTTCTCATGCTGCCCTGACAGCAAGGAGGCTGGGGGTGCACAAGAAGCTGGGAGGGGACACAACAAGGACAGCTGACCCAAACTGGCCAAAGAAATATTCCATACCAAATGACAACATGCTGAACAGTAAAAACTGGGGGGGAGTTGGCCAGGTGTGCTAAAGATTCTTGGAGTCTGCCTGGGCATCTCTCAGCTGGTGGTGAGCAATTATATAGTGCATCACTTTTATTTTTAATCTTTATTATTAATGGTTTTTAAAATTATTTTCCCTTTCTTATTAAACTATCTTGATCTCACACAGCAAGTTCTCACCGACTGGGGCGAGATAGCATTAGCAGTGAGCAAATAGCAGTATGATGCTTAGATGCTTACCAGGTTGAACCACAACAGTCTTTTTGGTTCCCAACACGAGTCAACACAGCAGAAGCAGTATTTGAGAAAGGGAAGACAATAGTCTGAATTCCTCTGAAAGCCAGTTTTGTCATCAAACAAAGTCAAGTCAAGAAATCTACACAAGAAATCCAGTCTTTAGGAATAAAATAGCAAGATGGACATCTTCAGATCCCTAGGGATGTGATCAACAAAATAACAGTTATGTCTCCACCACCCAGCAAAAAGGAAACACAAACTTTCTTAGGTGTTGTGGGTTTTTGGACAATGCGTATTACAAATAACAGTCAGATTGTAGGACTTCTCTATCAAATGACCTAGAAGTATGGTTTCAAATGGATCCTTGAGCAATGACAAGCTTTTGAACAAAATAAACATGAGATAGCTCATGCAGCAGATCTTGGGTCAGTCTGGGCAGGACAAGATGTAAAAAGTGTTCTCTATACTGCAGCCAGGGAGAATGGCCCTACATGGAGCCTCAGGTAGAAAGTGCTAGAGGAGTTGTCTCAAGGTTGACTCCTAGTGTTTTGGACTCCGGGATACAGTGGACCCAAGCCTTGATATACTCCAACCAAAAAAGAGTTATTGACTGCATATGAAGGGGTTCAAGATGCTTCAGAAGTGGTTGGCACTTAAGCACAGCTCCTCTCTGGACCCTGAATACCAGTGCTGGGCTGGATGTTCAAAAGGAGGGTCTACTTTTCACTTCATACATCTGATGCTACATGGAATAGGTGGGTCAAACTGATCACACAACAGGCTTGAATAAGAAACTCCAGTAGACCAGGAATCTTGGAAGTGATCAAGGACTAACAAGAAGGCAAATATTTAGGAATATCATCATTAGAGGAGGAGGTGATGTGTGCTGAAAAGTCCCCATTGCATAATAAACTACTAGAAAATGCAAAGCAATATATATACCCTTTTCACTGATGGGTCCTGTTGTATTGTGGGAAAGCACTGGAGGTGGAAGGCTTCTGCGTGGAGTCCTATCTGACAAGTTCCAGAAACTGCTGAAGAAGTAGGTGAATTGAGCCAATTTGCAGAATTGAAGGCCATCCAGTTGGCTTTAGAGAGTGCTGAATGAGAAAAGTGGACAATGCTCTATCTCTATACCGACTTACGGGTGGCATAAGGGTGGGAAATGCCCTGTGGGGGTGATTACAGCAATGGAAGCAGAGCAACTGGCAGCACAGAGGTGAACCAATCTGGGCTGCTACAATGTGGCAATAAATTGCTACCCAGGTAGAGAACTTGTTTGTAAAATACACTGCTTAGATGCTCATATACCCAAGAGTTGGTCCACTGACGAACATCAAAACAACCAGCAGGTGGATCAGGTTGCTAAAACTGAAATGTCTCAGGTGGATTTGGCCTGAGTTATAGTTTGGTGGGCCCATCACACCCCAGGCCATCAAACAAAAGATGCAGCATATAGACTGAGGGGTGGACTTGCCCATGGACGTTATTGCACGGGTTATCCATGAATATGACATATGTACTGCAGTTAAGCAAGCCAAGCAGTTAAAACCTCTCCGGTATGGAGGATGATGGCTGAAATATCAATATGGAGAGGCCTGGCAGACTGATTATAGCGCGCACTCACAAACCTGCCACAGCAGCCGCCATGTGCTTAAAATGTAGAAGCAACCACCAGATGTCTGGAAACACATTTGTGCCCCATACTCTCACTTGAAATACTATGCTGGGCCTTGAAAAGCATCTTTTATGGCAACATGTCACTCCAGAAAGAATTGAGTTAGACAACAGGAATCCTTTTCAAAACAACCGTACAGACACCTGGGCAAAAGAGCGTGGCATTGAATGGGTATATCACATCCCCTGTCATGTACCAGTCTGTGAAAACTGAATGATACAATTGGCATTTAAAGACTACAGTGAGAGCAATGGGTGCTGGGACATTCAAACATTGGGATACACATTTATTGAAAGACACCTCATTCATCAACACTAAAGGATCTGCCAGTTGAGTGATTGTCCTGACTAACCAAAAGTTTTATGTTCTGTAGAGAGTGATAAAGTCCCTGGAGCACACATAAAGAACATGCTGGGAAAGTGAGTTTTTCTTCCTGCCTTGGACAAATGCAAACCCATCTGTGGTATTGCTTTTGCTCAAGGGTGCACTTGGTGAGTAATGTGGAAGGATGGAGATGTCTGATTTGTACCTCAAGGGGATTTGATTTTAGGTGGCAATAACCAATGATTGGAATTGTACAATGTTAATTACTATATAACACTGTATGTCATCACTACTATGGTTGCTATATGTCATATCAACAGCATTACAGTAAGAGTCACCCACATTAATGAATAATGAATATTGATGAAATCAGGCAAGTGCAGCAGTGATGCAACACGAGCTGGCTTCAGCATGCAACACTCTGACACCATACATGATGTTTACTGTCCTGGACTAAAATTAATGGACATTTTAATGGGACATTTAAATAAACTTTTTAAAGGGATGGTCCATAGACTAAGGGAATGACACGTGTATATCAAAGCAACAGTGGTGATTGATGAGACTGTATTGGAAAGCACAAGACCTGAGCATGACATAGATGGTATAGAAGGGTAGATATTTTCCTGGTTTCTTCTGGGGTGGAGTTAATTTTTTTCCTAGTAGCTAAAATGGTGATGTGTTTTAGATTTAGCACGAGGATGATGTTGATAACACACTGATATTTTAGTTGCTGCTGAGAGATGTTTACACTAAGTCAAGGACTCTTCAGCTTCTCATACTACCCTGCCAGTGAGGAGGTTTACGTTATTTTCAGAAAATATACTTTATATCCTTTTGAGGGTATGAAGAATAAAGTATCTGGTACAAATCTGACCTTCCTTCAGAAGGCAAAAATAGCAGATTAGGAGAATAATTATGACTCATAATCTGAATTTTTGTAATAAAGAAATCAGAACATTGTTTAACAACATAACTGAAAGGTTAGTCTCTGAGTATTCAGCATCAATCCTGTCCTTTGTGTAATATGACACAGTTTTAATTATTTTCAAATTGGAATTACCTAAAATGATAATATATTTTCACTGTTTTGTTCCATGAAACATTAAATAAATTTATCTTACAGATATGAATTTTCTTTTATCCATATAGACATTTGAGGTTGGGGATTTAGTTCATATTCTTTTAAAATTCATCAATCATCTGCCTTTTTCCTTAAAAAATAAAGGGAAAATATGGGGGGAAAAAAAGAAAAAAAAAAAAAGAAAAAGAAAAAGGATGATATTTCTTTAATAAATACTGATTTCAACCTGGGAATACCATCTGTGGCAGGGAATAACACTGCAGTTTCATTTCTCATGTTGTAATGAGCTGTTAAAGGTGGAACAAAGCTAGTTATCAAATTGTTCAACTTGGAGAGCTGCCAGTGCTTTTGATATAAAATAATTCCACCTTTTAACAATACAAGGTTCCAGTCTGCTTAAACCCCATCCAGTTTAGGGTGAGCTTTAGATATCTGAGCCCAAAGCAGCAACCTATTTTTTTTTTCTTTTTTTTTTTTTTTTTTTTTTTCCCAAGACTTCCTAAAGCTATAGACCTCTAATTTCATTGGACATTTTCTGACTCAGCCTCAAATCTCCCCGAACATCTAACTGTAGTCACTTATGACTGTTCTTGAGAGATAGATGTCAATATTTAAGTTGGAGCTGACCAAAAATTTTGATATAGTTAGGGCTGCAGCCAAGCTTGTGACTACTTTTTTTACCTAATAGATTAATGGAATTGAAAGAACTGGATAGCAGAGTTTTCTGATACACAGGATGTAGGATGTTTAGCCTACATCTTCTACATGCTAAAAAGGGTCTTATCTACCAGACCATGAAAAACAATCCATTTGCCTCAGCTGCTTGAAGCTGGACCATTATGAAATCAAGAGCCAGAAGGGGAATAGGAAGTTTGATATAAAAGTAAAGGCAGTAAACAGATCTCTACAGTTTGCTATCTTTATTTTACCTACATTTTATAAATAAAAAAGTGAAATATACAATGAATTACTCCTGGTAGCAAAGCCAGATTGAAGGATTACACTTGCCAAATAGCTAGTCCCAAAGAGCTAAACATTTTTTGTTGTTATAGATGCTTTTTACATGTGACAAAATTATATGAACAAAAAGAAATTGCTAAGACATATTTCAGCCTCTGACATCGCTGAAAAAGATGATTGCAGTCAAGATTAACTGTTTCTTCTCTGGTTCATGATTTACACACCCCAGTATGTATCAATATGAAAACAAGCAAGCAAGCAAACAATAAATAAATAAATAGGAACATAAAATTAGCAAGTCATTTTTTTCTTGTAGAAATAGTTGAAATTAACAGAAGGTATTTTCTGTATACTTTAAAAGTTTAAAACTGAAGAACAGTGATTTTGTGTTAAACCACTCACAGCATAGATAGCATAATGATTTCAATTACTGATATGCCTTTTCACTTCCATCTTCAGGAGTCACAGAAGCAAATTATTTTTGCTATGCTTGTCCTATAGAACTTAAGATGTAAAATACCTAACAATGGCTACTGTAGGGCAGAGGAAAAAATAGCTTTCCAAATACCTGAAAAGAGTAAAGTGAGAATGCTAGCTATCCTGATAATGTGAGAGAAATTAATGTGAAAGAAATTAAGTACCAATGTGGGAAACTAAACTTTCAAGGCTAACTTTAAGCCTAGTATGAGCCCTACTTTGTTCTTTACTGGTACTACTTTAAATAAAATAATCTATTATCATTTTATGAGGATTGTTCAAAAATTTTTTTAATTATTATTATTATTATTTAGGTTATATGATTCTTCAATTCTACAGCAGAAATGTCAGAAAAAGAAAGTAGAATCCCAATGTGGAAAATTAGATACCACTTTATTTTAGTTATTTTTTTGCAGTATTTCTTTATGAAATATAGATCTATAATGCCTTCCTATTTCACACTACATTTGCTTTATAGACACTTCAGACAATGTGTTTACATTATTTCTATAAAGAAAGCTGCATTGATAGATTAATTTGCAGAATCTTTTTCAGAATCTAAAGTTCAGCAGCAAGACTTGGCATTTCTGAGACTTGACTTTTTTTTAAGAAGGAATTTAAAAAGAAAAAAAAAAGTGGGGGTGAAGAGATGGAAAGGGAAAGGAGGTAAGGTAAGATAAGGTGAGGCAAAGAAAAGAAATAGAAAAGCCTACAATGTTGTGAACGAATAAGAGATGTAAGCAACTTTCATTCTCAATAAGGTGAAAGAAATAGTCGTTATATGTGTTGATAAAAATAAAGAAAAAATAAATAAAACAAATACAGCATGATATAATGCACCAACCATAAAATTCAACCTAAAATAAAAATCAACATAAAATAATAAAATGTAAACTCTCATGTCTTAATGAAAGACTGGCACTGGTTAATGTTTCCCAGATCTTTTCTCCCTGTTCATAGTGACACTACACCAAAATTTTGACAATGCAAACTTCAAGTATTAAATCACTATGGAACCTTATAGTCTTTAATAATCTTTGAATTAAATCAATTAAAAAGGTAAAACATGAACTTAGAAGGATGGTCCAAATCCCCATTGTGTTAGATAATTTTATCATTAATAAAGGGACCTTTAGAATAGTGGACAAAGGCTGAGATAACATAATTGTTATAAATTACAGTTCTTATAATTTATATAATTTGAAGATTTAGTTTATGCATGTATCTACATATATGTCATCAGGAAGTTTACAAAATTTTTGTAAAGATTCTGAAATAGTTCTTATTTTATTTTTTTCCGCTGCATACTAACACAATCCTTTGGTGCAGACTCAGCATTAGAAGATAAGCAAATAGGGTTTATAAGGAGTCAAACATCATGGATGTATTATAGATGATATTGATTAAAATGATTATTTTAAGTGGATTTGCTACACTTAATCAAACAGAGGTACAGGCATGAAATGCAAGGAGATTACCGGACTCAATACGTTTTCTGCAATCACAACCAAAATTATGTTGTTGCATTGGCAGAGTGTTTGACAGTGTTTAAGTTTAGTAAATACATGTTTCAAATAGTTATACAACTGCAATGTTGCAGCTCTAAAAAATAAGTAAATATTTTTCCAATGTAAAAAAATATTATGTAAGAAACACAATGTAAAAAATATTGTTCCAGTCAAAAATAGTAAAAAATACTATGCCAGAAAATCAGCATAGTTTCACGGAGGAGCAGGGTTTCAGCTTCTGAAAAATTATAAATAAATTGTAAACATAAGATGTCCTGGGCATAATAAACCTTGGAAAATAAAGTATTCTATAATATTAATGATTAGTCTTCATAATCACTTCATCGTATATCATGATTTCTTCTCATAATAAAGAGCAAATACTGAGATGCCATTAAAATAACAACAACTCAAAAAATATGGTCATTTCCTTTCAAGACAATGGAGAATAAGTGCCAGAGGACTACCAAAAATAGATAACCCAAAATTCACAATCATTTCACAATCTGTTTCACATCTATAGCTTGATATTTGATTTATTATTATTATTATTATTATTATTATTTTATTATTATTTTAATGACAATGATGCTTGAATCTATTTAAAAAATATGGATTTTTTCAATGTATTTCTGTATTTCTGTATTATATTCACTGGTATTCTAAATCTTGTCTTCTGTATCATTTTTTTTTGTTGTTGTTGTTGTTTGTTTGTTTGTTTCCTGTAAAATGTCTTTAGCTTTAACTTCCCAAATGATAGACTTTGAGAAATTCAAAAATATGTACAAATAATGTACAAGCAAATAATGAAAAGAAAAATAAATGAAAATAATAATAATAATAATAATAATAACTTGCTCAGAGCTATATTTTTGAATATGTAGCTCTCAGTAATGAAAAATATTTGAGGAAGGACTTTTGAGGAGAATGTATTTTTCAGTCATTTTAAGTAACAGGACAAAAACAAAAACAACCTTTTGTTATTTGATGAAAAGGAGAAAATAAACAGTTTATGGACATCTTTTCCTTTTAATGCCATGGCCAAAAAATTCGAAAGATAACAATTGGGTAAAACTGTGACTTAAGACTTGTGCAACTTTAAAAAACAAAAATCCAGAAATCATTGTATCTTCTTCATTCTAACAAATGCAAGGAGAATATAAGGATCATTTAAGAGACAGGTTTAAATTATTAAAGTCAGTGACAGGATCACAGGTCATGCATATATCTCTGTCTGGGGGCTGGATTAGAATCTGTCTGGGACTTTATGGGTTAAGAAGGAAGGGCAATGATAGGTGACACTAAAGTGGGTGTCTGCTGAAGGACACCAGTCTAGGTAGAATAAGCAGATGAGGCCCTCTGCAAGACAAACATGAGCAGACTCACATTCATAGGCTCTGGTACTCATGGCAGACTTCAACCACCCTAATGTCTGTTGGAGGGACAATACTGCAGGACTTAAGCAATCCAGGAGGTTCCTGGAGAGTGTTGATGACAACTACCTTCTCCATCCATCAGGAGTAAACTGCTCCAACCTGGGTCCCCCACAGGCAGCAGCTCCTACCAGGTCACCTACTCCTGTGTGGTCTGCTCTCTACAGGCTACAGGTCTGGCCTGAAATCTGCTCCAGCAGGGGTTCTCCACAGGCCACAGCCTCCTTCAGTGCAGATCCACCTGCCCCACTGTGGCCTTCTCCACGGGCTGCAGCATGGGAACCTGCTCCGCCGTGCTACACTGTGGGCTGCAGAGGTACAACCTGCTTTACCATGGTCCTCTCCACAGACTGCAGGGCAACTTCTGCTCTTGCACCTGAAGCACTTCTTCCCCCACCTTCTGCACTAACCTTGGGGTTAGCCTAGGGCTGTTTCTCCCTCTTCTCTCTCTCCCAGATGCTGTCCCAGAAGCAGTTTTGTTTGGTTGGATGGCTGATTATTTTTTCTCCTTTCTTAAATATGCTCTCACAGAAGAGTAAACAACATTGCTTAATGACTTGGGTCTGGCCAGCAGTGGGGTCCTTATCTAACATGGGGCAGCTTCTGGATTCTTCTCACAGAAGCCACCCCTATGGCCCCCCACTACTCAAACCTTGCCACATAAACCCACTACACTGAGGAGGGACACTTTGTCAGGGTTGTAGTCATACGAAAAGCAGTAATGGTTTTAAACTAAAAAAGAGGGTAGATTCAGATTAGATATTAGGATAATATTCTTTACTGTGAGGGTGGCGAGGCACTGGAACAGGCTGCCCAGAGAAGCTGTGGATGTCCCCTCCCTGGAAGTGTTCAAGGCCAAATTGGATGGGGCTTTGAGCAACTTGGTCTAGTGGAAGGTGTGCCCATGGCAGGGGGGGGTGGGGTTGAAATTAGTTGATTTGTAAGGTCCCTTCCAAGCCAAATAATTCTATAATTCTATGATGATAAAGACCTGGAAGGCCAGGAAATTGGTCAATTTTCTAATCTGTACTCTTGTAGTCCAGGGTTGTGAGTTTGCTGTTTGTCGTCCTCACTGCCCTTAGGGTCTTGAACACTTTCATGGTCACTGCAGCCAAGGCTACCCTTGATTTTCACATTCCCCACAAGACTCTCCTTGTTTGTGAGGACAAGTTCCAGCACAGGACTTCTCCACTTTGGCTCCTCTGTCAATTGTAGAATGAAGTTACCAAAAGAACACTTGAAAAACCTCCTGGATTGCTTATGCTCCTCTGTGTCATTCCTCCAACAGATATTGGAGTGGCTGAAGTCCCCCATAAGGACCAGTGATTGTGAGTGTGAGGCTGCTCCTATCTGTCTATAGAAAATCTCATCTGCTCAGTCTTCTTGGTCAGGTGACCTGTAGCAGACTCCCACTATAATGTCACCTGTCCCTTCCCTCCCTTTAATCCCAATCTGTAAATTCTCTGTCAGCTTCTCGTTGATACCCAGGCAGAGTTACATGCACTCATTCTGGTTATAAATGTATAGGGTGATATCCCCTACTTGTATCCCCAGCCTGCCCTTCTTAAAGAGCATGTATCCTTCTATTCCAACACTCTAGTCATAGGAGTCATCCCACCACATCTCTGTGATGCCAATAAGATCATACCCCTGCAGGCATGTGCACATATCTAACTCTTCTTGTTTACTCTCCATGTTACATGTAATTAAATAGAGGAATTTAATTTTGGCTTTTGATTAAGCTGACTGACTGTCTAGAGTGGCTGGAATAGTTCTCTTAAAGTGTATTTGTGTTGAAAATTGAAAAGAAAAGAAAAGAAAAGAAAAGAAAAGAAAAGAAAAGAAAAGA
>NC_048893.1:156731827-156732524 GCF_011077185.1 Oxyura jamaicensis
AAGAAAAGAAAAGAAAAGAAAAGAAAAGAAAAGAAAAGAAAAGAAAAAGAAAAAAGAAATCCTTTCATAAAACAAACTTATCTATATGTTTCCTAAAGCATTCATAAAAATGAATAGATGCATTTAGGAGGGTATAATATTTTGTAGGATTTTTCATGATCTGTAGCAGTTTCATGATCTGAAGCCCCCATTTCTTTCTATGATAAATCTGTTTTTAGAATGCTAATACTAACTTTGTCACATTGCAGTGACAACCTTAGTGCAACTACACTGTTCTGATGTAGTGATACATCCAGTGTACCATACTATCTTTATCAACTAGTAAAAAAGTGTTTATATATATATATTAATAATAATAGAAGATTTTATTAGGTACCTGTTACTTTAATGACTGGCCATGAGATTAGTTCATTTCTCTAATATATTATTACTATTTCCTTTCACTTTTTTTTTTCTTTTTTTTTTTTTGACATATACCTTCATCATTTCCTCTAACTATCCTTATAATCTTCAACTTTTCATGGAATCACAGAATGGCTGAGGTTGGAAAGGACCTCTGGAAGTCATCTGGTCCAAATCCATGCTCAAGCAGAGACACGCAGAGCAGGTTTCCCAGGACCATATCCAGACAGCTCTAGAAGATTTCCAAGTGTACTGGGTCTGGCTGGGATGTTAACTTTCCCTGCAGCAGCCCATA
>NC_048893.1:156737524-156770317 GCF_011077185.1 Oxyura jamaicensis
GAAGGAAGGAAGGAAGGAAGGAAGGAAGGAAGGAAGGAAGGAAGGAAGGAAGGAAGGAAGGAAGGAAGGAAGGAAGGAAGGAAGGAAGGAAGGGAGGGAGGGAGGGAGGGAGGGAGGGAGGGAGGGAGGAAGGGAGGGAGGGAGGAAGGGAGGAAAAACAAGGTAACTTGTTTCATTTCCTAAAGACTAAAGTGTGTAATTACATTCTGTTTAACAGTGTGACATGCAGACATTCCTAACCACCACATCTCACTGAATTAGGACCAAGGTGTGCATTGGTCATCTGTTATCTGCATTATTAAAGAGAAAAGTTGACATACTGTAGTCACTAAAACATGGGAAAACTTTCTGGAAAACCCATGTGGCCAATAACTATACTTGGTATGATACACACAAGGAAAAGATTTCCAATCAATTTTTGGCATTCTTAAATAAAGTAAACCAAATAACTTCTCTCTTGTGACATAAAACAAACTAACTAAAAAAGACAGCATTAATTTCTAAATTAGAAATTATGCACTACTTAGTTATGAATAATCATAATCTAGTTTATTTGTTTATTTATTTTTAGGTAAGAATGTTGTCAGCATAACATAGGACCATATGGTTCTAAAGTAAAATACAAACTGCATTAAAATTTGGAAATACCAACAGGTAATTACTAAATCCAGTGATTCCGCAGATCTTCCACTCAAGTAAATAAATAAATAAATAAATAAATAAATAAATAAATAAATAAAAAGTCTCTTTTTCTCCCTGTCCGATGAACCTTACTGAAAACAAACAAACAAAACCAGCCAACTGAAATAAATAAATAAATAAATAAATAAATAAAATCAGTAGAAGTCCCCTTAAAAAACTGGAAAAAAGCTATTCTGTCTAGATAGTATGATAGATAAAAAGAATATATATATATAGATATGAAGATATATTTGTTTTATCTGTTTAGGAAAGAATCTCTAACAAGAGATGTTAAAGACTTAAAAATGTCTCAGTCTCCATTAAGCGTGAAAAAGTTTGCTTAAACTGTATCAACGATATATTCAGATTTCAAGTGTTATGATCTGACAAACAGAAAATCAACATAAAATCACATAATTCTCTGGTCAGGATAAAGTATAGGTGTTTTTGATGTTGAATGAAAAATAAATAAATTTTAAGAAAGATTTTTTATTTTTTTTTTAGAAAAAAGGATGGTATATCCAGCCAGATGATAGCTGCAACATACTCTAATGGGATTTCTTTTTTTTGTATCTTCTACTTTTGAGGATGCACCACAATGCATTTGCCAGGCAATTAATAAGTTTTTGAAATACAGTCATTACAAGCAACAACTCATCCCATATGTCTAATGATATATTCTTTGTTATCAAGAAAGATTTCATTAACTTTGAAGGAAGTTTAGGCTAAGCTTTTAGGCTTTTATAGAACTAAAGTTAGATCAGAGTTATCCTTGAGTGGATGTCTAATGCAAATTGTAAGGTCAATTATCATAACTCCAATTCTTAAAAATGATAGAACAAAAAACAAGAAATGTGAATTTAAAATATATCAATAAATAATAATAACAACAACAACAAAAAAAAGACATAGAAAAGGAGGTCCACTATCTGAAGTCTCCCTTGGTTAAGAATTAAAGGCAAAAAATAAAAATTAATGCCTCTCAAAAGGACCACATGCTTGTTTTTTTTTTTTTTTTTTTACATATATGCATGTGTGTGTATACACATATTTATAAAGAACATGGAACTCTGATTAAAGACAGCTAGTAAGTTCAACAATTTTGAACCAGTGGCAAAATCTGCTGGTGATGTTAGCAGATAATTTATAAATAAATTTATTTCCTGGCATCTTAGTCATGCTAGCTGTATATGTGTGTTTAAGGGAGAGGAAATGTGTGTTTAAAGAGAGAGGAAAACAGAAATGAGAGAGATACTTGCAGTGTACTCCTAATCTAAGATGTTCAAGACAAATTAGTTAGACCCTGTCTTAGGTGAAAAACTTTGTGATGGCTAAAAATGACCTAAATAAATATGTGTTTAAGCAGCTGAAATTTACTGAAGACTCTAACAATAAAAGTTACTGCAAACTCTAACAAGACTTTAACAATAAGATGCAAACTATTAAGTTCCTTTTGTGTATTGAAAATATTCAGTACTTCCTATTTTATCAGGTATGAAGCATCTCAGTGGAAAATTCATAGGTGTCAGAAAAAATAGGTTGGCACAGTTAGGTTAATAAATTGCCACAGGTGACTCAAAGACAAGCAAACAAACAAACAAAACCTTAAATGTTACTTGAGTTTCTTTCATAAAATAATGAGCGTAAAGTAATGGCAGTGTTCAATAGTTCCTACTGAGAAAGTGTTAAATTGACTTCACATGGGCACTTAAAAAAAATATTAAAAATATAATAGCATATATGGAGCCTCTAGCTTTTTATAGAAATTATAATTCTATTCAGACTTTGAAACTACTGTTTGCATTGAATTTTGATTTTTTAATTACCAGCTTGCTAGTATTGTCTTGAGGCAGATGCCAGCTATTAAGTAGACAATGAAGGAACAAGAAGTTTAATAGTTATTACTTAACCTGAGCAGTGTTATTTCTTAAAAGGCTGGAAAACAACAACAAAAATAAAAACAACATCAATAAGAACAAAAATCAGTACCCCAAGTATATTAATTGGAACATGTTATTTCCCTTGGGTTCATATTAATGCCAACAAGCAACTTTTAAATAAATAAGGTTGAATCCTTCGAATCAAAATACAATATGTCTATTTTTAATCCAGTAAAATTATATTGTAAATTCATTTATTAATAAGTATGCCAATATGCCATATGTATATGCATATTTTCTCTCTCTGTCCCTGTGAGTACACAGAAATGAAAGGAATTTAGCAGTTGCCTTAGTTGCCTATCCTGTTTTCCAGGATAATTGCAATGGACAGAGATGAACTGCCAACAATTTTAACATCAAAATGAGGGAAATGGAGAAATTACTTGTTTCTTGGAATGTCAAAGTGACTGTACTGATTTCTTTGTCTTATATTTTACTTTCATTGAAACCAACAAATATATTTGCCCAATGCTCTGTAGAGGTAGGAATAACAAAGGATGTCACACATGCCAAAGACTGAAAAAATATCTAAATGTCTGATTTTAGATTTTCTTTTTTTTTTTCTTTTTTTCTTAAAAAAATAAAATTAATGATTTCATAATGTAATTTAATGGAAAACATGAGTCTCTATGTGTTCAGAAGTTAAGGTAGCAGCCTTATAAACCAATTCTGATTTCTAGAAGTGTCACAGACTTCTGCCATATATCTATTTGCACCAAGAATACGAAGATATTTTTCACTTTTGAGGTTCTCTTTGCAAAAGTTTCTTGGTTTAGGAAAGCCACATTAATTCATACTGTACAGATTCTCAGGTCTGGTCACTTGGAATCAATTTTGCATCAATGCTAGGGATTATTTTTTTATTATTATTTCAATTTTATCCCCCTACAAACATAAAATATAAATATAAAATAATATTTTTATAAATATAAAATAAAATAAAGAGACAAAATTTTTGATCAGTTAAAAGAAAGATTTATGAGTTAACCAAACAGATGTTATTGCTACAATAGTTTCTCTGAGTGGATTTATATTTACTCGGTATTAGAAATCCAAATTTGGAAGTTTAAATTAAATCAGATTGTTAGACAGTGTCCATGATGATCCCACGTCAACTTTGGCTACATCTAAACTTTGTAATCCTTAAGTACTCTTCACCTGTGTGCTCATCTCTTCCTGGAGGTGTGAAGTTATACATTAGAAAGTATCCTGCTTTCACACATCATTATTCTTATTAGAGAGGAAGAGGAAGAGTAGATTACAGTACACTTAAACAGATCTGTGTTGGAGAACCAAGAATACACTATGTATCTCATGAAATTTTTGAGTTACTGCTAAGATAGTCTCAATGTCTATGGTTTCATAGTATACTCCTAGTTCAACAGATAATTCTTCATTGCCTGCATTATATTAATGTAGGCAATTAATGGTGACCCTTTTCAATGTTGCTTAAACTAACCCCACACACTGTGAATTATCTTAATTTTAGAATTAATTTTAGAAAAAAAAAATAGATTTCTACTCTTAACTGGACATTTAGTCTCCCCGTTTAATCAGAGCTAAGCATTTTCATAGGACGATTCTTTCTATTGTGAAAAGGTTAGTAAGTTGGACAGAATCACAGAATGGTTGAGGTTGGAAGGGACCTCTGGAGATCATCTTGTCCACCTCCTCTACTCAAGTAGAGCTGGTTGCATAGGATAGTGATGGTTGCATAGTGAGGCAGCTTTTGAATGTGTCCAAGTATGGAGACTTGACAGCCTCATAGACTTCTGCTCTGGAGGTTCATATATCTGTCCAGTAACTAAAAATAAATAAATAAATAAATAAAATAAAATTTAAATCATTGATTCTTCAAAACAAGAATGATTGCACTTAAATTAGATGCTTTTGCTATTAGGAGTCAGAAGCAAGATATTTACAGAAACATTAAACTCACTAGTTTTAAAGTCAATGCTTATGGAAGGTCATAGCATCAATTGCACCCTGGAGTGCAACTGTCTCTGTTCCCAATAAAAGAAGGTTTCAGTACCAGGGAAGATACCAGAATGCTTAAGTTATGCTATAAACTCTCACAACCCCATAGTTTTGGAAATCCTGTTATGTGTCAATTGTTGTTTTAAAATATATATATATAAAAATAAAATATTACTTTCTATTGCACTGACATTTTAAACCATAAATTGATAAATATGCTGCTAACACTTTATGACTCAACAGAATTCCAGATGTTCCAAATGGAGAATTGGTCTCTAATTTTTTTGCAAGGAAGAAAAGGAATTTCATCTCAACTCATGGGATAACACCATTGTTTGGGGGATCCAAAAGGGGGAAAAAAAAAAAAAGAAAAAGAGTATTTTCCACAAAATAAGTAAGTAGGGTAAAACATATCACAAGGTAGATGTAATACTGGTTTTAGTCTTCCAGTTTTTACTTTACATATAACAATGACAAGTTAACAAGTTAAGTGATGAAGGAAAGGATGATTTACACAAATACACCCATTTGGTATTTTTAAGGGAGAGGGTATTTTCCATTTAGAAATTATGACAATAATGACTATTTTTATCATTTAAACCTAATTGGATTTAATCTGGAAGTAATTTATCTTTCCCAAGCAACAGGAGAAATAAGTGCCAAAGAACTGAAATGATCAGCTGGTTTATCTGTAGAGGCCATCTATACAACTTCCTTCTGATGCTGAAGATGGGAGTGTTTCTATTCCCTTGCAATCAGTTCCAAACATATGCAAGAAAGTCTTAATTTTAGATTGTTGTTGTTGTTGTTGTTTAACCTACAGGTCATTTATTATAATTTCAGACTTAAATAAATACAAAATGATCCATCACCTACAGGGACCCAGAAGGGAGTCTGCCTCAAGACAGGATTTTGAAGCAGCATAAATTGTTCAGAAGTGCAGCAAAGAAGATGATAGAGAAATGTTGTGAAACATATTCAGTGATGCATTGCACCTGTCTTTAAAACTCTTCTGGTAGGATTCCTACGGCATTTAGCTTACAGCCTTCCCTAACCACACACTTTCTACAAAAAGTAAAAAGTGCAGTATGATCAGGGTGAAATTAATATTCCTAACATAAGAAGGAAGTTCTGGTTAAGTGTCTTTACTTGGTAATAGATTCCAGATAAATCATGCGCTGTTCTAAACTAGTCAAATTGTTCAGAATATGTGCAATAAAGAATAATTCTGTAAAGACATTTACTTATTTGGTGACCTAAAATATCCTTTCAGTAAAAGCTTCATCTTGCTTGAAAAATATACATGGTTTGCTTATCTTCTTGGAGTGAATGATCCTGTTAAAAGTAGAATATGTTGAGAACATATTCATAATTATTTTTTATCTAATTTCAACTTGGGCTACTTTTATAAAAAACTGCACATGTTGGTGAATTCTGTTGAAGAATAGAAGGGAAGAGGAAAGGGGTGAAATTCAGAAAACGAGAGTGCTGCTTGGAGAACTACAAAGGGATCTCTTGAGCATGGTATTTAACTGCAGCTGTGTAAAGTAGGATCTTGTGTATAAAAGCTCTAGCTCTTCAGTGTTTTTCTGAGGTGCTTTATTAAAAGTGTAATATCAACAGGAAAGAATGAGAGCTGCTTGTAGAATATTTGGTATTTCCAGAGGACATGAGAGAGAGCCAAAAATTCACTGACAGAGTAGGAATGCATTTTTCAAATGCATGAACTGTTTAGTTTGTAACTTAGCTTCAAGACTAAAAAGAATATCCCCCCCCTCCTTTTTTTTTTTTTTTTTTTTTTTTTTCTGGGAGGGGGGGAAGTGTTTGGTTTCATTTTATGACTAACCTTCCAGAAAAGAAAAATGTTTCTTTGACTGAATCTTAAATTCTGCTGTATCTTAATAAATAAATAATAAAAATAAAATAAAATAAAATAAAAATAAAATAAAATAAAAATACATTTAATCCTACAGACATACTAAAGTCAAAGACATGCTTATTATGATTATTTTTATAACAAACATTGGATGAGGATTTTCCCTCAAAATTATTGATCAAGGAATTCTACCAGATATATCCAATAAAAGAAATCCATAGACTCTGTACCTTTCAATGATACTGGAAATTCTGTGAGGGAAAAAATAAAAATAAAAAAAATGTCAAGTTGTCAGATACTTTCTAGCATAAACACAGTGACTGTGGAGATTTTCTAGACAGAACTTGTGAGAAGTGTTTAAAAGCCTTTTTTTATTATTATTATTTAATAAAAATATTTCCTAGAATGTACTACATTAAGTATAACATATATTTAATTTAATTTATATTTTTATGGACCTTAAGATATTTATGAGGTACATTGGTTTAAAAGATACATGTATTCATCTTAAATACGATTGCTGTTTAATATTCCTATTCAGCACTAGATGGCAGTCTGAATTTAAACTGTAATATATATATATTTATTTTCTCCTTAGAATACAGGAAATATGTTACCTGTATTACTATGCTACCAAAGAGTAAGGAACATAAAAGAAAAAATCGGTCAACTAATAATATTATGAGATACTCACACTGAAATTCAAAAGCTTCTTTAATCTAGAAAAACAACAGCTGGTGCTATTTAAATGCATGTCACAATATGTTAGGTTGATTAATGTACAAAATAAAATAAAATAAAATAAAAACTTTAGGTCTTAAATTTAAATGTAACCACTAACCTGGGTTGTAAAAATACTGGGAAATTTGTAGAATTCACAGTGCTGTATATCTCTAATTCATATTCAACATACAAAATCATCTTTGGCAGTTAGCTTTAAACCAAGCTATTCTATTGAAAATGAGCTTTGGATGCATTCTTATTTACATAAGAATAATGAAACAGTAATAACAATTTGTTTTGAAAATAGAATAAACAAACAATACCATAAAATCTTCAGACAGACTACATTTGTTAAAACACCAACTTTCCATGTCTTCTATTATTTTGTAGGAAATAATTTGACTTTTTTTTTTTTTTTTTTTTTTTTTTTTTTTCCTGTAAATGCTGCTGGATGTTCAAGGTCTATGTTGAGTGCTAATATTCGATAATAATGCTTATTTATAGGTACTCAGCTTTTGTAATATCCAATTATCTATGTGTATTGCAGTGGGACATTCAAATAAATAAGACTATTGTTTCTGATAGAATTTTGGAAGTTAAATAATTTCAAATGGAAGTTTGAATATATATTTTTATTTGAATACAAAAGAATTGTTATTTGAATACATAAGAAATATCTTAAGTACAGCTGAAGTGTGGTGCATATCTCAGAATTAGAATTTAAGAAGGTCACACGGCAAGAGAAAATAGTCATATGTCAGAGTTAGGTGAAAATTTTTGAAATCCTCTGTGCTGTTTTTAGAATTTCCCATAGCATGGGTTCAGGCTAGCTCTCCATTAGCTCAACTTCTACTCACAATTGCTTATCATGGTCTTCAGATATTCAGGAGGCATTCAGCTTGCTTCCGGGCACAACTATATCTAGCTTCTACAGTATAATTGAGCTACTATTATGTTTAAATCTCACTCTCATTACTGATCTCTATTTACTTTATAACCTAACATGCACTCTGTTATAGGGTACTTGTTACTAAATTAAGCTCTTATCTAAAAAGAAGTGTGTTATTCAAACTTTCACTGTATATGTCAGAGATTATATTCTAAATCACGTAAATCAATTGAAATACCCCAGAAGCCAAATGAAATCTAAGACAATGAGTAACCAATGTTCATTAGTTATTTTTTGTTATATTAGGATCATAACAGTGTTTCCATTAGTCCTGGGAAAAGTGCACTGTCATTATTAGTCTTCAGTTCTTTCATTTATTATTGATTTTCCTGAAATTTGTGAGGAAATGTTCTTTTGCTAAATGAATCTATGCAAACACAGGAGCTTGTGATTTCTCTGTAAGGTTATTTCACTTTTAGAACATGGTAAATTGTTCCCTCCATACAGATCTGATATGTCTTTGACTTTTCTAAATCAAAAAGGATTGTTCAAATGAAATCATTTCTCAACAGAATAGTTTATTATATATCTATACTTACTAGAATCATTAGTATAATAATAAATATAATAAATAATATAATTAATATAATAAATTAAGAAAGTGCTTTCAGAATCTGACTAAGTCACAGAGGTTTTGCTTTGGTATTTCTGCATAGTGAGGTAGACACAGTTCTGGAAATCACTGACAAATTCTGACACATTCACACATGGTAGCTTTACTCTGCTATGCAGCTGAGTTCTACCAGAACCATTCTCTCACTCCCCCTCCTCAAAGGGAAAAGGGAAGAAAATATAATGAAAAGGGCTTAAGGGTTGAGATAAGGGTGGGAAGATCACTCTACAATTATTCTCACAGGCAAAACAGACCAGCATAGGGATATTAATTTCCTATCACTAGCAGACTAGAGCTGTGAGAAACTTTAAGCAAATTAAACCACCTTCACCCCATCCACCCTCTTTTGTGTCTTCCCTCTGAGTAACACAGGAAAATAGGGAATTGGGGTCATGATTATTTCCTAAGTCTTCATCTCTTCTGCTCCTTCATGGTCACTCTCTGCTCCTGCTCCAGTGTGGGATCCCTCCCATGGGATGCTTTCCTTCCTAAACTACAAGCATTTAGAGGTAGTAAAAACCTTGAAAAAATAAAATATACAGGGATTTACAAATATATATCTGTATACAGATAAATATATATACAGACATGCATTTATATACACATGTATGCATATACATCTTATTTTTGTTTCCACAGCAGTTCCATAGGGAATAGATGATAGTTGTTGAGAAAGAAGTAGATAATTTTTTGTAACAGGAATACCATGGAAATTTAGTTTAAATCTTCAGCTCTGTCACAGACATCATTTCCAAAATAAGAAGAAGCAACAAAGTGCTTAGTTATCTACATATAAAATAACAAGTAAGGACTTCTAGTCTTTGGTGAGTGATATGAAGTGAAAACAACAACAACAACAAAGGATTTTGGGATTGCCTATGTTCAAAGATGATTCAAAGATGATTAAGTTACTATCAGAAACCAATGTCACATTACAGAAATCAAAGAGGTGTTAAAGTACTGTATCTAATAGATACAGTACTTTACAGAACTTTAAAAGTTTCATTCTATTTTGACCTATTTCTGATATTTGCATTATGGTTAGATGCCTACATAAGCAGTAATCAAAATGTAGATATCAATATTTTAAACATTTTTATATAGGCAGGTACATTATGGATATGAAAAAAAAAATAATAAATAAAATAAAACTGCTTTCTACTTTGTTTTGATTTTCTTGAGGGAATATTCCATTGTACCACATGGTTTTCATGTACCAAAACTGAGAAAAAGTAATTTGCAATTATTTTGTGAATGTGTAGGTTAAAAAAATAAAAAAACATAAATTATAGCATGAGTAAAATTTGCTTTAAATAGACTGTGAAAGAAAAAAAGTGCTTTTAAGCATTCTAAAAAGGCAATTAAAGTTAAAGAATAAAAAGAGATAATTAAATACACTAATATATATTCAGTTTTAATTCAGAGCAGAAATCCTGAATGGTCTTACTTTGTTCCTGCTTTAAGTCACAATTTTTCTTATATTACAAAAACACTCAGCCCAAAGATATTCACTTGACTAAAATTCCATTGAAACCAGGGTACTCTTAAAGCAATTGTAAGTTTCAAAGATTTTCTAAGGCTAAAATGGAAGTTGATGTAGAGAAATATGCAACTAATCTGTGTCAAACAAATGAATTCATTTGATACCACATGTTCCCAAAACTAAAGTTACATTTCATAGAATCATAGAATCATAGGATGGCTTGGGTTGAAAATGACCTCAAAGATGATTTAGTTGCAGCCCCCCTGCTCTGGGCAGGGTTGCCAACCACTAGAGCAGGCTGCCCAGAGCCACATCCAGCCTGGACTTGAATGCCTCCAGGGATGGGGCATCCACAACCTCTCTGGGCAACCTGTTCCAGTGCCTCACCACCCTCTGAGTGAAAAACTTCCTCCTAATATCTAACCTAAATCTCCCCTGTCTTAGATTAAAACTTCCCTCTTATCCTATTGCTATCAACACATGTAAACAGGCATTGCCCCTCCTGTTTATATGTTCCCTTCAAATCCTGGAAGGCCGCAACGAGGTCTCCCCAGAGTCTTCTCTTTTCCAAAGGAGTTTCCTCAACATAAGAAGGACATGGACGTGTTGGAGTGAGTTCAGAGGAGGGCCACAAAGATGATCAGAGGGCCTCTCCTATGAAAAAAGGCTGAGAGAGTTGGCGTTGTTCAGACTTGAGAAGGCTCAAGGGAGACCTTATAGCAACCTTCCACTATCTACAGAAGGCCAACAAGAAAGCTGGAGAGGGACTTAACAGGGAGTGTAGCAATAATACAAAGGTAATGGCTTTAAACTGGAAAAAAAAAAAAAAAAGGTAGATTTAGATTAGATATAAAGAAGAAATTCCTTCATATGAAGCTGGTGAACCTGTGGAACAGGTTGTCTGGAGAAGCTGTAGATGTCCTATCCTTGGAAGTGTTGAAGGACAAGTTGTATGGGGATTGGAGCAACCTGATCTAGTGGAGGGTGTTCCTGCATATAGCAAGTGGTGTGGAACAAGATGACGTTTAAGATCCCTTCCAACCAAATCAGTTTATGATTCTATTGTTCTATGACTATGACGACTATTATGGCTCTACAGTTCTATGATAAAAGAGAAGGTTATCAAAAATATTAATGAAAAAATCTGAAAATCAAATCCATTGATAGAATATGATTGATATTAGCCTTACATAATTCAAAATTGCATCAACAGAATGTATAAACTGTTGATATTCTTGCTGATAAGATTTATATCAAACATATCTAACAATCTGTTACTCAGTTTTATAAAGAGAAGTGCTAGGTTTTCTTTCAAAATGAGATTATTCTGCAGGTAATGTACTAAATGTGGCATAAAAATGTAATGTGAAATATAAAAGCATGTAGAAAATGGAGTTCATTTTGTATAATATTTCAAGGAGTCAGTCTCAATTTATCTTCATAGAAGGATTATTTTTAAATATAAAATACATTTGCCAATATAGAAACTTTATATATTGATTCTTTAAATCTAAATATATTCGATTTTTTATTACTTATTTTTTAATCTAACTCCTGGACTACCTGCATTTTCCGTCAGTCAAGTTTCTGCCAATATCATTCTCTATGGCCTATGTGGAAAGCACCTATAGGAACTTAAGTATGTTAAAAATGATATACCAATTTGTGAAGTGATTTTTAGTACTGGCAGTTCAATGTTTCAAGACTTTTCTGCAACATATAAATGTACTACTGTGCTATTCTGTTATGGGAGGATTACCTTACCTATAGCAAAATAGGCAGAGGTTGGTTTGCCTACTTTTCCATATGCTTTTATGCCACTGTTTCCCCAGGGAACAGTACAACTCTATATCTAATCTGATACAATACCAAGTTAGGACTCTGGTTTACTATGCAGTTACAGTTGTGAAAAAAATCTGTAGAAGACTGCTGAAGTGAAGTAACTCTCTTTTCTCCATTTACTGCATGTCAGGTTTAGGTGCTTTCAAAAAATTCTCCAATGCTCACCAAAAATGAAGTTCTGTAAGACAGTAAGATACAGAAGGTGCCAAGATGTGTCAGATCAGTATGCTGCTCACTCTGACAATTCACAAAATGAACCCCCTGGGGGACTGGAGAGTGGCTCATCCCCCTGTGTTCTGAGAACCTGAAACCAAATCTGATTTAAGTGTTCTAACAACAAGAATATCACACTTATTATAGTAAAATGTGGTTTAACTCTACTTTTTGTGCCTCTGGGTATATTTTGAGCTGAAGTTACTGCTGTCTGTGTGTACAAGTATATTTAAACCATGCCTATAATGCCAAGAACCCCAAGTAAATTATAGAGATTTTTCATACCTCTTTACTTATCTCTGAATCATATTAAAGTGTAGGCAGTAAGCTTCTAGCATGAATTGTGATGCTTCTAAACATGAAAGTGAGTGTATGAGTAAGTGTTCATGAAATGAAAGCAAAGTGTCAATTAAATGTTTCCCCAGAACCCAACAGTCTTGCTTCGTAGGTGGTCTGAATCATGTTCTTAAGCCTGTAGGTAAAGTCCTCCCTGCTCCGTCTTAGGAACACTAACAGAAAATCTGAACAAACCCTGTGTGTTTAAAGATTTGCTTTTAGCTATGGCAGAATCACTTTAGGATTCACAGATTAGCATCATGCTGTCTATGATGCCTGATTTAGCAGGTATGCTTAAAGGTTGTCTACCAGGCCACACTTTAACAAGTTTCTGGGGCTAATTAAAGTAAATATAAACATGCTGTTATTCTGGAGGGCAATAGGATTTTTTTTACTTGTTCTTTATCTGTATTTTCTATTGTGACCTTAAAATATGACATTAAAGAATATCTTTCCTTACGATGATCCCTGTTCTTTGCTATTCAGAGCTAAGTGTGCCTCTCACCATGTCTATTTACTCCAAAATGAGACCAGTGGTGGTACAGCTGTACCGGTTTTGGTACCAAAATTAGCTCTTTATTATGAGCTATATATACAGCCAAACAAAAAAAAAAAAAAAAAAAAAAAAAAAGATACTTTAAAGGGCAGAAATAAATCAGCTCATCTAATTTAATCTAATACATAGAAAAAGCAAAACTTCAAAATAACATATTCCTCTTCTGTCTATTCTATTCTGGATTCACCATAATTTTTCTGTACGTTTTTACCAGTCAAGGCAACTGTTAGGTGATTTTTTTTTTTTTTTTCCCAGTACTTTCATAAAAGTGACTGCTATTTACATTGATTTAGTTGAGTTTTAAAGAATTTTTTTTTTTTTTTTTTTTTTTTTTTTTAATTTGCCAAATAACTAAAAATTAAATTTAGGGACATTTGAAAAAAAAAAAAAAAAAGTTCAAAAGAAAGATAAAACCTTCTCAAAAATGAGTAACATCATGACCAGGCATAAGAAAACAAATCACTTTTTCAGCCTAACTGATACAACCTAACATGAAAATATTATCCATGGTTTGGATAATATGGGAGTATGTGATGCAAAGTTGTAGTTCATTCAGGAAAGAGTCAGAAATGCTGTATTATATGGATAGTTTATTTGAAAATTACAGAACAATGAGAAGCTGACTTGTTGAATATTGATGCATACAAAGGATAGAACTTATATGAGCGATTTTTAATTACCCAGCAACCTGTTCCAAGCAATATTACAGGACACAAAATCTAACAAGGTTCTGGAACATAATGAATAGAGACATGTTCTTTGTTCTTTAAAGTACTAGTTCACAAAAAGACGTAGCCATTTTAGAACTGAATCCAGTTATAAGAGAAGAACTAATTGAAAATTTAAAGTTGCAAGATAATTTTGGGGAAGGTAATCACAAAGAAAGCTCACTATTCCTAGAGAAGGAATGAGAACAGTTGAATAAAGATAATGGAATTTAAAAAGCAAGGTTCAACAAATTCAGAGAGCTGGTTGGCAGGGTGTCTTGGAAAGATAATCTAAAGGATAAACTTAAATGTCAGATACTGAAAGAGGTCATACACTAAAGACACAACAGCAAACTACCACAGTGCAGACAGAATACACTGTAAGAGATCATTATAGTTGCATGAGGAAATTCAGAAAAGACTTACACAAAAATGAGACCAAGGACTAATGTTTGAAGATGAGGAGAAAAGAATAACAAGAGCAAGCAGAGCTTAGTCGATAAGATTGAATAAAGGGATGAATGAATTACAATTAACGAAAGACATAAAAGAGAAGATGAAAAGCTTCCACAGTTATACTGTGAAGAAGAGGAAAGCTCCCTTGCTGTGTGGTGGAACAGAACAAATAACAGGTGATAAAATTTTGAAGAATCAAATGTCTTCTCAGAATTCAAAAACAGGCTAACTTGAGAAATAATTAAAATAACAGGGAGAAGAAAAAGAAAGTTGTATGACATCAAGATGAGTATATTTTAAAAAGTACTTTAAAAGTACTTCTAGGGGGGATGTCCTAATAAAATATAGCCCAATCAACTTTATAAAAAATATTGAGCAAACTATGCAATTGATTGGTAAATATTAGCAAAGATATTAAAAAAGATATGAGGTGGATTTGTTAAGAAAAAGATGAGTCAAAAAAAAAAGTCTGTTGAGTGACATAAAGGTGAAAGTCTTACTGCCTCAAAAATAACCATAAAAGTTAGTCATAGTTGTCTTGTCATCATAGTGGTAGAACATTTAAACAGAGATCCCATAGGGATGGTTTTATTAAATATATATATATATATTTCTAACGATGGATGATGAGAAAAGACTTTAAAAAAATGTGGATGCCATCAGTCTGGCAGAGGTGAGAGTAAATCAGAAGACAGGATCAAAAATCAGAATGATAAATTGAGGACATGGTTGATAATATTAAATTGAGTAAAATTGAAGTTCAATTTGCTGTATTAAGGAGTAAACAACTAAGGCTTAAATCAGAGATAGCCCAAAGGCAAAGAATCAGTATTCATGAAAAAGATTGGGCTGTTATAAAATATCAGAAACTGCTTATGAGTCAGAAGTCTGAAGCAATGGCAAAAACAGAAAATCTTCCAGGATGTGTTAGCAAGAATGTTCTATTTATGATATAACGGGTAATTTTGTTCAAAAATTTCAAAGCTGATGATATGCTAATTGCTATATTACATTTGCTTCTGGGCAATAAATAATAATTTTAAAGATGATGATGATGATGATGGTGATGATAATAATAATACAGGAAAAATCCAGAGGAGGGCAATAGCAGTGCACAGAAATTTAAAATGAAAATTGAAAGATCCTTCATGTATGGTTAAAGGTAAGATTTAATCCAAAAATTAGAGGACTAAATGCAGGAGGGGGAGGAGTTATGGAATAGGATTTGATGGCATAATCTCAGAATTTAACAGATTGTTAGAAAATTTTTTACTTTTTTTTTTGTGTGTGTGTGTGTGTGTGCTTATAAATAATGGGATAGGACTAGAACAAAACATCTCATTTACATTTTATTATTATTATTATTATTATTATTTCTAAAGTAAAGCTAGTGACATTGCTCAAGCAGTAGCATGAGGGAAAGATACTTGCTCATATCTTTACATCTGTAATATGAAAGATGTTCACATAAGTTATCATCTTAAGTTACAGTGACAGAATAACCAGCTTTTCATCTTTCATTAAAGGATACAAAATATTTACTAGAATGATTGCAAATATTTTAAGCAAATTAATTAGTTTATGAAGCTATCTAGAAACATCCTATAAAACTGCTATATGGCCTCTTCTAATCTGAAAGCCTTTCTGAAAAACAAAAAATGCCAAAGCATTTCACTCCCTTTTTTTTTTTTTTTTTTTTTTTTTCATAGGTCGAAAAAAAATATGTACTTGCTAAAATGTTTAATCAGGCACAAACTGTTCACTCAAGTCTGTGTTCTCTCTCTCTTTCACCTCTTCACATGCCTCTTTTCTTATTTTGCTAGCTTTGAGGAAAATTTTTGATAGCCATTGACACCATTTTCATCAGTCAGCTGTGCTGATTGCAATGCTAAATGGCTGAACCCTAGCACACTTATTCTTGTTCAAACAGGCAGCCATGCCACATACACTGTCTGTAACTCACTGAGTTAAACCTGTGTATAATATTTATTGCAGGATGTACTGTAATTATAGCATACATAAGTTTTCTGTTTAGTGTACATGATTAATGAGCACTAAGCCCCGGAAGAAAAATTAGTACAACCCCCAAATGCTATTTGCTAGACATGTTTTTACATTTTTCCTCTTTCTTAATATGATGGCTAATTTATTTATTTATTTATTTATTTATTGTCAGAAGACAGATTCCTAAATCTGGGAGAAAATTTTAGACTTCTCATCTTGAACTTAATGATTTTGACCTGAAAACTAGATGCCAACGTTTTTATTATTATTATTATTATTATTATTATTATACATATATTAAATATTGTAAAATGGAAGACAAGAATGATGAAACAAGTAATGTTTTGTGACAGAGAGAGGATACACCACAAACCTATAGATGCTCTTTTATTCTTGTGATCCAAAAGAAATATGATGGGAACAGAGGTTTCCCCATAATAGGACAACCTTCACACGCATTTGGAGTGTTATAACTTTAAATCTTATTAAAACAAAGTCATGTGTCTAAAACAGAAATAAATATATATATATATATTGCTGCTAGTCCATATTTGCAAAACTGATGAGTTGAGCCTAAGGACATATAGTATAAAACATGAAGTTGCTTTAGCTCGTCCCAGTGACCAGTTTCTTCTGTAGCCAAATGAACGATTGAAGTAGAGGTAAATGTAAAAAGATAATTTTCACTCAGTTTCTAAATACCAGCTTCAGTTTAATTATAGCAAAAGATGAGTGTCAGACAATGAGATGACAATAAAAGCCAACATTAATGATAACATCTGGAAACAAGAGACAAATTCAAAGCAAGTATAACCTCTAGGTTTTTAACAAAATTATTTATGAATGACTTAAAAAATAAATAAATAAATACAACTTAATGGAAGGTAAAGGTTTTTTTTTTTTTTTTTTTTTTCCATTTTTATGTGCAAAGCAATAATTTTATAAAACTGTGTAATTCCAGTTAGAGACACGTAATCAAAGTAAAACTCTTACCTATGTTATTGGTGTCTTCACGATTTCACCTGCAAGGAATAAAGAAATAAAGAAAGAAAAGTATCAAAGCCCTCTCTTCCCCTCCCCTCCCCCCCCCCCAAAAAAAAAGAAGGAAAAAAAAATCTAAAACTTGTCAGATGTAACAATTCTGTGAGTGTTGGAAAGTTATCTATCTGAGAAAAAAATGTCATTATAAATACACTGAAGCTCTGCAAGGAAAGTATATCAGATGTAAATTGTTTGGTAATATTTGTTTTAAAAGTAATACATTAACAAGAGATAATTTTAGCAAGTGTCATTGTGAAAATTCTCTATAGGAAAGTGAAATGAAGCTAAGATATTTTAAACTAATCGATTTTAAACAGTACATGCTTCTAAACCTAATAGCTATACAGAAAACTGAAGTATATGTGATATGGAAGGAGACCATTATATGTCCTATTTCAAATTTTAGGGGCTAGAAAGTGTTTGGATTCTAAATTAATCACCTCAACTTGCATATTGATTCAGATTCTGAAACTATAAAGACCTATCAACTAATTCCTGGTTATATGCTGCAGAAGATATGTAGGAACCTCTATACCTATACTGCTTAACAAATAAATCTTTTATGTCTCAATAATCTTAATACTTATTCTGATATTCTAAGAAGAATTATGTGAGATTCTATTTTTCAGAAAAAAAAAAAAAGCAAAATGTTAATGTATTGGTTACAATTTAATTTTTTAACCTTAGTTATGTATTTTCTCACACCTTTTAGTTTGTTCAGTGATACTTGTGTTTGATTGTGATACACTTTACTATAACTATATCAAGGAACGGCAACAGGTGAAGGTATCTAACAATATAGCTGCAACTATATATTTTACCATTTCTAAATAGAATTCTCCATTAAAAACAAATAAACAAACAAAAAATTCTGAACTTAGATCATTAGAACACTTGCTGGACTATCCAACATGTCTTGCATTCAGAAACTGTTTTGAAGACCAACACAAGTGACAGGCATTGATATGAGCGTCTTCCGTGACATATGGTGCCAGTGTCCAGGAACATTCTCAGTGAAGTTGATATAACGGTATAACTCTATAGGATGTAGCTCCTCTAAGAAAATAATAGAAGTTATTATTTCTTTCAAGATTTTCTATTGTTTCCATTTTATTTTTTGTGAAATCAGTTTCTACCCTGACAACAAAGCTTCTTCATGTTGAGCTAAAATAAATCCTCAGAAAACAATACAAACTGAACACCAGCTTATTGCTACAGTAAGTTACAAGCCTATTAGTTTTTGTTTGTTTGTTTGCTTGCTTTTTTCAGTTAAACACCCTACTAAAAATAATGATTTTTTGAGAACTTTGTTTCCTACAAGTCTCTCTACTTAAAATACAGAACGTTTTATTAATTTAGAAGATTTTTTTTTTTTATATATGACAACAAATTAGAATAGGATTTGTGTAAACTTGGGGTGTGTGTGGGGGAAGGAAGCTCTACTTCTCTACTTCTAATAAATGGTTACAGCACTCAAAACAGATGAAAGGATAATATATTTAATAAACAGTTCAGCAATTACTGGTAAAGTGATTCATTCTTTCAACTTTGTCTGTTAACTTCACTAATATATTCAAAAATATAAATTCTGTCATCAGTTCTATTGGTATATCTTTAATGGAAAGCTAGACAAATCAGTCATTTTCATTGAAATTTATGTCCAAATCATCCTGTCAGTTTTGGCATAACTCCAATACCATGAGTAATTTGAAATGAAATCCACATTACATTAATAACTTAATTCAGATTCTGCTCTGTCTGAAGCTAATCAAAGCTGTGTCTATTTATAGTAAGCCAAAATACAATTATTATATTTTTACAATATTAATTAATGCTAGCATTACTATATGTGATAAAATAATTTACCTGTTGAAAGAATATTCATTAACGTAGATGCAAATGTAATAAAGGTATTACATCTTTGCAGGTGTATAGACATACAGCTGTACAGATGTATACAAAGCTAGGGAAATGGCCTTGCAGGCTAACACTGGAAGAACACTTTCCATAGATTCTAGTTGCATAAATTTTTAGTTGCTGAAATAAAGCTCACTGCTTTGAAAAACTAACTACTACATAACTATGGAACCCAAAGCAAAAGATTTTTAAAAGTATGTAATGTTATGTTCAGAATAGTCTTTTTTTGTTCTTTTTGGTTCTGAAGTCAAAGTACTACAGAAGAAACAGAAAAAGAATGCTTGCAGATTCAGAACTTTCCAAAGAATTGTTTAAAGAGAATCATAGAATCATAGAAACACAAGGTTGGAAAGGACCTACAAGATCATGTAGTTCAACTGTCCTCCTATCACCAATACTACCCACTAAGCCATGAAATCATATCTTGTAGCACCTTGTCCTGGCACTTCTTGAACACCACAAAGGATGGTGACTCCACCACCTCCCTGGGCAGGCCTTTTCTCTCTGTGAGAGAAAAAGCTTTTCCTGATATCTAATCTAAATCTCCCCATGTGCAACTTGTGGCTATTTCCTGGAGTCCTATCATTAGTTATCTGAGATAAGAGGCCGACCCCCTCCTCATCACAACATCCCTTCAGGAAGTTGTAGAGTGCAATGAGGTCCCCCTGAGCCTCCTCTTACCCAGACTAAACAATCCCAGCTCCCTCAGCTGGTCCTCATAAGACTTGTGCTCAAGACCCCTCAGCAGTTTTGTTGCTCTTTTCTGGACATACTCCAGGGCCTTGATGTCTTTCTTGTAGTAAGGGACTCAAGATTATTTCCATAATCTGTATACCATATTAGAGTTGTATTTTTTAGTAAAAGTGGAAAATAGAGGCCTGAAAAAAAAAAAAGAAAAAAAAAAAAAGTGTCTCATGTCAGAAGTTTTAATGTAATAAAAAATCATGTCACGCAAACATTCTATATTAAAGCTATATTATAAAAATGTACCCTTTTCTTAGTCCAACACATATGGCAGCAGACAAAGGTAATTTTATATTTTAGACTCATTGAAAGGGGAATTGCAATCAGCATTTAAGTTTAAAAAATATAAATTAAATTAAATTAAATTAAATTAAAATAAATTAAACTTCTTGCAACAGTTCAAAAGTCCTATTTAACTGAACTCTTCCTGAATTAACATTTAGAACCACATACATATGCAATACCATATACAATAAAATGTATATTTTAAGGCTGTGCTTCAATATATAAGCTGTTTTAACGTGTATATTTTAAGGCTGTGCTTCAATATATAATCTGTTTTAACGGTTATGTATTTTAATCCTTGAAGAATGAATGCTGTTATAAGTCGTTTAATCAAAACCTGCTTTTTGTCTTCAGCTCATTCAACACTACCTGTGTTGAATGGTGACCAGATATTTCAGATAGGTGCTTTGAGATTTGATTTCATCTTCCTATAACAGAGACAATATTGATTAGTATTGATTAGTAATAATTTGGAATTCAGGAGTTCACAACCCCCATCTGTTTTTACTTTTCTTCCTGCCTTTCTTCAGATCTCAAAAAGAGTTTATTTTAGTGGTTTTTTTTTGTTTGTTTGCTTGTTTTTTTTTATTTGTTTGTTTTTCAGGATTCTCATTTTGTATCACAAGTTTACATATGAAAGCTGAAAGACCTGCTCCTCAGTGTTCAGTATCACTTTTTTTGACAGATGTGACTTAGACAAGAGATTACCAGGTCCTCCTTCTTGGGCCAGAAAAGTCTTTCTTGGCCTTGAAAAGTTTCAGAGGGCATCATGTCCAATATACCACACAACAGATGACAGGTTCCTGGTCAAGCAATTGAAGTTTAAAGTAGAATGAAACAAAGGCAATACAAAAACAAACAAACAAACAAACAAACAAAAAACAAACAAACAAACAAAAAAAAAACCTATGTATTAGCATATCTTGTTACCAGGATTTAACATACGTAGTTCTCATCTCCTGAGACACCTGTCCTTTGAGCATGAATTAGAAACCTGATGAACTCATGTTTTAAATGTCTTGACACTTCACTCATCTCGATGTCTCTTCCTATGTAATCAGAATAATAAGGCAACATGTATAATTAAAGTTAATACGTGTATAATTAAATGTGTATAATTAAAGTTAGTTAGCTATTATATCAAGAGCATAACTAATCCACACTATGTAAATGTTTTCCTTGATTGCCTTTCAATGTGTATTCTAAAACAGCTGGTCACTAGAAATCTAATCAGGATTTGAATGTTCATAAATAAGGTGAAAATTTTTATTTTATGTAATATGATGAAAAGTTTTATTTTCACTAATATTATTTGCCCATTGTGCTGCTTTAGAACATATGAGTACATATTTTTCAGTCAAATCAATGAAGTATGTTATTCTTTTGAGCATGTTAGTTTTATATTACAATTGACACTGGTAGATTCTGTTTTCTTTCACAAAGCACTTATCAGCAATTCATTTAATTTTTAATGAAAAAATAAATACTAACATAAATATTATTCAGAAAAGTGTTTCTCAGTATTGCCAACCATGCTACAGTTTGTAGTTTCATACTTGTTTAATGTCATCTTTTTTTTTAATTTTGTTTTCTAAACAAACAAACAAACAAACAAACAAACAAACATATTTTTCAAGATTAAATAATATTTCAACCATCTGAAAACCTCAGAAGAAATTCTAAGTTGTCTTGTATTGCTTTCAGGCTACAAAATAGGTCGGAGTATCTACAGAACCAAAGGATCCCAAATCCTTATTCATCATTACATGAGGATTTCATCAGGAGAAATAAAATATTTATACTGAAGATAGGAGGAAGGATAAGAAATTATTTCATTTCTCTATGATGATTTACAGAAGAGGAAACCTAATTAGAGATCCATTACTGAAGCAAGACAAGATGAGAGAAAAATAATAAATAAATAAAATAAATAAATGATAATGACAATATTGGTAACTGATTCTAAAATATCTTTGGTAAGTGATATATTAAGACAAGCAAAGGAATACTGGAAGACGTCATGTAAAACAACTTCAGGGTGATATGACTAAAACAAGCAAATAATTAGTGCTTTTCTGTGAGGTGGGCTTAGACTGAAAACCTTCATCCCTTAGAGCATACATTCTTAATATCACCATAGTACTAAAAATGTGTTATGGAGACCTTAAGATTAGAGACTGGAGATCTGCACAGAATGAGAAGAAAATCACTTAAATCACTTATTTAATATTTTGGGGGTACATTAAATACCTTGCAAATGATTATGGGATCAGGAGGGACAATTTTTTTTCCCTTGAAAATGTGTAATGGTCTGGCTGGGATGGAGTTTCCCTGAAGTGGCCCATATAGTGTTGTGCTCTGCACATGTAGCTAGAACAGCATTGGTATCAGATGTTTTGTGTATTGCTGAGCAGTGCACAGCATTTTTCTACCCAGTGACTTCATAAAAACAAAACTGCCATTATTAATCATAGGTCACTGGCCTGTTATTTTAAGGCACTGATTATGCCTTTTGCTGAATGTGCAAGGTCCCAGGCCTGGACTGTTTTTACCAATCATACAGTCATAGAGTGGTTTGGGTTGGAAGGGACCCTAAAGATCATATAGTTCTCAAAACCCCATCCAGCCTGTCTTTGAAAACTTCCAGGGATGGGGCATCCACAACTTCTCTGGACAACCTGATTTACTCCCTCACCACCCTCAGAGAAAAAAATCTCTTCCTTATACCTTATTTAAATCTACCAACTTTTAGTTTAAAACCATTACTCCTTGTCCTGTTACTATACTCCCTGATAAAGAGTCCCTCCCCAGCTTTCTTGTGGGACACTTTTAGGTACTGGAAGGCTGCTCTAAAGTGTCTCCAGAGCCTTTGTTTCTCCAGACTAAACAATACCAACTCTCCCAACACGTCTTTATAGGAGAGGTGCTCCAGCCCTTTGTTCATCCTCATGGCCCTCCTCTTGACTCATTCTAATAGGCCCATGTCCTTTTTGTACTTTTGGCCCCAGTGCTGAAGGCAGTATTCCAGGTGGTGGGCCCCAGTGTTGAACGCAGTATTCCATATGTGGTCTAACAAAAGCAGAGTAAAGGGAGAGAATCACCTCCCTGAACTGGATGATCATGTTTCTTTTTATGCAGCCCAGTTGCCTTTCTCCATTCCTCTGTTCATTACGGCAACTAACAATATGAGCTTGGTACAGAATGTGTCTTGTTATGATGTGCAGTTTAAGAGTGGAATAATGGCAAAGACTTTGAAAATATGGAAACAAGTCTGATTCAGAGGCCTCAGAACAAGCAGTTCACTGATAGTCAAGTGTAGGTTATTTAAGATGCTCAACATCAGATGGAAAAAAGTAGCTTTATCTTTAAGGAAAGAAGCCACAGCTAAGTAAAAAAACAAAACAAACCAAAACAGGAAAAGAAAAGCAAAAACAAAACAACCAAGTAACAGGTTAAGACACCTTCCAAGGTGGGAAAACAACCTCCACCTGCCACCCAGGCTTCATGTAATCTAGGGGCAGAAGCAAGGAACTGGACTTTCTAGAAATGTGGAGAACAACCAAATCACAAATTGGGGATAAAGAAAAAAAAAGTTTTCAGTTCTCCTTGGGGGGACCTTTGAAGGGCTCTTGAGCTTTACTGTCTTGATATCAATGACTGAAATCATTAAGGACTGGAGCCATCAACAATAATAACACAACATTAGTTTTACAGTACTGATTGCTCACAGCTAATGTAGGTTATGATTATTAAGGAGTGTCCACTTTGAATATGTAGTTATAATGATTGATAATACATGATAATAAATTGAATTATTCATTAGAATTAAGTATATTAATGAATGTCAGTCTAGTAAAATCTTTTTTTTTGTTTGTTTTAAGCTTAAAGTTTGCCTGATTTATCAGTTTTCTCAAAATGCCCATCACAGTACTCTCTAAATCCCTGATTATATCTACATATTCCTAATACTGAAGATCTGAATAACATAAAACAATTTATAAACTTTATTATTATTACTATTATTATTTAATTAATTAATTATTTAGGCTGAGAACTGGAAATAAATACTGGTTCTCAAAAATGGCATTGGAAGCCTTGAAATCCAAAAAGAGAATTATGTCCTTGTTTTGGCTGGGATAGACTTAAGATACAGCACTCTTCCTAGTAGCTGCTGTGCTTTGGATTTAGGATGAGAATGTTGATAACACACTGATGTTTTAATTGTTGCAAAGCAGTGCTTAAAATAAGTCAAGGACTTTTCAGCATCTCATAATGCCCTGCCAGTGAGAAGCCTGGGGGTGCACAAGAAACTGGGAATGGACACAACCCTGGGATAACTGACTCAAACTGGCCAAAGGGACATTCCATACTATGTAACATCATGCTGAACAATAAAACTAGGGAGTTGGTTTCAGGGTCAGCCACTGTTCAGGGACTGGCTGTGCATTGGTCAGGGGTGGTGTGGGGTTCAGTGGGTTTAGATATATACATATATATATATATAAACTCTTTTTTTTTTTTTTTTTTTTTGCATGTGTAGTCAACTGTCCCAGTCTAGCAGAGTCTAGATATGCTTTGATCTATGATGTGCTATGACATGCTTTACCATGTAAGATGAGTACAGTATTTATAAGTAATGAACCCTGGCCTCCTAGCCTGCTCAATCCTTACATGTCCTGCTTGGTGCAACCCTTACATGTCCTGCTTGGTGGAGAGCCTATAGAAAGGAACACCTCCATTACTATTTCAGCCCCTCTTACAGCAAAGTCAAAGCTGAACGAAACTGAGAAAGAAGAAACTGAGAAAAATAGATGGGTCTGATGGAATTCAAGTGTACGTATTAATATAAGTTCATACAGAACACGATTTACAGGTGCATCTTTAAATTACTTCATTTGTGTGCTAACAGTGGCTAACTCAATAGAGGCAAAATGACATCATGTTTTCTGAGGGATCTTGGATCTCCGTCATACAATGTCTGCATCTCTGTCCTGCTGAAAGCTTTGTTTTCCCTGGAGACTCATTGACAGTATAGATCAATGATACTGTGACACAAGCAATATCAAGGAGCAGAACATCATGGTGGCATAGGTGTGTTATCAGGTTGATGTTTTCCATCTGATGCTCCTAGTCCTGTAACAAAATATCCATAGTTATTTAATTGATGCCACTCTCTGTTGCTAGCATTTCAACTAGACCATACCGAGGTACATATTTATCTGGGGTCCATCAGATTCTTTCTTACTCAAAAGTCCATCCATCATCTCTACACACTGTCCTCCATGAAACTCGATGAATACCTATCAGGAATAACAGTGTATCATTTGCAGACTGCATCCAACAGGATTAAAGTCCAATAGAATAATGGTTACAATGGAAGAAAATAATGCAAAAGTAATAAAAGTTTCCATATACATTTGTGAAGGATTTTTTTTTTTACCATGACACAGAAGATCAAATTAAATTTAACTTAAGGGCTTTATTTTTCTGTATGTATTACAAATAGTCCATTGGTCACATGTGAATGTCTATACCCAGACTAGAATGGGTGAAGAAAATTACAGCTATGGCTTCAAATCATAAGTGCACATTTTTATTTTATTTTTCCAACACTAGATTATCAATGTCATGTTTTCCTTTTTTAGAAGGTTCTTGGAAGCTATTTCTCATTTTGTCTCTGGTACACATAATTAAATTGTAAATATGTTCTGCTAACATTTATGTCTCTATGAACATACTATTTCCTTTTCCTTTTGGGTATGAGAACCCCTTTTCAACAGAACATAATTCATTCATTGCCAGCTTCATTCATTTAACCTTTTTATTCTTTTCTGCTGTTGTTGTTTTTCTGCTAACATGTTTGTCTCATTAAAATTTTATAAGACTACTTTTGAACAGCTAGAACACCTGTCATGGTCTCTAGGAAGCAAGTGGTGAATGTGCATTTTTTGTGTTTCACTGAGATATACTGTCTTGGAAATGCTTTAGTTTAGAAGAAATTTTAATTGTGAGAAATGCAAAGAGATAGATCACAGATGGAGCTTCAGATGGTAGAGGCAGCCATCCAAGTCCCAGGCTGCAGGGAGTGCCTGGAGCCTGTCTTTGATGCCAAGAGAGATGTTCCCCTGTCTGGATTTGTTCTACCTATACCCTAAACCACTCAATGCCACCAGGTAAAAATAGCAAGTGATTGTAACGGGTGACTCCCTGCTGCACGTGACAGAGGCACCCATCTGTCAACCTGACCTATCATCTAGAAAGGTCTGCTGCCTGCCAGGGGTCCAGTTATTGTGGGGGGAATTTCAAAGCTCATCCAACCATCTGACTACTACCCCCTGCTGTTACTGCACATGGACACACGTGATACTGCCAGGGGAAACCTGGGCAGTATCAAAAGTGAATACAGAATTCTGGGAGTAGTAGTAGCATGGGGGCCCAGGTGGTGTTCTCCTCAGTCATTCCATTGAAGGAAAAGAGTGTGAGGGGAAGGGCTCTAATAGGACAGGATACTAATAGGACAGGTTAATTGTCTGTTGAACTAGTACTGGCAAAAGAGTTTGGGGTTCTGTGACAATGGGAACCCAGATCGGGATCTGCTTGGGAAAGATGGATTCACTTCTAAATGGGACAAATATATTTTTTCTAACATAATGTCTGATCTCATAAAGAGGTCTTTAAATAAGAATGACAGGAGAGGGAGAGAGTAACCAGCAGCCCTGTGAGGGAGCGGTAGACAGGGTTATTGAATCAAGAGCATAAAGTGATGTGAGAGGAAAGGATCCCCAAAGCAGCAAAATGGGGCTCACCTGCAGAACTTGCATGTAAGCAAGGAATTGCCTAAAAAGGAGAAATCCTTCAAGATCTTTCTAGGAACGCAGCATGCTGGTGTGCCTCTCTACACTGCCTGTATACTAATACATGCCATATAGGGAATAAATGAGATGAGTTAGAGATACGTGTGCAGTTGCAGGACTTGGTGGGATCACAGAGATGTGGTAGGATAGTTCCCATGACTGGAGTTTTGCAATGGAGGGATGCAGGCTCTTTAGGAAGGAAAACCTGAGAGGATTAATAAGGGGTGTTTTACCCATCTGGGCAGCTGAACTCCACCACAACTGCTCTCTCACTCCCCCTCATCAAAGAGGAAGGGGGAAAAATATGATGGAAAGGGGTCAAGGATTGAGATAAGGACAGGGAGAACATTCAACAATTATTGTGATGGGAAAAACAGTCAGCATAGGGAGATTAATGTAATTTATCGCATATTACTAGCAGACTAGAGCTGTGAGAAACTAAATCAAACTAAAAACACCTTCCCAGCCTCCATCCACCCTCTTCTACCTCCTCCCCCCTAAGCTATGCAGGCGAATGGGGGCTACTGTCAGTTCCTAGTGCTTCATCTCTGCTACTCCATCAGAGTCACTCTCTGCCCCTGCTCCAACGTGGGGTCCCTCCAATGGGATGCCATCCCTCTCAAACTGATAATGTGGGGGCTTCACACAGGCAGCAGCTCTTCAAGAACTGCTCTAGTATGGGTCTGTGCCATGGGATCTATCCAACAGGAGCAAACTGCTCCAGCATGGGTCCCCCACAGGCAGCAGCTCCCCCAAGTCCCCTGCTCCTGCATGGGCTCCTCTCCACGGGCTGCAGCTCTGGCCTGGGTTCTGCTCCTGCGGGAGCTCTCGATGGGCTGCAGCCTCCTCCAGGCCACATCCACCAGCTCCACCGGGGGCGCCTCCACGAGCTGCAGCATGGAGATCTGCTGTGTGAGACCCATGGGCTGCAGGGGGACAGCCTGCTGCACCGGGGGGCTCTCCACAGGGTGCAGGAGAACTTCTGCTGCGTGCCTGGACCACCTCCTGCCCTCCTTCTGCACTGACCTTGGTGTCTGCAGGGCTGTTTCTCACTCCTCTCTCTCCCAGCTTCTGTTGCACACAAGATTTTATCTCTTTAAATCTCTTCTCCCAGAGTCACAACCAACATCGCTCAATGGCTCAGCTCTGGCCAGCAGCAGATCACTTTTGGAGCCATCTGGAGCTGGCTCTGATTTGACCTGGGGCAGCTTCTGGGCTCTGCTTACAGAGGCCACCCCTGCAGGCCCCTCTGCTACCAAACCTTTGCCATGTAAAACCAACACACATTTAAGTGAGAGCAGCTGTAGTGCATAGAGCTCTGCCTGAGGATGGATGAGGAACCAGCTGAGAGTTTATAGGCTACGGTTAAAGAAAGGACAGGTAAAGGTGTCTGTTACAGGCCACCTGACCAAGGAAAGCAAATGGATACAGGCCTTTAAGGACAGATAGGAAAAGTCTCAGGTTCTTCCTCACAAAGGTGCTGGGCCGGTCCTCTTCAATATCTTCATTGATGATCTGGATGAGGGCATTGAGTGCACCCTCAGTAAGTTTGCAGATGACACCAAGTTAGGTACGTGTGTCGATCTGCTCGAGGGTAGGAAGGCTCTGCAGGAGGATCTGGAGAGGCTGGACCAATGGGCCGAGGTCAACTGCATGAAGTTCAACAAGGCCAAGTGCCGGGTCCTGCACCTGGGGCGCAATAACCCCAAGCAGAGCTACAGGCTGGGAGATGAGTGGTTGGAGAGCTGCCAGGCGGAGAAGGACCTGGGAGTGATGGTTGATAGTCGGCTGAATATGAGCCAGCAGTGTGCTCAGGTGGCCAAGAAGGCCAACAGCATCCTGGCCTGTATAAGAAACAGTGTGGCCAGCAGGTCCAGGGAAGTGATCGTCCCCCTGTACTCGGCTCTGGTGAGGCCGCACCTCGAGTACTGTGTTCATTTTTGGGCCCCTCGCTACAAGAAGGACATGGAGGTGCTTGAGCGAGTCCAGAGAAGGGCTATGAAGCTGGTGAGGGGCCTGGAGAACAAGTCTTACGAGGAGTGGCTGAGGGAGCTGGGCTTGTTCAGCCTGGAGAAAAGGAGGCTCAGGGGTAACCTTATCGCTCTCTACAGGTACCTCAAGGGAGGCTGTAGCGAGGTGGGGGTTGGTCTGTTCTCCCACGTGCCTGGTGACAGGACAAGGGGGAATGGGCTAAAGTTGCGCCAGGGGAGTTTTTAGGTTGGATGTTAGGAAGAACTACTTTACCGAAAGGGTTGTTAGACACTAGAACGGGCTGCCCAGGGAAGTGGTGGAGTCACCATCCCTGGAGGTCTTTAAAAGACGTTTAGATGTAGAGCTTAGGGATATGGTTTAGTGGGGACTGTTAGTGTTAGGTCAGAGGTTGGACTTGATGATCTTGAGGTCTCTTCCAACCTATAAAATTCTGTGATTCTGTGATTCTGTGAAAGGAGTCATTGACCAAGCATATAAGGAAGAAGTCAGAAAAGTTAAATCCTTAATGGAATTGAATCTGGCCAGGAAATGTCAAAGACAACAAGAAGGTTTGTGCAAGTACATCTGTGACATATGGAAGACTAGGGAATATGTGGGCCCACTGCTGTATGATACAGGAGACCTGGTTACAAAGAACAGGAGAAGTGCAGAGGTACAAATGTCTTCTTTATCTGTCTTTACTAACAAAACCATCTTTCAGAAAACCCAGGAAAAAGCTGAAGCAAGGAAGAAGTACCTTTAGTGGAAGAGGATCAGGTCAGGGAATACATAAGCAAACTGGACAACAGGACATACATAAGCCCATGGTCCCTGATGGGACTCTCCCACAAGTATTTGGCAGATGTTATTGCAAGACCACTCTCAATAATATCTGATTGATCATAGAGACTGTGAGACTTGCCTGAGAACTGGAGAAAATCAAATGTCAATTCTATCTTCAAAAAGGTGAGGAGGACCCAGAGAACTACAGGTAAGTCAGCCTCACCTTGATCCCTTAGAAGGTGATGAACCAAGCATTGCATTAAAAGGTAAGGAAACTTGGCAGGACCTAACCTTCCTTGCATTCCATCTTGTCCTCAGATATCAGAGAAGCTGGTGGTGATTTGGCTTAGATTGTGAGTGATGTCCAATTTGGCACTATAAATCCGGTCACTTTAACCACAATCATGAATGCACAAATAGAGCAATATACTTTCATTCTTGTAAATGGCTGGTGTAGTTTATTGAAGCAACGGGAGTACAGCTTCTGTTGGATTGCTGGTGATAAATGCACTATCTGCAAAGCACATGCAAACACCAAGAATATGACAAACACAACCAACTACACTAACTTATGAAACAACTCTTGGGAGAACATTAGGTTTGCTGGTGAATTACTTGGTATAATGGAGAATTCAGATCTCACCCAGTAGGCGTTCCTATGGGGGTGGAAGAAAGGTTCAGCCCATCAACTGATCCCAGAAGTCAGTGAAGTCCTTCGAACTTGTTTTCCCCTGCATTTTCCTTCTCTCAAGCCATTTTTATATTATTTTCTTACTTTTAAGTGGAGCTTGAGTGTCTGTAGTCATTCATGTCTTCATTGTGATTGGTATATTTTTTTATAAATATATATGTAAATTACACTTTTGTTTTAAACTTATAGGGTCAGAGAAATTTAGAGCACATGCTCAGTGAGGAGTGGTTGCACCTTGAAGGCAGGTACCTTTGTGATGGAGATGTGTTTTGGCATTATAATGAGATTATAATGAGCAAAGATCACCCCAAGGACATGATTTGGTAATCAGCTAGAGTGAAGGCTGGCCATGCAGTCTATCAGTTCCATAGTAGCATCAGATTCCCCATCCCTATAGTGATACCACAGAGTCTGTCCCCTTTGTCTTCATTCCACTCCACCCCCCATGATACAGCTCTTAGAGTCAACACACAAAGATCCCCTGATGTTACCAATACCTCAGGTTTCAGGTTGTGTTGCCAAAGGTACTGTCATGGAACAGATTCCTTGCATAACTGTCGCATCTCATCCTGGAAGTTTTGTCAACACTGAACCTTTCGTTAAGATGTGGACATACATTTAGCCTCAATAAGTCACCTCGAGCTATTATTCCACACCAGGTAATTCTGGAAACAGTTTCCAGGCACATGAACAAGAAAACCATCAGGAACAGTCAGAATGGATTCACCACAGAGAAGTCATTCTTGACCAACTTGAGAAACTTCTATTATGAAATGACTGGCTTGATAGATGGGGATATTGTCTACCTGGACTGCAGTAATGCCTTTGACACTGTCTCCCATAATTTCTCCCATATACAATACATCAATGTATAGGTGGGGTGGGCAGACAGTGAAGCGGATTGAAAACTGACTGGATGGCCTAGCCCAGAAAGTTGTGGTCAGTGATGAAAATCTAGTTGAAGACCAGTAACTAATGGTGTATGGCAGGGGTCAATACTAAGTCCAGTCCTATTCAATATCTTCATCGATGATCTGGATGATGGGGCAGAATGTATACTCAACAATCATGCAGATGACACAAAACAGGGAGGAGTGGACAATATACCAGAGGACAATGCTGCCAAGCAGGAACCTCAGTGGGATGGACCTCATGAAATTCAACAAGAATTGCCAAGTCCTGCACCTCGGGAAGAAAACCCCATGCACCAACATAATGCTGGGGACCACTCAGCTGGAAAGTAGCTTTGCAGAAAAAACATGGAGATCCTGGTGGACACCAAGTTGAATGTGGGTCAGCAATGTGCGCTTGCTGTAAGGAAGGCTAATGGTTTTCTGCATTAGGCAAAATATTTTCAGCAAGTCAGGGGAGATGATCTTTCCCCTTTACTCAGCACTGGTGAGGTTATACCTGGAGTACTGTGTCCATTTCTGGGAGTACAGGAGAGACATGGGCATACCAAAGAGAGTCCAATGAAGTGTCATAAAGATGATTAAGACTCTGGAGTATCTCAGGAAAAGCTGGGACTGTGTAACCTAGAGAAGATAAGGTTAGGGGGAGACTTTATAAATATTTGTAATATCAGTGTGTGGATCCAAGCCCTTTCCAATGGTGTTCAGTGACTACAAGAAGCAAAAGGCACAAACTGAAACACTGGAGCTTCCCTCTGAACATCAGTAAAATCATTTTTACTGTGAGTGTGTCTAGGCACTTGCAGAGGTTCCTCACAGAGGTTGTAGAGTTTCTCTCCTTGGAGATATTTAAAAGCTCTCTGTACATGGTCCTGGGCAAGTGGCTGTAGGTAGCTCTGCTTGAGTATGGTGTTGTACCAGATGACCTCCAGAAGTTCCTTCCAATCTCATCCATGCTCTGATGCTGTGATTCTGGGAAAGGGTGTAAATCTCTGAGAACTGGAATTTAAAATTTATTTTAGAAATTTCTGGATTGAATGAGCATTCACACTTTTTATTTTTTTTCTTTAGCTTTAAATATATAAGAATGTATTTGCTCCAATCAACTGTTTTTAGCAATGACATGCAAGCTGCCTTGTCTGATTAGAAATCTTCTGATGAAATAAAAAAATATTGTTTTTATAGAATATAATTAGAATAGAATAGAATAGAATAGAATAGAATAGAATAGAATAGAATA
>NC_048893.1:156770327-156779485 GCF_011077185.1 Oxyura jamaicensis
TAGAATAGAATAGAATAGAATAGAATAGAATAGAATAGAATAGAATAGAATAGAATAGAATAGAATAGAATAGAATAGAATAGAATAGAATAGTTGGAAGGGACTTACAAAGCTCATCTCGCACAACTACCTGACTTGTTCAGGGCTAACCAAAAGTTAAAGCGTATTCACAAGGGTATCATCTAAATGCCTCTTGAACGCTGACAGGTATCAACCACCTCTCTAGAAAGCCTGTTCCAGTGTTTGACCACCCTCACAGTAAATAATTCTTTCTTAATGCCCTGATCTATTGTCTAATCCTTCCAACATAGCTTTGTGCCATTCCCGTGTTTCCTGTCATCTATTACTGGGGAGAATAGACTAGTACCTCCCTCCCTGCTTCCTTCCTTAGGAAGTTGTAATGAGCAATGAGGTCACCTGTTAGACTTCCTTTCTACAGACAGCCCAAATGTCTTTAGTTTTTTTCTTTCTCAACTTTGTCAGTTGAGACCACTCTTTCTAGTGTTGTTGAATTCAGCCAATAGGTTAAAAAGAAATAGTGTCAATATATACATACAGAAAGACAGTGATATCACTGTCTACTAAAGGTATGGAGAATATAAATAAAATATTCTAGATCAGTTCTCTTTCCTTTTGTAGACAACAAACTGAGACGAGTTCTTACCATCTATGTTTTGGGGTTACTTTTCTTTCTCCCTGAAATAATCACATTTTGAAATCTAAAGTGGTGTTAAAACTTTGCTTCCAAGAGAAGTGATTGTCCCACTATACTCTGTGTTGGTGCAGCCTCACGTCAAGTATTGTATGCAGTTTTGGGTGCCACAGTATAAAAGGGACATAAAACTATTAGGGAGCATCCAAAGGAGAGCTATGAACATGGTGAAAGGTCTACAGGGGAAGACATAAAATGAACATCTAAGGTGACTTAGATGTCTTAGGCATAGAAAAGAGGAATTGAGAGGTGATTTCACTGTGGTCTACAGCTTCCTCAGGAGGGGGAGTGGAGGGGCAGACACTGATCTCTTCTCTCTGGTGACCAGCAATAGGGCCCAAGAGAAAAGTCTGAAGCTGCATCGGAGGAGGTTCAGGTTGGATATTAGGAAAAGGTTCTTCCCTAACAGGGTGGTTGTGTACTGGAACAGGCTCTGCAGGGAAGTGGTCACAGCAGCAAGCCTACTGAAGTTCAAGAAGTGCATGGACAAAACTCCTAGAAGTATGGTTTGATGTGGTCCTGTATGGAGCCAGGAAGTTGGACTTGGTGATCCTTGTGGGATCAGACTTGGGATATTCTATGATTCTATGATATTACCTAATACTCAATGGTACTGAAGTACAGTAACTGGGTTATAGTTGTATGAAACTAAACTGGAATATTATATATATATTATATATATACTATATTATATATATATTAGGGAACACTGTGTACATCTCAGGCATTAGTGGACATTTAGACTATGGGATCAGACTAGATGATTTCAAATTAAAATCTCTGCAACAAGTATGATGTGTATATCACCTTCTAAATTTTTTTTTAATTATTTTTCAGTGATATTATTAATGTAAACAGAGGTCTTGGCTGCCTGTGTTACATTTACATGATTTCATGGTACCCAATTTCCTCAAACTTTAATTAACATTTTTCACTGACAACTGTATGGGGAACTCTGAAGAACTTTAACATGTGTGAGCAACCTTGTGCATTCACATATGTCTGAATATTTACACACACTCCTTGGAATAAAACAAAACAATATTTTTATTTTGAATGGGACTATATTAAACAGATTTTCCTAATTTTTATTTAGATGAAAGTGAACTGACATTTTAGAGCTTTCAAAAATGATCTATTTCCCCCTCCTCTCATCCCATACAGTTCAGGGGCATGAGGACATAATCTACAAGGTCCTGCTAGGCTGCTACTTGCTCATTTTTGAAAAGGAGCTTTTGAAATCTTCCAAATGCTTGTCCCTAGTATTTGTTGGACAATCAGAGAGGAAATTACATCAGATTAGTATTTTCTGACAGGAAACCATTTTACTGGCAAATTCTGATCAGTTCTGTTCTCAGTGCTCTTTTTTCCATTTATGCTCAGATGCATTTGTGAAATTCATCTCCCATCATATTGATATGACAGGGCATCAAGGTTCCAGTGAAGCAGTAACAGAGTATCATGTCAGTAATTTGACAGATCAAGGACTCCCCAAGGACTCTATAATGAAGAATACTCCATTCACTTTTCTGTCACATATGCATACTCATTTTAGCTTGTTCAACATTGCTGTGCAGTCTCTGTTAGAGCTGTAATGATGTTACTGAAATACAATTTATTCTGTGTAGATTTTAAGATGCCTTTAAAATTAAATCAAGTTTGGTCTGGATCAAATACAGTTTCAGACAAAAATAATCTAATACTTTAAATTAGAGGATATAACACGTGCTGAGTGGTATGTTTCTTTTAAAAAATAAATAATGATCACTACAAGTTGTGTTTACTTATACTCAGTAGCTTAATTTTTGCCAATGAAGGCATGCAACATGCATTTTTACTAGAATAAAAGCTCTAGTATTCAACTAAACTCTGTCCTTGTTTGGCAGCAGGGAAGCTCATTTCATTGATTGCCATCAAAGGTTTAACTTCAAAGATTCACATATGAGCAAAGGTAGATTTTTATCCCTGTGTTCATAACTGGTGTACCTAATGCTGCAGAGAGCACTCAACAGCATGTGATCTTAAACTGATGGTGTCTGTGTTAGTGCAGGACCAAGCATTTCTAAATGGTCATACAGTGAGATTACAGTAAGATAAAGCAGCCATTGTCATAACTTTTGGTGGTCTTGCCAACCCTACAAGGCAAATCTACAAAGAGAAACTTTCTACCTTTCATAGGTTTGTGCTTGGCACAACTGGTAACTTGTAAATTTCAGCCCACAGGGTTCAGGTGGCAACTCTGTTAGCCCAAGTACATCAAAAGCTTTGAAAACAGCACATTTTAGGGCAATCATAGCCCTGAATGAATGGAATGAATTAAATTAATGGAATTTCAATCTTCACTGAAATAACTGAAATAAAGTACTCTTTTTCATAATCTAATAGGGATTTATTTATTTATTTTCTTTAAAATCTCTGTTTATCATCTCTGGGGAGCCCTCTATAAGCAATATATATATATATATATAATTCATCTCTTCATATGTCAGTTTGCAGGAAAGCACATCATATCCTCCTAAGGCTAATTTAAACTGATGTGCATGATCAGTAGACCAGCCTTCCACAAGGGCAGTCTGTAAATTAGTCTCATTATATTCTTTTGATAACTTTCAGGAATTGTTACAAATTTAAAAATGTTTTATATGACATAATTAGCGCCTTATATTTAGTAAACTTTAAACTTCATTGTGAGGATATAGCTTGTGCCTTTATTCTGATATTTAATCTTGATTTTGTGCTTAAATTCAGAAGAGCAGCAGCATGGAACTAGCTAGAAATAAGCCTGGTGTAACTATAACAAACACCAAACAACAACAAAAAGCTTACTTCTACTATTACCACGTCTTTTTGACAGCAAAATAAAATGTTATATGTGGAGAAAAATAAATAAAGAGTTATTAACATAATTTAAGATTTAGTGTTGTAATCTAAGAATAGGCATGTGTTGTGTGAGGGTTACTAAATTTGTTAAGAAGACTTTGATATTAGAGCTGGGTTTTCCAACCTCTTAACTCGTGGGGATTATATGGGTCTATTTGTTTTGCCTGCCAGTTGCGTTCATAGTAGCTCCCACTCTGACCTTTGAAATAAAGAGATATTTTTCCTCTGGCAGACACTGCCTTGCTCTGTTGGGCTGTTGCCACAGACAGCAGTCACAGCTGCAGCAGGGCAGGCAGTTGTCTCTTGATCACTAAGCAGTTGTCACAGCTTGTGATCTTGTAATAGCAAAAATTGTATCTACTAGGCTACTAGGCTTTCGAGTAAAAAATATTTTCAGATTACTCTTAACTGACAACAGAATCACCTGAGAGAAGACTGGCTGATCATCTGATAGAGGCTGAACATCTTTTCAGTGTTATCAAAAGCTATAATGGAAAAGAAACAAGCAAACAAGTAAACAGAAAACATGGGAGATTTTTTATATTTTTATTTTTTAATTTCCTTTTAGAAACACAAGTGGACTGGCAAACTTTAACAATAGAATAACTCTAAATTTATGAATTATGGTGGGTTCCTACAGACTTTCTAAATTATACTTTGGGCATTAGAGCTTTCTCAAATCTTGGAAAGTTTTAGGGAAGCCTTTGTTTGTTTGTTTGTTTGTTTGTTTTTCTTTCTTTCTTTGCTTTGCTTTACTTTGCTTTGCTTTGCTTTGCTTTGAGCTTTATCTTTAAACCATATAAAAATGACTTAAATAACTTGATGTAAAGCCTTTCTTGCAGCTATGTAATACCCAGGTTAGCATTTTGCTAGCACTATTATCATATATTAACAGTTCTGCAGTAAGTGCATTTATCAATGGCAATCACAAATCTGTTATATGTCACCTTACTAAATACATTCAACTCTGTGAAACTGTTTCAGTGAAAGTCCTTGGTAGGGCTATTAAACAGGGAAAAACATTGGACTATTAAATACTTTCAAACTGTCTCAATGGAAAGCCCTTTTTAGGGCCAGAAACAGGCAGACTTTTGACTCTGATAAGTCCTTTTTAACATGACACCTTCCTACCCTCATTTTAAAAAATAAAAGTAAATGAATAAATAAAATCTTACTATCTCACTGAAATTTCACTTACTGGAACTTGTGTCTGCTGGACTTTGTTCTTTTTCTGTATACCTCCCATTAGGCATTTGTTGACAACAATAAGATACCCTGGTATTGTTCATTTCCTAAGAGTGAACAAACCCATTTGTCTCAGATTCTCATCAAAGATGATGTGCTGCAATCCCCTAATGATCTTAGTGGATGAGATCTCAACTCACTTTAGTTTGCTGTTATCTTTTCCATACTCAGTAGCCCCCAATTTGACATCATATTCCAAATGTAGTCTCAAAAATATTGCATAGAGGGGAATAATCACTTTCCTCAATCTGATGTAAAAAATCATACTAATATAGCCCAGTATGCAGTTGATCTTTACTGTGTTGGTACAGGCATACCCAGGTTCAACTGACTGTCCATCAGGACCCCCAGGTTATTTTCTGCAAAACTGTTTTCTATACAACTGACACCCAGCCTATACTATTGCACGAGTTTATTCTAGCTGACCAAGAGCCATGGCAAATGACTAGCCAGCAGCCACACTTCAAACCATTGATTACTACCCTTTGAGCCCAAGCAGTCCAGTGAGTTTTCCATATGTTTTCCAGTTTTCCACTGGATCTTAAAATCCTCCCATGCATCCATAGTTGTCAAGAATGTTTTCCTCTGAGCTATACTTGTCCTTGGCTGCCTAACTTTAACTAAAGAAGTTAATGTATCACAAGAAAGAAAATGCCATTAATTTTCTTTCTCATCTTTTGTTTGTATATATATATATATATACACACATCTATATATATACATGTATATATAAATATATGCATAAAATAAATCTGGAGACCCCATTCCTATTTCTTCTTCATTCTTTGGGGAGATGTTAGTGTTCAGAGGTCCTTTTCCATACTGACTTGAGTCAGGTCATTCTTTAAGCAAAGAAACAATGATTATCACCTCGAGTACTGTGTACAGTTTTGGGTGCCACAATATAAGACATAAAACTATTAGACAGCATCCAAAGGAAGGCTACAGAGATTGTGAAGGATCTAGAGGGCAAGACATATGAGGAGTGGCTGAATTCACTTGGTTTGTTCAACCTACAGACCTTATTCTGTTCTATAGCTTCCTTAGGAGGAGGATCATAGGGGCAAGCACTGATCTCTCCTCTCTGGCGACCATCAATAGGACTTGAGGGAACAGCATGGAACTACTTCAGGGGATGTTCAGGCTGGATGTTAGAAAAATATTATTCACTGAGAAGGTAGTTGTGCACCAGGGAAGTGGTCACAACAGCAAGTGCACTGAAGTTCAAGAAATATTTGGACAATACTTTTACATATATGGTCTGATTTTGGGGTGATCCTGGATGAAGCCAGGTGTTGGACTTGGTGATCTTTGTGGATGTCTTTCAACTCAGGATATTCTATGATTCTATTAATCTAATATTCTGTGAATATGACTGTGCAATGCAGAAACCCTCCTGTTGACAAAGGAGCACAAATTCTGCTAAAGCAGCCTAAAATTGAATAATGACACAGTGAAAACAATTACTGCTATTTCTCACCTACTTGCAAAACTGTGTAGTGTATTGTAGCTCAGAGATTTCCATTGTAATTTTGGTAGTTTTATGTTTCTTCATGAATATTACAAGTAATAATAAAGTGACAGAGTTTGGGGGTGAAACAAGTTCAAAATGACATATATCAAAAGGCATAAGGGAAAGTCATGGTTTACATTTTGTACTCATAGTGGTGCAGTATGAAAAAAGAAAAATAAAAAATAAAAAAGCACCAAAAGACAACAGACAACAACCAGCAACAAACAACAACAACATTGTCAAACAATTGTAAGGATGAGAGGAAATATAAAGAATAAGGAAACAACTGAAACAAGCTTTCGTGTGCAAAAGATTCATTGATTCATTGAGATTCATGTGCAAAAAAATCATTGAGTGGACCAAAAAAATCATACCTACATGAGACAGAAGAATAATGTGATCTGCATTCAGTGGTGACCATATTTTGAGTAGGAGTATAGACTAGGTGGTCCTTTCCAATATGAATGACTGTAATTCTGTGGTAATAAATTATGGATTTTTTTCATATTCAGACAAAAGATGAAGCCCTGTCACAATGGAAATCATTAAACTGAAAGATCAGGTAATAGAAAACATCCCAGAGCAAGAAGGCCAATGGTGATATAGCTGACTATGGATGATATGTTTTCTTGTGTCTTTTTTTTTTTTTTTTTTTTTTTTTTTTTTTGCCTTTGGGAGAGAACTTTGTTTTGTAAACATCTACCTTCTGACTACTTTCTGAAAAGATCATTGGATTCCATATGTATGTAACTATATTATGTAAAGATTGTTACTATTTCCTTTGCTAAGTGGTTAAGGAGGTTGAAACATCAATTTATATGTTAAAAGAAATAGGCATAAAATACATCATAACAAAAATTAGTGAATTAAAAAAATGCACACTACCGTAATATTGACAGTGTCAACAGATGGTATAAAATCACCACCATATGTGTTCTAGATATATAAAACAATGCCAAAGGAAGAGCTGCCTACTTAAATAACTGTCAAGTGTCAAACCCAGGATGAACATCTATAAGTTTAGTGAAGGATTGCCTGAATGCCTTTTGTAGTAAGAGACTTGCTGCTAAGAAAAAGAGGAATGCTTGTCTTAAAAACATTCAAGGAATATCTGACATCAGCAATGAAGAGACACTATTTCAGAAAGGAATACTGAACATTAGGGGAAAAACAAACAAACAAACAAACAAAAAACAGTCTCTTGTGTCTGTGTCTCAATGTCACAGCTTTATCATTGGATTAAAAAGAAAGTGTTTAGATAAATCCTAAAGTGACAACTTTAAAGAAATGTTATTTTTCAAATCCCATAGATGATACTGAAAATTATTTGTTTGCATCATAAGAAGAAACAAAGAATGATGAAGACATCAGAATCGAGAAAAAGCAGGAAATACTTCTTTACTGTATGGGTGATGGAGCACTGGAACAGGTAGCCAAGAGCAGTTGTAGAGACTCCTTCCTTGGTGTAGTGGTTTTACCGTGCTAGGCAGTTGAACACAACCGCTCTCTCACTCCCCCTCCTCAGATGAGGAGGGGAAGAAGTAAAGGAAAGAACAACTCACGGGTTGAGATAAGGATGATTTAATTAAAGAGGGAAAAAAATAAATAAATATATATATATACATATAATTAAGGAAATATTATTATTAAATAAACAATTCAACTAAAGGGAAAAAAAAAAGGAAAGGGGAAGAGGAAGGGGGAAAGGGAATAACTAAACAAAACAAGTAAAGGCTATGTGGAAGTGCAGAGGAAAGAAATTACTCTCTACTTCCCACAAATGAGCGATGCTTGACCACATCCTTGAAGCAGGGCCTCAACGCACGTAGCCAGTGTTCGGGAGGAGGACAGACATTTTCGCAATGAGAGCCCACCCCTCCCCTCTTCTTCCTTTTTCCACCTTTTATTGCTGAGTGTGACATCATACGGTATGGAATATCCCTTTGGTTGGTTGAGGTCAGCTGCCCTGCTGATGTTTCTTTCTCACTTTTTGCCCACCCCCTAGGAGGGTCAGAGAGAGTCCTGATGCTGTGCCAGCACTTCTCAGCAGCAGACACAACACCGGTGTGATACCACTGCTGTTCTAGCTACAAGTGCAGAGCTCAGCACTGTATGGGCTGCTGCAGGGAAAGTTAACATCCCAGCCAGACCCAGTACACTTGGAAATCTTCTAGAGCTGTCTGGATATGGTCCTGGGAAACCTGCTCTGCGTGTCTCTGCTTGAGCATGGATTTGGACCAGATGACTTCCAGAGGTCCTTTCCAACCTCAGCCATTCTGTGATTCCATGAAAAGTTGAAGATTATAAGGATAGTTAGAGGAAATGATGAAGGTATATGTCAAAAAAAAAAAAAGAAAAAAAAAAGTGAAAGGAAATAGTAATAATATATTAGAGAAATGAACTAATCTCATGGCCAGTCATTAAAGTAACAGGTACCTAATAAAATCTTCTATTATTATTAATATATATATATAAACACTTTTTTACTAGTTGATAAAGATAGTATGGTACACTGGATGTATCACTACATCAGAACAGTGTAGTTGCACTAAGGTTGTCACTGCAATGTGACAAAGTTAGTATTAGCATTCTAAAAACAGATTTATCATAGAAAGAAATGGGGGCTTCAGATCATGAAACTGCTACAGATCATGAAAAATCCTACAAAATATTATACCCTCCTAAATGCATCTATTCATTTTTATGAATGCTTTAGGAAACATATAGATAAGTTTGTTTTATGAAAGGATTTCTTTTTTCTTTTTCTTTTCTTTTCTTTTCTTTTCTTTTCTTTTCTTTTCTTTTCTT
>NC_048893.1:156779495-156783724 GCF_011077185.1 Oxyura jamaicensis
TTCTTTTCTTTTCTTTTCTTTTCTTTTCTTTTCTTTTCTTTTCTTTTTCCCTGTAAAATACATGTTACTTAACTTCAAAGCATATAACATTGCTTCTTTGTAAACTAATGTGCTTCCTAAACCAACAGAGTCCTAATCAATCATCAGTGCTGATGATAGTAAGCTGGGAGGTGCTATTGATTCCCTGGAGGGATAACAGGCCTTGCAAAGGGATCTAGAAAGGTTGGATCACTGGACAATTAGCAATGACATGAATTTCAACAAAGGACAATGTGGGTTTCTGAACTTGGTGCATGGTAATGCTGGACACTGGTGCAGACTGGGAGACAAGAGGCTAGAGAGCAGCTCAGCAGAAAGGCATTTGGGGGTGCTGTTTGGGGGTGCTGCTCAACATAAGCCAGTGATATGCACTGGCAGCCAAGAGGGTGAACTGCATTTTAGGGTGCTGTCCTGGTTTTGTCTAGAATACATTTAATTTTCCTCCTAGTAGCTGGTATGGTGCTGTGTTGTGCATTAAGGATGAGAATAATGTTGATAACATGCTGATGTTTTGATTGTTGCAGAGAAGTGCTTAAACTAAATCAAGGACTTTTCAGATTTTCTTACTACTCTGCCAGCGAGGAGGCTAGAGGTGCACAAGAAGCTGGGAGGGGACAGAACCAGGACAGCAGGCCCAAACTGGCCAAAGGAATATTCCATACTATATGGTGTCATCCCGAAAAATTATAGGAGGTGCCTGTCTAGGGTGGGGGGAATTGCTGCTCAGGGACAAGCTGGACATTGCTCAGCAGGTGGTGAGCAATTGCATTCTGTGTTACTTGCTTTGTGCTTTGTACATTATATATTATTACTATTATTAGTATTATTATTATTATTACTCTTATTTTTCTGTCCAATTAAAATATCTCAACACAATAGCTTTTGCTTTCCTCCCAGTTCTCTCCCCCATCTCACGGCGAATGAGTGGGTGAGTGAATATATTTGTAGTTCTTAGCTGCCTGATGGGTTAAACCACAGTTAAATGCAGCATGATCAAAAGACGTGATTCTCCCCCCTGTATTTAGCACTGGTGTAGCCTCACCTTAAATAATATGTACAGTTCAGGGCTTCATGATAACAAATCAGGTAATAAGGTCCTTGAAAGTATCTAGAGGAGGGCAACAAAGCTAAGAAAAAGGCTGGAAGACCTTGTGAGAAGAGGCTTAGGATACTTGTTTTTTCTAGTTGCACAAAAGAAGGCAAGGAAGGAGGTGCCAATCTTTTTTCCCTGGTAACAGATGACAGGATCCATTGGAATGGCATAAAGCTGCACCAGAAGTTCAGACTAAGCATAAGGAAAAAAAAATCTTTACCATGAGGATGGTCAAACACTAGAACAGGTTTCCTAGCAAGGTGGCTAGGAAAATGCAGAAATAGTGTGTTCAATTTATTTTTTCTTTCATATTCTCTCTTATTCTTAATTTAAAAGCTGACATTAATACTGTTCTTCAATGGTGGTTCAAGGGGTCTTTAGTATGGAGAACTTTATTTTTTTTAATTAGTGTAATTTTGAACGAACTGCATGACTCCCTAGATTTATCTCTTACGTATTTACATGATTTCAGGGTCTATATTATTTGTTCTATTAATGGGTTTCTCAAGGCTCTTTCATATGAATTTACCCACTGCTAGTTTTCAGATTGTATATAGTTCTTTCTGTCATTTGCTAAATTAAAGGTTTATTAGAGACACTTCATTTAAACTGTTTTGATTTTCTCTTTATTCTCAGTTGTTTCAGTTAAAAATTTAATCATGCAGTCATAGCTAAGATATTTTCTCTGCTAGCACTGCTATCATTTGTGCATGAGTGCAGTGATGGAGGGTAGATTAATTTAAAATGGAAAAGGCAAACAAGCAATCTGTAGTTTTTCACTCCACAGCAAAAGCATAATGTAATAAATGGGCAAGACACTGAAAGAATGTTTAGGAGAAAACTTAAGCTGTAGCCATTTTGGATCAAAGAAATTTTTTCTCAGTAAAGGCAAATAACATCCCCTGTAATGAGAAAAACTTGTTTTCAGTACAGGCAGTGGGAATATTCATGTTCCTATAAAAAAGCATCATATATTTATTTACAAAAAAAAAAAAAAAAGAGAGAAAGAGAAAATAATTTTCTCAAATGAGAAAACTGTTTTCATAATAGAGACTTGCTACTTTTGTTATAATAGTTAGGGTTAGAGTTGAATGTAATCTAAAGAGCTCAAGCACCTCTGGCTTGCTCACATTCATTGAATGTTTTTCAAGTCTTGATTTATTTATTTATTTCTTGATGCTGTGTTGAAAAACAAGGGAGAAAGAAATATTTATATATATTAGTGTAGAAAGAAGCTCCTGAATTGTATTAATTTGTCAGTTGTCATCATTTTATCCTGTGTTTGTCTCCCTTTGGTATAACAGCCAGTCTTCCTTACCTGATTAAAACTATCATCCCTGCAGATATATTTTCATTTTGTTTTGAATCCTTCCCTCTGTTTTTGTAGAACATATTTTGCTTTACTTTATTTAGGTAAGGATCTAAATTTGTCCTGAGAGTAAATGTAGCAAGCTGGTTAAACATGTGGGATCATGTTTGTCTATATTGATTGACCTGTCTGTAAAACAATAATTCGGTCATGCTATCAGACAGATTATTACACCTTTAATTCAGATGGAGAAGCATATATTAAAACTCGTAGATCATTATTCTCAGTGTTGTCCATGAAAAATGTGGCCAGCATTTACAGAAGCTCAGTAATATTTCCATAACATATTATTTCATAGACTGGGGTCTGGCATGTGATGTGGTGCTGATTACCATTTGGAATAGTACAGACTAGATTTTTGGACAGGGATTTTGCCTGATGAAAAATGTTCTTTAAGGTACAGGATGAAGAAGGTTATTCAAATAATTAGAATCAGTATGGGTGTTTGGAATTTTGCCTTCATTCATAATTTTAAAATATTGCTGTTATTTTTTCTTACCTACCATAAAGCCACTACGCGGAATACCAGTTTGAGTTAGATATTATGCTCAGGAGCCACACTGGTTCTATAGATGGTTAGGATGTCAGCATGTCCTGTCCATTCCCTCTGGGTGTTTCCTTATTGATATTAACATCTGAAATCCACCTCACTGTAGAAAACTGTAGACATATATATTGTTGGAAAAACACCATATTTATTGGTCTACTCCAAATAACTTTGAGCACGTGCAAGACTGGTTGAGAGGTTCCCCCAAGCAGCCTTAATTTTTATATGCTTTATGGGAGGTCTTTACATATGCAATCAGGCACAGTGAATAAGTTGAGAAAGCTGAGGAATGGTTCCACAGATTTATCACCTGGTTATAATTCATCTCTGGGGATTTCTGGCAGGCAGGGCGAGCAGGAAGGGTGGAGAGCAATCGCCTGCCCACACGAACACCTCCTAACGACAGTCGTTAGCTAGGCGATAATGGTCTCCACCAGGCACGGTGGGCTCTCCAGGAGGTCGGTACACACCCAGACCGACTGCCCGTTAAAGAATGCAGTGGTTCAGGTCACCGGATGCAGGGAGTGTCAGAGCCTGCTGCTGCCATCGGCGGGAGGCAGAGACGCTGCGTGCGTGAGGTGCGAGCAGGTGGATGACCTGATCCGCATGGTGGCGGAGCTCAAGGAGGAGGTGGAGAGGTTGAGGGCCATCAGGGAGTGTGAGCGGGAGATAGACTTGTGGAGTAACTCCCTGCAGGGCCTCAAGGAGAGGTACCGGGCTGAGACACCCCAAATGGGGGTGGAGCCCCTGCCTTGTCGCCGTCGGGCAGAGGGAGGGGATCTGGGAGTTGAGGAGGAATGGAGACAGGTCCCTGCTCGACATGGCAGGCGATGCCCTCCCCTTCCGGCCCCACCTTCCCAGGTGCCCTTACACAACAGGTTTGAGGCCCTGGAGACTGAGAGATCAACAGCAACTGAGGAAGAGGTAGAAAGTGTTCCCAGGAGGATGCCTAGGGCGAGGAGGTCGACTCCACGCCTCAGGACTGCCTCCATCAAGAAAGAAAGAAGGGTGATTGTTGTGGGAGACTCTATCCTTAGGGGAACAGAGGGCCCTATTTGTCGGCCTGACCCTACCCGTAGGGAAGTCTGCTGCCTCCCTGGGGCCAGGGTCAGGGACGTTGCCAGGAAGCTTCCCAACCTGGTACGCCCCTCTGATTATTATCCTCTTCTGATAGTCCAGGC
>NC_048893.1:156798724-156832080 GCF_011077185.1 Oxyura jamaicensis
TATGGGCTGCTGCAGGGAAAGTTAACATCCCAGCCAGACCCAGTACATCAACACAGGCCATTCTGTGATATTGCACAGATAAATGTCAAGTCACTTATGTATGGTGTTCCACAGTGACACAGTGTACTACATAGAGCTTCCTTTAGTCTTGACTTGTAAACAAGTCCCAGATCAGAAAGGTATGTCTATATTGCTAAATAAATGAAATCCAGGGAGGGACACCTGACATTGTGGCATGTGGCTTGTAATGACTGTCCCCAACTGTTCCCTGAGTCCAAACTATGCAGGGCTAGTCTTCTTTGCAGACAAGTGTCTGAGTCTACAGTGAGTTAACATTAGATGTGGCACTTGCCTCATCTGAGTTCTGCCTTTATGGCTTCTATTACAATTCATAAATGTATTATAATCATTAACAAGTTTCTTTAGTTATATGGCAGCCTATCAAAAGAATGTTCTTACACAATATAAGTGAGGGTACATATTGTTGCAAATCCTAGGTGGGAGTTTTGGAAGAGAAGGACAGAAGACCAGAAGTAAGATACGTTGAATTGCAAATGGAGAAGGTACATGAGAAGGAAGGCCAAACAGGAGGGCTTTCATGTCACTGATTACAAGTGGGAAGATTTCTAGGGTTTTGTTAGGCTTCTCTACTTTCTTGTGCAGAGGAAGGCCAGCAGACAGGAGGAACTGCAAGCTTGTTTGGACAGCTACAAAACTGTGTCAAAACTACCAGAATCACAGGAATTAGGTAGGACAGCATGCACAACTGTGACATGGATATGACTTAAGGGAAAATAGTCAGGGAAAAAAAAGGAGTGAAGTTTTGTTCTATGTTTTAACTTCTCTGACTGTACAGAGATCCTGTATGAAATGGGAGATGTATCTGTTGACAGTCTATGAGTCAAGATCCGGAGGAAGCAGTCCTGTAGATATTGTGAAAGGATTAAATTGTGGTCAGGAATATATATATATATTTAAATACATATATATTTATTTATATTTATGTATATAAAGCATCTATCACCATATAGATTAACACTCTTTGAAACCTCTCTGTTGGCAGGGATAAGAACAGGAGTTGGCCTGTTAGTACCTCAGCACTTCTGTTTCCAACCAATTAAAAAAAAAAAAAAAAAAAAGCCATAAGACTTTGCTATCCAGACTGTCTGCTCAATAAAATTTTGTGTTCAAGGCTCTCTAGAACTAATCGGTGGAAGTCCTTGTCATAAACCATTATCTGCCTCCCAAAGTTCTAAACAGCAGTGGTGACACTGATGCTCCTAAACTGACACTGAATTAAAACAAATGTGGCAACTATCAAAAACCATCAGTTAATACAGTTCTGGATCTGAAGAGAGTCTGGAAAGGAAAGCAGCAGAGTTAAGGCTCAGCCTCAAAAGAGAAGAATCTGTGTTACTTAGGAAACTGCTAGGCAGTTCTCCCTGAGAAGCAATCATGAAGAGAAAGGCTGCTTAAGTGAGATGACTGATTTTTATTTTTATTTTTTTTTTACTAAAATTTCCTATGTATAAGAAAATAACTCATTAATGAATCATTACATTGTGTACAAAACTAGGACTCTCAAAAGAAGGCCCATTTGAGTAAGCCAGGATATTTCTGATGAATGAAAACACAAACACTGAGTGTAATAGAGATTGAAACTAGGTTAGGTAGGAAAATAAGACAATAAAAACATTGCTTGAGTAATCAGGAATTCTGTTCCCAGATCTCTGTGTGTACCACTATGGTTTGGAAAGGAGAGGGTAGCCAATACTGGGGAAGCAACAGTACAAGGACTGCTTAGACGAGCTGGACATAATGGAGCTGAATGGTATTCACCTAGGGGTACTCAAAAGAGTTGGCTGATGTGGCTGAGAGAAAAATGTCTGTCATTTACAAAAAAAATAAAATAAAAATGGCAGTGTCTGAGGAGGTCACTGATAACTTGTTGCAATAAGTTGCACATCCAACTGTCCTTCAATAGGAGTGTGGCCAGCAGACAGACAGAAGTCTTCTCTGCCCAGCACTGGTGAGGCTAGGAATGCTGTGTCCAGCCAGGAGCCCAGAGTTCTAGGGAGAGGTAGAAAAATTGGATAGGGTCCAGCAGAGGGCTACCAAGATTAGGCCAAAGCTATATGATCTAGGAGGAGAAACTGAGATAACTGGTCTTATTTGGTCTGGCAAACAAGAGGCTGAGGGATGCTTTAATAACAGATTCAGCTGCCTGGAGGTTAGTTGCAGAGATGCTAGAACCAAATATTTCTCTGTAATGCCAAATTCTAGAGCAAGTGACAATAATTAAAAAAAAAAATAGTTTGGGAATATGATATATTAGGATTTTTTTGTTGTTAGGATGGTAGCCTAAGCAAAAAAAAAGTCATTTTTAAGTATCAATCTCTCTCACAAAAACAAACACCTATGCTCCACCTATAGATGTCCAGGAGAATGAATGAATTTTGCCATCCTTAGTCTTACTTTGACTAGAAAGCTTCCAAGAATCCTTTCTTTTCAGAAAGAGGTCATTTATGTCTGTGCAAAGCCAATATATTTCTATAATAGCAAAAGCATTCCTTTTTACATGTACTTCAGATAGACAAGCATATTTGATACAACAGGTGAAGGGAATTGTAGCTCAGTGCTTTAAGAACAGTTCAGTACCCAGTGTACCAAGCAAGAGATAGTAAGTCAGCCATAGATGCAGCAAATACTATGTCTCTGATTTAGGTTAAATCTAGTGTTTTCGTCTACAGAGATGTGATTTTCTTCATTGTATGTGCCTTCAAATTTAACCACACATATGTTAGCAAGACAAATGCAGTAAATAAATAAATAAATAAAATAATGTAAAAGACTGGGATTTATATAGCTAAAGAAATATTTCAGTGAAGAAGAGATGATGCATGGTACATTTATCTGCACACTATTCTGCATCAAAAATGTAGTATTTTGTTGTTTCAAAAATAAAATGAAAACAAAAGTATGGAACTAAGTGAAGCTAATAACTTAATATGCATATGAAGTAACCAAAGCCATCATCTTAGTTGAAGGCTGTGGTTTAAAACCATTGCAAATAACACAACTTTCTCTTGAGTCTTGTGAACAATCTCTCCCTTATATTATCTCCCTTATAGTATATACTAAGCCTGATAAAGTCCTTAATTTGAGTATGCATAGTATTTCAGTGTGTGATTTTACTTAAGTCCATGTTTTTTTTAAGAAATACCTAAATTATTTGCTGTATTTGCGCACGCATATGCATGTGCGATCGTGTTCTGTTTCTAGAGAATCTCTGAGACATGATTCTACCAAGATCTGTTAAGATATATTTGAATAAGGAATTTGAATGTAATGTTTGAACACAATAAGGTCAAATTTAAGGTATACAATTTTGTATATTTATTCTCTCTTTTTGTAGATTATGTATGTGACTAATGGAATTGCCAGAAACGCTGTTACAATCCATTAAAATTGGAGCATTCTCATTGCCCAGAGAGGTTGTGGAGTCTTCTTCTCTGGAGATATTCAAAATCTGCCTGGATGCCATCCTGTGCAATGTGCCCTACGTGATCCTACTCAGCAGAGGTTTGAGCTAGGTGATCTTAAGAGGTCCCTTCCAGTCTCGGCCATTCTGTGATTCTGTGATTGTGCTTTTTCCTCATTAAATAGAGCACACAATCCCTTTGATGAGGAGAGGATTTTACCAGAATTTCTGATTAGGACATACTAATTTCTTGCAAACAAGCTTGCAAGAGTAAACAGGAACAGCAGCCATCATGCTTAAGAGCTGAAAAAAACTTCCAGTCATAGAATTAGTGGTGTTTTACATGCGCGATTTATTTATTTATTTATTAAATTATTTTCTGGCAAGACCTTTTTTCTGCGAGCCACAAAAGCTGTATCTAAATTGATCTCCAGTCAATGAGAGAGTCTGGGTCTCCTAATTTCTCAGTCAGATCATTAAAGTTTTCATGTAATCTATAACACAGCTCCTTTCCAAAAGGCTATAAAAAACAATGAGAATACGTGCTGGGAATATGCCTTTTTACTCTGAAAAAGAGTTAGGGTGTATGTGCCCAGAGGCATGAGACCTCTGGGGTCCACAGGACTTCTCAGCCCCCATTCACATCTGAATTTATTGGGAGCTGTTATCCATGACGTTCTGTGAGAGGTCATGATTCGTAACTTCACTGTCATGCTGATTTCACAGCTCAACAGCAGCCCAAAGCATTGCCTTTCAGTTGAAGATCTTCCTTGTGCAAATGATGTTGCTTTTAATTCCCTGTTCCTACTGAACTCAGCACTCAGTATGAGCTTCTGCCACACAGAGAGACTCTTACACATAAGAAAAGCTGTCATAAATCTTTTCTCTTTTACTACTTCTCATACTCTCGCATATAGCAGATTATTGTCTGCATGAAAGCAGCTGTTCCTAGCTCCCAGATCACTCTCTGGAGACTTGCTCTCTGAGCTCTGTAGCAGCTGAACTCCTGTTGAGCTTGGATTTGTATCATCCTTTTTTTTTTTTTTTTGTTTTTTTTTTTTTCCCACTTTGCAGACTGAGAATGCAAAGATATGCAGTGCTTGCTCAGTTTACTCTATAGACAGTTGTATCTGGGAGGAATTTGAAGCAAAAACTTTTCTGGAAATAAATCTTATACTAGAACATGTTTATTAGTTTGATTTAACTCTTTCTCCCGTATGAATTATTTAATTTTCTTGCAGGATAAGACCAGGCAAGAGAATAAAAGTGTCACATTGCATCAGGGTATTCTACTGTAAAAGAATATTACAAATAGTAACCATCATAATGAACCCCCAGCATAATTCAGCCTTCTTTTTCTGAAGTGTCAAGTACAAAAGTCTCAGGGAATTATTATAAGATTTGGTATTCTCTCATGAAGTGGAGCTTCCATAGAATACCCATTAGAAAATGCAGCATTTGTTCTGAATGGCATGAGCTTTCACAGTGTTGTTTAGAAATACAAGAAAATAAACATACTGTTGTTTAAGGCTTTCCAGTTCAACTTAATAATACACAGTACTTATTTTGAGCCAGGCTTTATAATGGTCTGTTTAATTAATCTATTTTTATTTTATTTTTATGTTTCTCTGGTTTTTGTTTTGTTTTGTTTTGTTTGTTTTTCTACATAATACAGCTTGCACTTGCTAAACTAGAACAGTATTTGAACAGCTTTGGGGAATGTAAGACAGAGGAAAATGTCATCCTTTCAGATTTCCATTACAGGAAGCTATGGTGTACACTGTGCATGATGAATGAATACTTCCCTTTATCAATCAATCTTTGCAAACCAATTTGCTTACATTCTGCAGCGAGCTACATTTACAAAGGGGGGGGGGGGGGTCGATTCTTAAGAGGATTATGTGTCAGAATAAGATATAGCTTTGTAGGAACAGCTCAGGATAAAAAATAGCTGAACTGTCTATTGTATTATGATTCTTTCTGTACCTGTCTCTTTCTCTCTCTATATATCCCTGTTCTGCTTAATATTTTAATAAAATTAATTGTAGCTGTCTATATTTTGTATTAACATACATGAAGTTGTTAGCTGAACAAAATTTTTACACAGCATGAGAGTTCACAGATTCTAAGGACTTTCACATTTCAGTAGTAAATATGTTTACATTTAGAACTATTTTGTGAGTTTTTCAAATACCTTAAATAACTAAACTAAGGCAAGGAGGCTATAGAACACTGAATGATGAGAAATGGCTATTAAAATAAACTGTAATTACTATACTCTTGACAAAGCAAAAAATTATGTCCACTTATTACGCTTACTCTCATTTCCATTTTGCAGTCAGTGTGAGCTTTGATAATGACTTGTTAAGAAATTGGATCAGTCCTGTAATGAACACAGAACACAAATATCTGGGAAAAGATTATGTTTTATAAAACATCTTATTGCTTCTAGTCTTTTTAAGAATAAATTGCAAAATCAACAGACATTTAAAAATGAGAACAATGGCTCAGTGAATGGTCAATAGAAGCAATAACCTACATTCATAAAAGGTTTTGTCATACATAGAGTTTGAGATCTTGTTTTAGTCCTTCTTGGTCCTATGTGATCTCCACTGATACTCAGCATGTAGTGCTCACATAATAAATTGGATATTTTACCTTCAAAAATATAAGACTCTGCCTGTAGAAAGCTCATTACATGTAATAAAATAGACAAAATAAGTAAATATAAATAAATAAATAAATAAAATTTATTTATTAAATTCAACTTTGTATTTTATGTTAATCATAGCAACTATAAAATAGAATAATTTAGGATGAAAGCACTTTATTCTCTTCTTGTTTAGCCTGTTCTAATACTGTATTTAACTTTTATTGATAGATATACAGATTAATGTGTCTTTTCCTAAATATTGATCCAAATTTCTGGATTGTCAGTGACACTTATTTTGTCAATGCTTCTGAAAAGCCTTACTTATCCTTTTTTATTAGAATATGTATCTGCTTGTACTTCATATTATACTTGTCACTTGTTTATTTGTGAAGTTTAATAAGACATGTAGACATGTTTTAAGATAAAATTGAAGAAACCAATATAAAAAATTAAGTTAATTAAAGTTGCTTTTTGAAATTTAGATGGGATCTGTATCAGTGTAATGTGACAGCTCCAAAGAACAACCCTGGTGGGCAGTAAACTTTTGTTTTGTTCTGTTTTGTTTTGTGTGTGTGTGTGTTGGTGGTTTTACACCAGTAGATAGCTCAGCACCACCATACCAGTCTGTCACTTCCCCTCCACAAAATAACAGGGAGATAAAATATGATAACAAAAATCCCATGGGTTGAGATAAGGACAGGGAGGTCACTCAACAGCTACAGTTATGGGCAAAGCAGGCTCAGCATGTAATTTATTGCCAACTAGTAACAGACTAGACCAGTGAGAAATAAAAGAAAAGCAAGCTAAAAACACCTTCCTACCTATCCACACTCTTCTGCCTCTTTCCTCCAAGCAGCACAGTAGAATGAGGAATGGGGGTTGCAATTAGTACCTAATACTTCATCTCTGCCATTTCTTCTTCCTCATTCTCTTCCCATGTTCCAACATGGGTCCTTCCCACAGGATGCAGTCTTTTCCAAACTGACCCAATGTGTGCTTCTCATAGACTGCAGTTCTTCAAGAACTGCTCCAGCGTGGGTCTGTACCATGGCGTACTGTCCTTCAGGAACAGACTGTTCCAGTATGGGTCCCCGAAGGATGGCAGCTCTCACCAGACCTCCTGCTCCTCTCCATGGTCTGCAGCTGCAACCTGGTGTCTTCTCCTGCAAGGGCTCTCCATGGGCTACAGCCTCCTTCAGGCCTTACATACTTGCTACATCGTGGACTCCTTTCTGAGCTGCAGCACGGAGATCTGCTCCACCATGGTACACCATGGGCTGCAGGGGGAGAGCCTGCTCCATTAGAGGCCTCTCCACAGGCTTCAGGGGAAAAACTGCTCCAGTTTTCACCACTCTCGGTGTCTGCAGAGTTGTTCCTTTCTACGTTTTCTTACTTATTTCTCCCAACTGCTGTTTTTCCCTTTCTTAAATAAGCTTTCACAGAGGTACATACAACATGTGTCATTGTTTCAGCTTGGCCAGTGGCAGATCCTTTTTGGAGCCAGTTGGAAATGGTTCTCACCTAACATGGGGCAGCTTCTGGACTCTTCTCACAGAGGCCACCCCTGCAGTACCACTACTACCAAACCCTTGCCACATAAACCCAATACACTTGTCCAGCTATTCTGGCTCCCTGGCAAACTGACAAGTATAAAGAAAACAGAATATGATGATGTATGCTAAGACCTTCCTCTAATACTATGTTTGCTGTGCTGATTTTCCCTTTGACAAGTCTTTGTATATGACTATCAGTTACCTTCAAAGAATTAGGACTTAATTATTTAGAAATGAATAAAGGGAAAATACATTGTCATTCCTTTGAGAGCAATCAGTGCATGTTTTTTTCTCCCTTTCTCACAGCAGCCTATGCACAGTATCTTTGCCTGAATACTAGCTTAGAAATAAAACATGATTATTTTCTAGTTAAATTAAGAAAATCACAATTAAATGTAAGTTGGTGTAGCAGTGACTTATTTTGCAAAGTTTATAATTAAGATATTGTCTCCTCAGAAAATACCCCTCTAGTGGGATCATCACAATGAAATCTCTCCCATTCCAGAGAAACCTGCTATTCGACTCCCAGCAATAAGGAGTGAATTCATATGAATTACCACTAAGCAAAAATATTAACCTTGTGTTAAGGAAGAAATCTATCAACTCTGAGGTAGCAGCATAATATAATATCAATGGGACTTGCAATTTCAGGAACACACCGTCTCTGTCCTTAAACAATTACAGCCTACCTACTTCTGTAAGGACACTTGCTATGACCATCAGAGATAAACAGAAGTTTGCATTACATCTCAGTGATTTTTGCAAGTGAACACAAAGATAAAGACAATGACATTATTTGTCAGAATGAACCCAAAACATCCACAACTAAATTGTCTCTCTATGTGATGGATGTTGTTTTTGTCAGGAAATAAAGTAGTCTACTTAGTTTCCTCTGCTTTGAAAGTAAAACAAACTACTTTAATCTTAGTGATCTCTAAGTGTGCATGCTTGGATAGTGAAAAATTAACAACCTGGTTTAATATATTTTTTTTTTTTTCCCATGTAGCTAGTCCATGAATGATTGAGATTCAATCAATTCAGTCAGCTGGCTGAATCATCAGTTTCTTTACTAAGAGTTTATGAAGATTGTGATGAGGGTACTGATCCATTTCTCTTTACTTTTTCTGGTAAAAGAAGCTATAAAAACGACCTCCTTACACCTCATTACTGTGAGGTAATTGGCTGTGCCACTGCTAAATCAGTCACAAATATGACAACATTCTATACTGATGCAAAGGAAGGGAAATTCATCAATCATATGAACATCTGAACTAATTACTCTATACAGCCTTACTAGTTAACAGAGAGGGTATATTTCCAGGACATAATTCATCTTGCCTTAAAGTAGACATTTGAGATAGTTCAGAAAAAAATTACCCTAATTGTGTCAATTGCTCTCTTCCTAATCTGAAACAAAAATAGCAAGACTACCTTGTCCACAAATATATGTCTAAGAACAAAGATTTTATCTCTGATATTAATTGGTAATCTTACAGGATTTTTTTTTTGTTTGTTTGTTTGTTCCTGCAGAGGAACAAAGTAAATCATGTTTTTTAACAGACATCATATTCTATGAAAATGTCTCAATAAAACAACTACTTGTTACATATCTTCTAAGGAAAAAGCAAGCAAACAAACAAACAAAAAACACCTATGGATTATGTTCTGAAATTATGAAAAATACAATAAAATATAGCTTTAATTTTCTTTCTATTTTTTTTTTTTTTCTGCTGTCAGATCTTTTAAAATATAACAGTGATCTTCCTTAGAAAGAAAGCTTCAAATGAAGGCCAGTTTTCCAAAACAGTAGTAATAAACAATAGAAACAAATCTTTCTAATAAATGTGTGGCTTTCCAGTAACAACTTTGAAAGTTCAAATTCACATAAAATGATGAAGAAACCTTATTTCTGTCTTATTAGACTTTCAGTATTAGGTGATATTAGCCTGAAATACTTATATATATATATATGTTAAGCAATAATGAAAAAATCTAAGCATATACCAAAATTTAAAGCTTAAAACTCCACTTGAGAAAGTAGCTTTAAAACAGATATGCAAGTACAACACAACTGCTGACCTCACTTTTCGATAAGGGAACATTCAGATGATACTAAATAGATTTGTTTATTTTTACCAAACTAGCAAGAAATGGGTTAACATAACTCAAATATATTGTTCATTTGTGAGAAATCATATTATTCTTCCATATTTCAATTATGGAAATCTTTATTTCAAGTACAAGAGTTCTTTATATATATATATAAATACACATACAATTTTCATACATTTGGTATAAGGATTTTCACATTTGAACAAGCATTATTAAGCAAACATAATTTTTAACCCTCTGAATATAGGAAAGACTGGGTATCATGTATCTTTACACACTATATAAAACTATATAGAGTAACAGAATAAATAAAAATATCATTGCTTTCAGACCCAAATGATGAATGAAAGTCCTGTATAAAACTATATGCAATAAATAATATTGTATTTCAGGATGTGGTTTCCTTCTGAATTCATCATTAAGGCTAGATTTATATATATATTCACATCAGAGGAATACTGCAATAAAATCGTATTTGGAAAGTGGTTCATAAGATTATTTGAACATGTAAAGAAGATCTGGCTTTCTTATTTACATACAAATTCAGTTATTAGAGGCATCAGAAGTATCCATCATACAGATAAACACAGCTATCAGTCAGTGTTCTAAAGCCTGAAAATGTTGATTTTATTTTTTTTTTTTATTTTTTATTTTTAACAAATATTTAGTAATTTAATGTTCCTGGGACTGTGTCTTGAACAAGTATGTTTAAAAGGAATTTTTTGTTTGACCGGACTCTGATCAAGACTATTTAATTACAGAACAATAAGAATTGGACTGATTCTGTGAAGTTTCATTATCTCTTGAATAATGTCAACATGAAAAATTAATAATTCTGACTTTTGATTCTGTATTCATTTCTAGCAGACATTAATCATTCTTGTATTCTTTCTGTTGACTTGACTTGGAGCATCATCAGTTAGGACATTTGAACATAGTAATAGATTAAAAACAGAGTGGAAACTAGAATTCCTGCTACACGTTTAAGGAATGATTGATTATTTCATTTATTTTAAACCATTTTTCTCTTCTCTCTACCTTAAAAAAACTGTATTTTTTAATAAAATAATTATGAATACTCCCATAAACTATTCTTACAAATTCATATCTAATTTTATAAGGCTCTATATTCCTTATTTAGTCCATTAGTAAAAGTAATGAGTTCTGTGTCATTCAACTTTCCCAATGAAGTTACATTTCTATAAACTAGACTGAAGTTATATAAATTACCATTTTCAGCTAGAGATGAACACAAAATACCTGTTTCACACATATAACTTAAATTAATTCCCACATTTAACTTCAGATTTGCTCCATAACATAAAAAAATGTATTGCTTTAACATTCCCTATTGAGATATTTAAACACTAACAAAGCTAAGTATTTCATTTCAGTATACTAATTTAAAATCATAGAATCATAGAAAGGCTTGAGTTGGTGGGAACCTTAAAGATCATCTAGTTCCAACCCTTCTGCCATAGGCAGTGATGCCACCCACTAGATCAGGTTGCCCAGGGTCCAACCTGGCCTGGAACACCTCCAGGGATGGGGCATCCACAGCTTCTCTGGGCAACCTGTTCCAGTGCCTCACCACCCCCTGAGTGAAGAATTTCTTCTGAACATCTAATATAAATCTCCCTTCTTCCAGTTTAAAAACATTCCCCCTTGTCCTAGCATTATTTGCCTGAGCAAAAAAGTTACTTGTTATATTTGTTATAAGCCCCCATTAAATATTGAAAAGCTACAATGAGGTCACCCCAAAGCCTTTTCTTTAGGCTGCACAGCCCCAGCTCTCTCAGCCTTTCTTCATAGGAGTGGTGCTCCGGCCCTCTGATCGTCTTCGTAGCCCTCTTCTGGACCCATTCTACCATGTCCACATCCTTCTTGTGCTGGGGACTCCAGACCTGGACACAGCACTCCAAGAGTGGCCTCACAAGGACAGAGCAGAGGGGAGCAATCACCTCCCTTGACCTGCTGGCCACTCCTCTGCTGATGCAGCCCAGGATGCAGTTGACCTTCTGGGATTCAAGCATGCACTGCTGGCTCATATTAAGCTTTCCATCTTCCAGAATCCCCAAGTTCTTCTCTGCAGGGCTGCTCTCAATGAGATCTTCACCCAGTCTGTACTCATACGTGGGATTGCCCTGACACAGGTGTAGCACCTTCATTTGGTTCTTCTGGGTTGTAAAAATATATTTATATTTGAAGATCTTTCTTAAAGATTTGAGATTTTTTTCTGTATTTAATATAAATTATTATGCAAGCAAAGACTAAAAGTGTATTTGTTTAAGGTTTATGTTCTTAAAACTGCATTAATGCTTATTTGGCTGATGATATTAATTGTTGTCAACATGGTCATCATACTTAGAGACTATGTGTTGTTCAGCCATAATTCTTATTGGGGGTAAGATAGCTGTTTATTACATTTTGTGGTTGCTATTGTTATTTTAAAAGCAGATTTATTCAGAAAGAAATTATATATATAAAAAAAATCATTTTAATGAAAAGACAAAACAAAAACCTTTCTCTAGGTTTTCTTTTGCTCTTTTGTTTTTCTGATTTTTTTTTTTTCTTCTACAACATGTTTGAAATAACACATAAACACTTCACACTGGAAATTTTCACATTTCTAAAGGTGTTATATTTGAAATTGTATTAGGTTTACATGGCGAAATTTGGATAGCAGGAGGGCTGCAAAGGTGGCCTCTGTGAGAAGAGTCCCAAAACTGCCCCATGTCAGTCAAAAGAGTCCAGTCTCCTGCTCCAAGTCCAGGGAACTTTCCATCTCCAAAACTATTTGTAAAGAACATTGGTCTAAAGAGAGCAGTGGGGTCCCACACTGCATAATATTTATTGCACAGAAGGCTGAGGGATCCTTTGAAGAAATTTTAATGAAGTAGAATTACATTAAGTTTTGAAATAAACAGCAGAACAATGCTCTGAAGGTTTCACCAAAACTAACACAGTTTGCAAAATATATATATATATATATATATATATATATATATTTTCAACAAAGTAGTGTTTTGTTTATTTGTTTGTTTTACCCTGGTGCTTTAAACATCATAATGAAACTTTTGAACAATCCTGAGATTAGATGGTGAAGTAAATTCTTAAGAGTGTCTGGGCACCCTGGTGAAATTAAAACTTTGCTCTGATTGGACACATCTACTAGCTGAGTTCACATTCCACATAATGCACGTTGGAAATATCTCTAGATAATTATGTTGCCCCTGTCATGCCCATATTTTATACATTACCAGCTGAAATATGTAGAGGAAGGACTGCAACAGAGATTTTTTAATAGAGGAAAACCTACCAAAAAGTTACTTTTTAAAAATCTATAATTGACAGTCTTGAAACAATACATATACAGCATAGAAGAAGAGACATAAGTAACGCAGTAACCTTAGGTTAATAATAGAATAATAACCTAGGTAAATAATAAAGATTGTTCGTCTTGTTTAGATAACTTTCATACAAAATATATATTTTTACCTATAGATTTTAAAGTATCGTCTGATCACTGTTTCATTTTTTCTTTACACAGTTCTGAACAACAAGACCAAGGTGATATTGCTGAAATCTTACATATGATATTCATTGAGTGTATAACCTGGTTTCATTTATTTTGTTTTGTTTGTTTGTTTGTTAGTTTGGCTACAGATAAGTACTTTTTTATTATTATTATTTTTTCCCATGTAATCTTATACAAGGATGTACTGGAAGTGTTTGTGATTTGTTGTTGTTGCTTTCATTGTTTCATTGCTTCAAGAAGTTATTTTGTATACAGCACTTACAGTTATTATTATTATTATTATTCCTCAGATCATATATTGCAAAATATAATTAGCTTTTATTAATATATTTGTGTTTTGGTGAACCCCAAAATACATACTCTTTTAAAGATTTTGCAAAACCTGTCTTTCCATAAAATCCATGTTTAGATCAGACAATATTTAGAGTTATTTTTTTCTTTTCATTCCATTCACTTTCTCACCCCTTCCTTCCCCCTTTCTCTCTGAGCATATGTAACATCACCATGTTCTGTAGCATTTACTTCTTCAAAGTAGACTTTTCATTTCTCTCTGGAGATTAAGACATTTCACAGTAGTTATATGAAATAGTAATACAGCCAAACTGATTTTACAGCCTTCAGATTTATTTGATTTGCTTTGCTTTTTTTCATTCCTTGAAGAATTTATATCTGACCGCATTAGCTTATGACACTGTTGAAAAAGCACCAAACTTGGCAGATATTTTGAGGTACAACTCAAAAAATTGCTTGTATGTCTAAGGGTACAATATTGAATTGAGTCATGCACAGTCAGTGCAACACAATGCTTGTAGTTCTCTAACACAACGTATCTTGTACTTTGGGTTCACTGTTTGTTCACAGTGGAGTCAAACTGGAATCTTGCATTTTGTGCCCTTCCTTTTCCCCTCCACTTTTCTTCTATCCTCTCTTCCTTTAGATCTTTCTTTCTTTTTTTTTTTTTTTTTTTTTTTTTTTTTAAATTCCTCAAGGAGTATGTTTAAATATTTTCCTATGTAGTAATAACTGTCATGAACTTTTCTCTGTAATGTCAATTAATTGTATTTAATTAAAATTATGAGTGAGAATTTAGTATTCCCTTTATCTATTCATGATTTGGAAGTGTTTGTGATTCTGGTTTTAGCTCTGACAATAGCCATTTGAGCAACTATGCTGTTTGCTTGCTTTCTTTGTGCCCTTTGTTTTCATTGTGTAATATGAGAATAATGACACAGATTTTATCTTTAAATTGCTCATTGCCCTTCAGTGGTCACAGAGTTACATGTGAGCATTATAAATAGACTTCAAGCCTACAGCTATTTTATTTTTTCCTTTACTAAACAATGCTAGATGGTAATTTAATTACCTTCATCCTGTCCTACCTTAATGACTGTTATTGCTCAGCAGTGCTAAATGTCATGGCCATTTCCACTTTTCTTCAATTTAATAAATGAAAATCTGCTTATTGTGCTGTCTTATGTTTGAACTTTTAATCATATGTTACTTTTACATGTTTACATATTTGTATGACTAAAAATAGAGATGTAGTCAGAGACAATTCCAAAATCTATATGATTTACATTTACTATAAATACCATATTCTTTACATTATTATTTAGCAAGAGGTGGATAATAGCTCCATCCATTTGTGCTGAAATTGTATGTCATGGAGAACTGCATTATTCAAAATTTGGCTTCCTGCAATTTTTTTTTGACTTGTGTTGGAGGGGAATGCAGGGAGGAAAAAAAAAAAAAAAAAAAAAAAAAAAAAAAGAGGACTGTCTTCTACTGCATTAAAAGGCAGCTCTGTTGCCAGTGATTCAAACTGGCAGTTTTGTTGCACCATTTAGAACTTAGTATTCTCAAAAAACTCAGACCTTATCTGAGAGGCAAAATACTCAGGTGGACATCTGAGAACAACACAGCAAAAGCATAATTTTAAGTCACACAGATTTAAAAAAAAAAAAAAAAATACAGAAGAAACTATCAAACTTCTGCCAAAGTTTGTTTTACAGGACTTTATTATAGAAGAGATCTGTGACTGTAAAATGGTCCTGTTTAACAGTTTAACATGAGCTGCATTACCAAGTAAAATAAAGCATTTATCTTTTCCTGATTTTCTGTAAGGTGTAGATCTACTGGGAGAAGGAGTAGCCAAGGGGAAAAGTTTTCTTGTTAAAAGGATTTTTTTTCTACACTTAACAAGATAATTCTATCATTCCATGAAGTAGGGAATGAGATTTGATGGCACGCTGAACTTTAGTATTTATTCATCATCAGCATTCTAAATTTAAAATGTGGTGAAATGACTGAATTGAATTTTTTACAATTTCACAAGTTGACTATATATATATAAATGAGAACTATTCAAAATTTTTCATTATGAAAACTGTGAATTTTTCTAGGTATAATATACAAAAATACATACTCATTTTAAAGTGGTTAAATTACCTGTGTGTGACCCAGAATCAGACAAAAATTATATAATGCTTTCCTTAACTACCCATGATTGTTCATAGGACTCTCCCATCAGTCCTGATATATTCCAGAGGTTAACACATTATTAACCATTTGTAAGGAAACATCTCTGGTATTACCTCACTCATTTTAACACAAATATTCTTTACACCGTCCGGTGTAATGGGAAAAGGAAAGGGAAAGGGAAAGGGAAAAGGAAAGCGAAAGAGAAAGGGAAATGATAAGGGAAAGGGAAAGGGAAAATCTCCACATTTAAAACAAACAAACAAAAAACTACAACATAAATATGCAAGTGTGGTCAAACAAAGCAGATGTATGCTATTTGCTCTGTAATTAGCACTGTAAACAAATTGGTTTTATATTAATATATTTTAAAATGATTTGAAAAATAATTTTTAATTTTAAAATAATAAAATTGAGAAGTATATGAAGGAAAATGCCTTAGAGAATGCCTTCTATACTTTCAACTGATTCAACATGAGGAAAATATATCAGGGATCCTAGGCTGTCTTTTGACTGTCAACCTTTGGTCCAGTTCTACTGGTGCTCTTAGGAGCTTCTGAACTTTTCTAAAGTGCTTATGCCAATGGAGAAAGAGTATAGTAAGACTATGCCATGAACTTTCTTATACTTAAGATTTGTCTTTTCCCTGGTGAGGGAATAAAACTACTGTGCCTGTGAATCATATGTATATGTCAGAAGAGAGTTCAAATGAGACAGGAAATCCTTTTCTAGTGATTTGCAACCAGGTTATGGTTCATTTATAGCAGCTGAGTGGCACAGTGGGATTATAACTATATTTGAGAATCTGGTACAATATTTCTCTGAGGTGTTTCCATTACTGAAGTAGCTGAACTACTATACATTTTATATATTTTGTGACCTATTATAGCCCTAGATATCAAAGCAAACAAACAAAAATATATGGAATACCATTTTGTCTAGTGATAGGCATTATTTATACTTAATGTACATATAATTATTTTTCAAAACTTACTGATGCTTTTTCATCTCACTTTCATACGAACTATGCTTTCTAAAAATAGCCCTTTCAATTCACACTATCCAGCTATAAATATTCAATTTTTTAAACTATAGTCCTAATCCACAGAAAAGAGGCAAGCTCTGGCATTATACCAATAGTATTTCTGGAAATATTAAATCCATACACTCTCCCCCATTCCCCCTCTAGTGGAATATTACATATTTGGAATAGTGATTAACAAGAACATAATGCTGTTATTTCATATGTTGAATATAAATTTACAGTGCTGGGTTAGCATTTCAAGACACCAGCATATCTGGTAAAATAAAATTCTGCAGTGCATATTTTTCTTGGATTATTAATATTGACTCTAAATTTAGCAAACTAACAGAAAAATCAATTTACAAAGAGCAGAATAACTATATCAAAGAACCTTTCCTTCATTTCCTTTTTTTTTTTTTTTTTTTCTTCCTCATATATAATGCATCATATATAATGTAAAACTACATGTTTCAGAAAGACAGCTATGATTTACAGGTTCCAGGCTTGATCAAAAGCTTTATTACATGTAATTGAAAATATATATATATATTTTTTCTTTCATTATAAAGGTATGATGATTAAAACATGGCAAAATACAGGGTTAGATTTTATTTATTTATTTATTTATTTTTTCCCCATGAGGTACCCATGGAATAGCAACAAAGATATCAAAACCTTGTTTTACAACAATGTAAAACTGATGATATATGCTGTCTATTAAAAAACAAAAAAAAGCAATTTTTTCTTTTTTCATTTCTTTTTTATTTTTTTAATTTCTTAAAACTATTTTCCCTGCAATAGAGGTTTGGATTTAATTGCAATTTATAGCAGCATAAGGGGAAAAGCTGCAAGAAGTGATTTTTTAATTCATTAAAAGAAGCTTTATAAAATGATAGAATCACAAATTAAGATGCCATTTGCCAAATCTTGCCTTTTTCTTATATTTAAATCCCAATGTACAGTTGTCCTTCTATTATTTACTAAAAAGTCTAACTTTTAATTTGTTTACTTTGCGGAACAGTTTTGCTAATTACTATTTAAAGCTCTTAGTAGATATTAAATGAAGTTAATAAATATCTTATGAATAACATACCCTTCTAAAAATGAAAATGGAAAGAGAAATGTATTTAAAACATAGTTCCAATCTCCTGCAAATTGCCAAGCACTTCCTTAGAGGTGCTAACCAACCTCAGCCACCCCTGGTGTCAATGAGAGCTTTGAGTACTCGTGACCTTTTCAAGGTGCACTGAGAACCTGGTACTCTTACAGATCTCAATAGTCTAGGGCTTGAAGGAAGTCAACTACAAGTATTTGTCTACACTGTGTACTGTAATGAAATGTAGCAAATTATGCCTGATCCATTAAAGGCCTAGTCAGAGCACTGGAAGCTGTTTAGCAGAAATGAATTGGGATCTTAATTCCCTGAGGTGCATTTGGATACTCCTGCTTGCTACCAGCTGATTCTACAATGTTTCTACTAAAGCCAAAGGAAACTGGCACTGCTACTACTACTGGCAAATGACTACACTGGTAGGATGGTTCTCATGAGGCGTGTCTCTCTCTCTCTCTCTCTCTCTCTCTGTGTATGTGTGTGTCTGTGTACACATATCCAGTGACATATTGGGGGAGAGAAACTGAATAGTACAATGATTCATATGATTTGGAGCTTACTTTCTTGCAGTTTCCTGAAGAGAAAGATAATAATCAGTACAGAACGTCCTACACTATTTTGTCAAACTTACTGCTTCCAGGAATACGCTAGATTAAACTACACAGTATAAATAGTAAATTCTATCATATAGAAATACCGGGGCTGTGACGTATAGCTTTGTCTTCCAATGCTAGAACTCATTGTCCCACCTAGCTACAGAACTTTAAATATAGTGACTATCCAGAATTTTAGATTTTGATGCTAAGGTTGATTTGCACTACACAATGTGAGTGATATAGGTAGTTACCAAGACAAGATTTTAAAACAAAGTCTATTGACTAAGAGAGGGGACAGCAAAGAATGGATGTATTCTGAAGAATTTTTCTTCTTCTTTTTCTATTTTCTGTCTTTAAAAAATGGCTTGAGGGGCAGACAAGAAAAAAAAAATAAATAAATAGAAATTACCATCACTTCTTGTTAACGATGACAACTTTATTTTTTATTTAACAGAAAATAGTGAGAAATTTTCCAGGAAATTTTCTTAAAATAAATAAATAAATAAATAAATCATTATTGCTTTGATTGTTGCGATTGTTTCATTGTTGCTTTGCATCATCAAAGGAAGAGAATCAGGAAGGTTTCAGTTTTTGAAAACAGATATTTTCAATCAGAAAAGTCTAATTCATTTTTGTAAGGCTTAAAACCCAATAAAAATCATTTTCCCATGCTTCTGTTTTATGGACATTATCTGGGAAAATTAAAAACGAAATGGCATTGCATCTGAGATACCTTATTAATAAGAGATGCATTCTGTCATCTGGAAAAATTACAATGCCACTGAGAGAAAGCATTTTTGTTTGTCATTAAGGCCAATGAGAACAGAAGCTCAGGTCAAAATTATGACTTACATATGTGTGTGCCTCACAAGAAAATAAAAATAAAAAGAGCTACAGAAACTCCTCTCTGACTATAACCAGATAGTTTTATGTAATGATAAATGATATTTGTTTCTGAATACCAAGAAAAAATCCCTACACTGTATCTTGGATAGTTATCATTTTGTGCAGTATTTTTTTTTGCTGTGAATAATATGGGTTTGTTGTACTGTTCTATTTAATTTTATTGTATGTCTAACTTTCACATTTTTAATAGATATTGCAATGTTATTAGTTTCAGAAAACTCAAAGGAGAGAATAAATTTATTATAACTTTCCTTTGACTAATCATCAGTTCTTGAGAATGTGCAGTAGTTCTGAAATTTTATATTTCTTCATTGAGTCTTCCTATTCTCCACATAGATATTTTGATTATCATTCATTCTGTTTTTTATTCACATGCAGTGAGGTTTTCCTTTTCAATTTTGTTCTCTCACTGGAAAATTATACTTAGCTAATCAATGCTATGTAGTCATGTCACAGTCGTGTTAATTTGGGGATGTGATGAGTTATTTTTTTTTATGTGATTATTTTATCACAGAATCACAGAATAGTCTAGGTTGGAAGAGACCTCCAAGATCACCGAGTCCAACCTCTGACCTAACACTAACAAGTCCTCCACTAAACCATATCCCTAAGCTCTACATCTAAACGTCTTTTAAAGACCTCCAGGGATGGTGACTCAACCACTTCCCTGGGCAGCCTATTCCAGTGACTAACAACCCGTTCAGTAAAGAAGTTCTTCCTCATATCCAACCTAAACCTCCCCTGGCGCAACTTTAACCCATTCCCCCTCGTCCTGTCACCAGGCCCGTGGGAGAATAGACCAACCCCCACCTCACTACAGCCTCCCTTCAGGTACCTGTAGAGTGCAATAAGGTCACCTCTGAGCCTCCTTTTCTCCAGGCTAAACAGCCCCAGCTCCCTCAGCCGCTCCTCGTAAGACTTGTTCTCCAGACCCTTCACCAGCTTTGTAGCCCTTCTCTGGACTCGCTCGAGCACTTCCATGTCCTTCTTGTAGCGAGGGGCCCAAAAATGAATGCAGTACTCGAGGTGCAGCCTCACCGGAGCCGAGTACAGGGGGACAATCACTTCCCTGGACCTGCTGGCCACGCTGTTTCTTATACAAGCCAGGATGCTGCTGGCCTTCTTGGCCACCTGAGCACACTGCTGGCTCATATTCAGCCGACTGTCAACCAATACTCCCAGGTCCTTCTCTGCCAGGCAGCTTTCTAACCACACATCTCCCAGCCTGTAGCTCTGTTTGGGGTTGTGCCCCAGGTGCAGGACCCGGCACTTGGCCTTGTTGAACTTCATACCGTTGGCCTCGGCCCATCGGTCCAGCCTATCCAGATCCTCCTGCAGAGCCTTCCTACCCTTGAGCAGATCGACACACGCACCTAACTTGGTGTTGTCTGCAAACTTGCTGAGGGTGCACTCGATCCCCTCGTCCAGATCATCGATGAAGATGTTAAAGAGGACTGGCCCCAGTACCGTTATATCAGTTATATCAGACTCTTTTCTCATACTCGCGGTTCAGCCACACATTATAAGAAGCCGATGTCCCATAATCTAATGTGAGATAAAGATAAATTATCATGAATCCACTTAGGCTGTCACAGGATGTGTGTGCTGACTCCTTATAATTTATAAATCTATATCGCTCTATAAGTTAATAAGGTAGAGGTTCAAAACTGGAAGAGAATTTTCTCAAATAATAGCCATAGATATGGCTTAGACAACATTCAGCTGACAGGGACTAAACTGGTGATGCCTTTAATGGAAAAACAGATAAAGATTGTTATCAATTAATAAACTAATTGTCATGGAATGGATTTTATACAGCTTTAATGTAGCAGCAATTAAGGATTTATTTTATACCTTTATAGTAAGTAACAAGGTTAAACTGTGTTGTTTTTAACAGCACTTAATCAGCATTTGGTCATTAGCTAATTTAACACAATGATTTCAGCAGAATTTGCTACAATAGAAACAGCAACTTAGTTAATTCAAGAAAGGCAAATTAACTGCAGGGTCTTGGTGGCTGTCTAAATCCAGTCAAAAGGCTTCCAAAATACCCCCTAGAGTGAATTACTCACCCTACTTTGTCAGTTTTTGTCTGTGGATGAGCTAGTACCTGGAGGAATCAGACATGAGGTGTACATCCCCTCAGGGGTACCCTAGGGAAATCAAGGGTGCAGCCCACTGCAGTCCCTGGAGAGCTCAAGGGGCTCTTGGCTTAGAACTACTATTCATAGGACCATGAGTTGATTGACTGTTGCATAGTACTTTTTCATCCTGGCTATGATTCAGATAAGGCAAATTTGGTATTTTCCACCAACCCTTCCACTCTGGTACCTTTAAATATGTACAGTTATGGTACTCCCAAAAGCCCATGCTACAGGGTCTGAGATACAATCAGGGAGTGCCTGTACACACTCACCTATTATTCCTGTTGCCCATTGACAGCGGAGGATTGATGTAACATTAGTTAATCTGAACCATAGCTAAATTGGGGAAAAATTATTCCACCACATTTTCTTCTGGTTGCTATAAGATAATGTGAGTGACTTGTAGTCAAACTCACATTCCTTATCATACTGTTCTTGGACTTTGATGTGATCCATCATTTCCCCATGAGTAATTTCAATGGGTAACTGCCTTAAGGCAGTACCCTCCTTTGTTCATGATCATGGGTAAGGAACAGTCACATTGAGGCCTACTGTGGCTTATAAACCTGAGCAAGTGCAAGACTAGAGCATACCCATCACACTCATTATTGAACTTTTTTTTTCTTGATCTTTTTTTTTTTTTTTTTTTTTTTCCCTTAAATCTGATTAGATTTTAACCATTCTGATGGTTAGAAAGACTTTTATCAAAAATAATCTCTTTTGTTGTCACAGAGTTGACTTAGGATTCCAATGATTTTACAGTTCCACAGAAAAATGAATTTAAGTAAATATTAGGAAGATAATAGGATACTAATACTAAATACTAAAGGTCACATTTACCTTAGAAGCTAGGCTAGAAGCTTGAGAAAGATTACTTCAGATACAATTACTTCAAAAATTAGAGTTTAAGATAACATTTACAAGAACTAGAGGGATTAAAAATAGGTGCTCTTGATTTAAGATGGAGCTTTACACTATCTGTGTAAGAATAAGGTTGGGATTCTTCAGACTTCTGGATAAACATTCTTGATTAAAGAGATGGGTTGACAAAGAATATAGATGGATTTATTCTCCCTGATTTGTTCCCCTACTTATGTTAAGGTCATGGATATTTGTAAGTATTCTGTTATGGTGATAAGACCAATATAAAATACTCTATGCTTTTGTGAACTATAAATTACTGAAGAGCTGCCAGGATTCACTTTATGAAAAGACTAAATTAGATTCAAAAGAAAACAAGGAAAACCACTCAAACAGTATTGAAATAATTTGTGAAAGCTGGAGGACAGTCTTAATGTTTGATTTTGAGAAGTGGCAAGTATAAACTTTTGTCATGACTGGAAATATTCTATTTCATAATATTTTGCAAATAATAATAATAATAATAATAATAATAATAAAGCTATGATAGCAGTGTAAATTTGCTTTCAAGGTGTAACAGTTGGAGTTATAAAACAGCATAATTATAACAAAATCACAGTTTGTCACAACAAAAAAGGAGTATAAAAATGAAATGAAATGAAAAGGTGTTAAAATTAACATGAATGCTACCCCCCCTTTGCCCCTCCCCCCCCCCGAAATAAATAAATAAATAAATAAAAATGTCTAGCACTACCATATATTGTGCCCTGCTGGCCAAGAAGGCCAATGGGATCCTGGTGTGCATTAAAAGGAGCAGGGCCAGCAGGTCGAGGAAGGTGATCCTCCCCCTCTACTCTGCCCTGGTCAGGCCTCACCTGGAGTACTGTGTCCAGTTCTGGGCTCTCTGGTACAAAAAGGACAGGGATTTCCTGAAAAGAGTCCATTGGAGGGCCCAGAAGATGATACAGGGCCTGGAGCATCTCCACTATGAGGAGAAGCTGAGAGACCTGGGTCTGTTCAGCCTTGAGGAAAGAAGACTGAGAGGGGATTAATGTTTATAAATGTCTTAAGTGTGGGAGACAGTGGGATTTGGCCAACCTTTTTTCAGTGGTTTGTGGGGATGGGACAAGGAGCAATGGTTACAAAATGGAGCACAGTAAGTTCCACACCAATATGCGAAAGAACTTCTTCACGGTGAGGGTGAGGAAGCACAGGCTGCCCAGGGAGGTTGTTGAGTCTGTTTCTCTGGAGATATTCAAGACCCGGCCTCCAGACAGAGGCCTACCTATGCAATTTGCTTTAGAGAACCTGCTTTGGCAGGGGAGTTGGACCCGATGATGTCTCAGTCCCTTCAAACCTTACAATTCTGTGATTCTGTGATATGTTTGCTAGAGCTCCAAGACCTCCAACATATGAGGTATTTATTTAAAAATCATGATTTGAATGATTTTAAATCAATTATTTGAAATCAGGAGATGCTGCATTTCATGATTTTAAATGCCATGTCAAAAAGCCTTTGAGTAATGGCAGTAAAATCAGCTTCTCAGTGAGTTATGGTGCAAAATGTTGGCTGATTTGAAACCAGTTATACTTCATTTTTGTTTCAGGCTTGACAATTCTTTCCTTATGTTTTAACATAATCTTAATCTTCAAATTACAAATTATTTTTTAATTTTCTCAAAAACTGATTAATTCAGGTTCCGCTGAATCAAAACATTCCTTGAAGTTTAAAGCAGAGCCTGAATTCTTGGTACTTTCTTCTCTAGAATCTTCAGTATGCATGAAATTATACACTTGAAAGAAGAGAGGGTTAATCATTATGGTACTCTAGTTCTTCTTGTCTTTAATTAGCCCTTGGTTAATTTAGACAACTCTGGGACACTAGGGTATAATGAAAAAAAATGAAAAAGGACATCCAAAAAGCACAGTGCGGTACAAGCTCATAAGGGTTTCATAAATAACATAAGCATGGATTTCAAAATTTACTTTTTTTTTCCTAATTAATATGAATGCCTAGAATGACTAGCCTTTCACATTTTCTTCAAGGACTTGCACTCTTATTTTTATGAAAGTGGTCATTATATATATCAGTGTAATATTCTGTTAAACTTAAATTGAATATAACATTGTAAAATTATTTGTCCCCAAAATTATTTGTTTCCCTAGGAGGGAAAAAAAATAAAAATGAAAATAAATCAATAAGAAGAAACCAAGTAGATATTTATAAACTAAGTTTACGAATCAAATAGCTTTGTTGCCTATGTGTATTCTACAAACACCGTTAAAATGCAAATTGCAACAATACTTAGAAAATTGGTTGAAAGCTGCCTTAAGTTTGTATATTGCTGCAGAAATTAGTTGGACATGAATGTCATAAAGACATGACATTCATGTCATGAGAAAGAGAAGGCTCAAGGAAGAAGTTGTTTTCTACAACTACAGCTATAACAGAAATACAAGACTGAAGACACCATGCTTATTCTTCCACTATAAAGTCTAGAAGTTGATTTGTCTGGAGTGTACATTTGCAATAACCCTATTTATTAATATTTTAATATGATATAACTTGACTTTCTCAAATACTTTCTTGTTTGTTTGATGAATAATTATTTATGTCTGAGCAAATTAATTTTTTGTGTCTGTATCTGGCAGAGCAAGGACCTGCAGCTTAAACTGAGGAAAAAAAGCGAAATGTACAGGAAGTGGAAGCAGGGTTGTGTAGCCTGGGAGAAATACAGGGGTGTCGTCCGGATGTGTAGAGATGGGATCAGGAAAGCCAAGGCACAGAAGGAGCTGAATTTGTCAAAGGATATGAAGAATATGAAGATATGAAGAACAGGTTCTATAGATACATAAGCAGGAGGAGACAGGCTAAGGAGAGCGTTCCCCCTCTGATAAACAAGACGGGAGAACTGGCTTCTTCAGACATGGAAAAAGCTGAGGTACTCAATAAGTGCTTTGCCTCGGTCTTCACTGGTGGTCAAGTTTCCTATGTCTGTCAGGACACCTAACCTCGAGGAGAGGGTGAGAGGAGTGGATTCTGTCCCACTGTGACAGTGGAACAAGTCTGGGACCACCTAAGGAAATTGGATGTTTATAAGTCCACGGGGCCAGATGGTATACATCCCAGGGTGCTGAGAGATGGCTGATGTGGTTGCCAAGCTGCTCTCCATCATATTTGAAAAATCATGGCTGTCAGGTGAAGTCCCTGGTGACTGGAAAAAAGGAAACATTGCTCCCATTTTTAAGAAAGGGAGAAAAGGAAAACCCAGGGAACTACAGGCTGCTGAGCCTCACCTCTGTGCCTGGGAAGACCATGGAGCAGATCCTCCTGGAAGACATGTTAAGGCATGCACAAGAAAAAGAAGTGTTTTGAGACAGTCAGCACGGCTTCACCAAAGGCAAATCTTGCCTAACCTATCTGGTGGCCTTCTATGATGGAGTGACGACATCGGAGAACAAAGGAAGGGCGATGGATATTATCTACCTTGACTCGAGCAAAGCCTTTGATATGGTCCCTCACCACATTCTTCTCTCTAAATTGGAGAAGTATGGATTTGAAGGATGGACATTTAAGTGGATAGAGAATTGGTTGACTGGTCATGGCCAAAGGGTTGTGGTCAAGAGTTCTATGTCTGGGTGGAAGCTGGTCACAAGTGGTGTCCCTCAAGAGTCAGTCTTGGGTCCAGTCCTCTTCAACGTCTTTATCGATGACATAGAAGATGGAAACGAGTGCACCCTCAGTAAGTTTGCAGATGACACCAAGCTGAGTGGTACAGTTAACCCAACAGAGGGAAGGGATGCCATCCAGAGGGACCTGGACAGACTGAAGGAGTGGGCCCATGAGAACCTAATGAGGTTCAACAAGGCCAAGTGCAAGGTGTTGCACTTGGGCTGGGACAATCCCAGGTAATTATATAGACTGGGTAAAGAAGAACTTGAGAGGAGCCTTGCGGAGAAGGACTCGGGGATCCTGATGGACAAGAAGCTGGACATGGGCCAGCAGTGTGCACGTGCAGCCCGGAATGCCAGCTATGTCCTGGGCTACATTAAAAAAGGGGTGGCTAGCAGGGAAAGGGAGGTGATTGTCCCCGTCAACTCTGCTATTGTGAGACCTCACCTGGAATATTGCATGCAGGCCTGGGGCCCCCAGCACAAGAAGGATGTGGAGCTCTTGGAACAGGTCCAGAGAAGGGCCACTAAGAGGATCAGAAGGCTGGAGCACGTCTCCTATGAAGAAAGGTTGAGGGAACTGGGCTTGCTTAGCTTGGAGAAGAGAAGGCTCTGGGGAGACCTCATTGTGTCCTTCCAGTACTTGAAGGGAGCGTATAAACAGGATGGGGAATGCCTGTTTATATATGTCAATAGTGAGAAGACAAGGGGCAATGGCTTTAAATTAAGACAGGGGAGATTTAGGTTAGAAAATAGGAGAAATTTTTTCACTCAGAGGGTGGTGAGGCCCTGGAACAGGTTGCCCAGAGGGGTTGTGGATGCCCCATCCCTGGAGGTGTTCAAGGCCAGGCTGGATGCAGCTCTAGTGGCTGGCAACCCTACCCAGAGCAGGGGCATTGAAACGAGGTGATCTTTAAGGTCCTTTGCAACCCAGGTCATTCTATGATTCTATGTGTCTCTCTGAGCCTTATTCTCGCAGATAACTAGAATCACAGAATAATAGAATCATTAAGGTTGGAAAAGACCTTCAAGATCATCTGTTCCAAGCATCACCCTACTACCAATATCACCCACTAAACCCTGTCCCTAAGCACCACGTCCAACCTTTCCTTAAACACCCCCAGAGACGGTGACTCTATCACCTCCTTGGGCAACCTGTTCCATGCCTGAGTACTCTTTCTGAGAATAAATGTCTCCTGATTTCTAACTTAAACCTCCCCTGGCACAACTTGAGGCCATTCCCTCTAGTCCTATCGCTAGTTACCCGTGAGAAGAGGCTGGCCCCAGCTCTCCACAATTTCCTTTCAGGCAGTTGTAGAGAGCAAGAAGGTCTCCCCTGAGCCTTCTCTTCTCCAGACTAAACAACCCCAGTTCCCTCAGCTTCTCCTCACATGACTTGTGTTTCAGGCCATTTCACCAGCTTCATAGACCTTCTCTGGCCATGTTCCAGGGCCTCGATGTCCTTCTTGTTCTGAGGGAATCAAAGCTGAACACAGTACTCAAGGTGAGGCCTCACCAGAGTTTGGAACGGGGGGAAAATCACCTCCCTGGTTCTGTGATAGGACAAGAGGAAATGGACTAAAGTTGTACTGGGGGAGGTTCAGGCTGGAAATTAGGAGAAATCTCTTCTCAGAAAGAGTGGTTAGGAATGGTTTTCTCAGGGAGGTGATGTAGTCACTGTCTCTGGGGCTGTGTAAGGAAAAGTTGGATATGGTACTTAGGAACATGATTTAGTAGGTAATATTGGTGGCAAGAGGATTGTTGGATTAGATGATCTTGGAGCTCTTTTCCAAACTTAATCATAAATAAATAAATAATAATAATAACAATAAAAAGAAAAAAATGAGAAAAAAATGTTCATTGCTAAAAAACAAAACAAACCAAACAAAAAAAAAAAAGGAAAACCTCACTCAGTGACACTCAATATCTTTAAAAATTGCTAATTTCAATGTAAAATATCAGATACAGTAGTATTTTCACAAGCACATATTAGTGCAATCTTTTCTGACTTGTAAGAGGTTAAAATGAATGAATTATAATACTAAATTGAATCTATTAGTGTACTTTTTCATATCAACCTGTTTAATATATTGGATTATCCTTAATTTTCCATTCTGCCTTTTCTCAATGAAAATTTTCAACTGTAGAAATGAGAAACAGAAAAAACAGTATCATATAAATGGTGAAAACAAAATAAAGTGAAAACTCCATGTGATAAAATTGCAAGCTTCGAGTTGTCTCTCCTTTCTTAGAATAAATTTTTTCCACTTCTTCTTTACAAACAGATGAAAGTTTTTACAGGTACCTGAAAGGAGGCTGTAGCGAGGTGGCAGCTGGTCTATTCTCCCATGTGCCTGGTGACAGGATGTACTGGCTGGGATGTTAACTTTCCCTGCAGCAGCCCATACAGTGCTGCGCTCTGCACTTGTAGCTAGAACAGCAGTGGTATCACACCAGTGTTGTGTCTGCTGCTGAGAAATGCTGGCACAGCATCAGGACTCTCTCTGACCCTCCTAGGGGGTGGGCAAAAAGTGAGAAAGAAACATCAGCAGGGCAGCTGACCTCAACCAACTAAAGGGATATTCCATACCGTATGATGTCACACTCAGCAATAAGAGGTGGAAAAAGGAAGAAGAGGGGAGGGGTGGGCTCTCGTTGCGAAAACGTCTGTCCTCCTCCTGAACACTGGCTACGTGCATTGAGGCCCTGCTTCAAGGATGTGGTCAAGCATCGCTCATTTGTGGGAAGTAGAGAGTAATTTCTTTCCTTTGTACTTCCACATAGCCTTGACTTGTTTTGTTTAGTTATTCCCTTTTCCCCTCCCTCTTCCCCTTTCCCTTTTTTCCCCTTTAGTTGAATTGTTTAATTAATAATAATATTTCCTTAATAATATATTTATTTATTTATTTATTTATTTTCCCCTTTAATTAAATCATCCTTATCTCAACCCGTGAGTTGTTCTTTCCTTTACTTCTTCCCCTCCTCATCTGAGGAGGGGGAGTGAGAGAGCGGTTGTGGTGTTCAACTGCCTAGCACGGTAAAACCACCACACAGGACGAGGGGGAATGGGCTAAAGTTGCACCAGGGGAGGTTTAGGTTGGATATGAGGAAGAACTTCTTTACTGAACAGGTTGTTAGTCACTGGAATAGGCTGCCCAGGGAAGTGGTTGAGTCACCATCCCTGGAGGTCTTTAAAAGACGTTTAGATGTAGAGCTTAGTGATATGGTTTAGTGGAAGATTTGTTAGCGTTAGGTCAGAGGTTGGACTCGGTGATCTTGGAGGTCTCTTCCAACCTAGACTATTCTGTGATTCTGAAAATGAATTTAGAAAATATGCTGATTTATTACAATATTTAACTGCTTGCCTCCTTTCTGTGCATTTCTAGTGTGGAACTCACAGTTCTGTTGTTTTTGTGGTTTTCTGTTTTTTTTTTTTTTGTTTGTTTGTTTTGTTTTTTTTTTTTCTATATATGCATATTTTTGCTCTACTGTCTGAAATACAGTACTTTTCAGGACTTTGCAAGGAAGAAATCACTGGTAAAATAGAAGACTGGGTATCTATTTTTTTAAGCTTCCTGTTTTTCAAGACAGTCCTAGAATTCTTCAAACATACAAAACAACAAACAACAAATAAACAAACAAGATCAAGTGACTGTTTCCTGACTTTGATCTGCAGTTACATTGATAAGTACTCTCAAATATCTATTTATATTATTTATTTCTTTTTTTTAACTCAAAACACTAATGATAATTCAGTTCATTTATATCAACACTCTTAATATCAAGGTTTCCTTTCAGAAATTAGGTTTAAAAAAGCCATATGTCCATATGTTTTAGATCATTTATTCTATTTATGCTTTATTCTATTTATGCTTTTTAATGTAAAATTAAATGTTATTTTTTCCATCTTCCATATTTTCTACTATTTTATTTTTGTTTGTGTTGTGTGTGTTAAATACTTCCAAGGGATCACTATTTAAAATTCCTTTTTGGGATGAAACTTGAATATAGGTGTCCAAGTGACATCTTGAAAAATCCTTTTTAACAACAACAAGTAAAGCAATTGAAGTCTGGGCACTGGTAACTTTACTGTATTTATTTTTAAGTTTTACCAAAAATGAAAGCAGCTGTTAGTGTATTAGCAAAGAATTATAAAATAAAGAAGTATATGAATTAAGATTTAAAAACAAGGTTGATATAAAATTGACCCTCTCAGTATGGGCATTATTTTCTTTCGATCTTAATTAACTCAGGGATAGCTTAAATGAATGATGGAGTAAGTTCAAATTGTGGTGCTAAAAGACATAATATTCTTTGAAGCTAAGACCATGAAAACCCACTGAATGACAAGGATGAAATCTTCCCTTTCAATTTAATAATTTTAATTTATAAATTTAATGTCACCTCATGAATGAAAAATATAAATGTCATTGAAAGTAGATGATGAAAAATTAAGGGTAAGTGTAAGTATAATCCACAGACTTTATGCATTCCTGGAAAATGGTTTAAAACACATTCCTGATACTGACCATTTGTCTTTGATCTATTAAGTAGGTCTGCTCCTAATTTCCATTTCTGCTTCTGAAAAACAAACAAAACTGAATCTGACCTTTAAAACCAAGAAAAATGAATTTAAATTCAAAATGTTGATAGTTTAAGTTCTCACATATGAAAAAGTATTTGAATTAAAATAACATTTTACCCTCTGGAGCTGGATGCATTTTTATGCATTACATTATTATTGAAAAAGCTGAAGTTTCATATCAAATTATATTTAATAATATTCAAAATGATATGGATTTTGAAAGAAGCATACAGGCATCCACTGGAAATTTCAGGAACTTAGTAAAGATTCTGAAGTTATTTTATCTGCTGGTATATACTTTGTCGTTCTATTAATATTTTTAATATATGTATTTATTTATTTATTTACAGAGCACTAGATATGACTTATCTGTTTCCTTAGAAATAAAAATGTATTTGCAATTCTTTCCCTAGAGGTACATTCCTGTTAACTTTATATATGTTCCTTTTAACTTTAATAGCCAAATCTCCATGTATTTTAATGATAAGAGATCATGTCTAGTAATAATTTTGATAGGTATATGCCCCAAACCCCTTAGTTGAAATTGATTTACTGTCTTTTAATGTCTCAGGTTTTTGAAAAAATCTTGAGAAAATGATCTCCTGTCCATCAAAGGATTATCTATTTTTTCAGAAGGAGGCACATTCTGGTTTATCAGATTGAAATACTAGACAGTTTGAACTGCTTCATCTCTTAGATGGAAATCACTTAACAGAAGAATTAAATTGTGGACCACATACACATTTCCTATGAAATTTCAGTTAAGACTAATAACCTGTAAGGCAGACACTTTACTAGGTCTGAGAAATTTCACTGAGTTTAAAGCCAAGCAGAATATACAGCTATGCAGGCAACACACAGTGATTTTGTGATATAATTTGAAAATATTTTATTCATAAATTAAAATTTTAAAAAAATCAAGCGTTTTTACTCTAATTGCACAGAAAAACTCAAAGAAACTAATGTCACTGATTAAGAAAGCAACTGAGATGATTAGAGGGGTGGTAGGAGAGGGCAGAGGAACTAGTGAAGGGAACAGAGGAAGATGAGATAGGAGAACCTCAATAACCAGTGGAGATCTCTGAATAGATAGCAAGAATAAAAATAATCCCCAGTTTTCTCCAGTGTGAAAACATCTCAAAATACAAGCTTAGTCAATGTCATTCTGAAGGACAGCAACTCAAAGACTCCTTAGAAATTAAGTTGCAAAATCTGATTAAATTGTATTTTCCTTGTCTACTTAAACTCATTCAAATGACTATTCACTTTTCAGGTCATATTGCTATTTATACAATTGGCTGAAGCTAATATATAGTATTCAGAAATATTTTGATACACTGCATTTTCTTTCTTATGACTCATGCTTCATGCTTTTATGTTTATCATAGATTCAGCTGCACACTGTAACTGGTGAGACTGCACCCACTTTACTGATTAAATGGAGTATTTTAGTAACAGAATGTACATATACACAGATTGCCCTGTGCTCTTATATTATATATTTTAGGCAAGAAAACATAATGGGTGTTACTTCCACGGTTTTCTGTGATGAATGCTCCGTCAGTCTCCCTGATATACATGTGATTATAGTTTGTTCAAAATATTTTCAAATCGTTTTCATTTGCCAGAACTCAAATACAATGCATTTAATTCAAGCATCCAATATCTATGCCCTTTAGGAAAATGCAAAAATTAATAATTATCCTAAAAATAAACATGTAAGTTCCCTGCTCTGATAGCATCAGAGTGACATGTTAGTGAAAAAACTAACATCTACTGGTAAGCAGTCACAAGTTACATACTGCCAGAAACAGGAACATTTCTACATTCCTGCATACCAGTGCACAGTTTATCTAGTTCTCTACTGAAGAGAAACTCAGAAAAAATGCCAGTTACTTCATAGAAAAGACATGATCATATGGAAGCTCAATGATTGATCCCATAGATTCAGGAAACAAGACCTTCATAAATGTTGTGATGTGTGTTAGCAGGTAGATTAGTTTCAGCACAAACCAAAAGCTGACCACATTATTTCTGGGACAGGTATAAAACATAGCAATGACTTTGATAGGGAAAAAATTGAAGGACAGTTTTGACTGATTAAGTATTGATGAGAAATAAATAAATAAATAAAAGTGATAAAAAATAACCTCAAACACTTAATCAGAAATCATATTCTCCACACTTCTGGGAATACTAAAAATTATATTAAATAATTTGGTTTTCGGTGTTATTTAAAGTAAACATCACATGCTTCTGTTATGAATCTATACTTTTATGTTCATTACTGATTTTACAGTGAAGATTATGAAAATTGGTCACTGGAAAATAAAGTTGTTTCATTTCCTGATAATTTTGGATTAATTTCTGTTTTCCCTTCCATCCTTTATGTTCTCGACTGTGTATGTGAAGACATACACACTTTTGAACATCTATGCTATTCATGTCTTTGTAGGAAAGTAAGTCATTAAGCATAAATATATAAACTGGGCTCACTTTCTTGCTCAGATGTGTTTCTACCTACAGAACAATGCAGCTGAGTTAGGAAAGATGGTCTTGAATACTTGCTTGCATATACATAGTACCGAGAAGTTCTGGGGGAAAAGGGAAGACAGTAAGGAGGGGAAGGGAATTAATGGGGT